>NC_080427.1:62070030-62409196 GCF_029873635.1 Malania oleifera | reverse complement strand
AATGATCCTTGTGAGCACTTGACCTTATATTCTCATACTTGAGTCCTAAAATATCATCACTTAACCAAATATGTTAAGTTCATCTGATTTGTTATCATCAAAATAAGATTTTAAACCTTATAAGGCCAACAGACACACATGGTAATAAATTATCTACCAAAGTGTAATAAAATGAATTGGGGTAATTGGTCTCCTACAACAAGTTTTGATTTGGAGTTGTATGATATGACCATGGTCAAACATGGAAAACCTCCTATTTTTCTACATACAACACCAACTATTGCTGCCAAAAATTAAATGATTCACATGGATTAATCATCAACTGTAACCACTTGCACAAGAACCCAAACAAGAATAGCTTGGAGGAGTCAGAATGTACTCTGAGAAATCCCTTCAATGTTTAAGTTATGAATTGAAGGAGATTTAGATTGCAACAATAAGAGAGAATGGGTGAGAATGTACTTACTTTCTCTATAGGTGTCCCTTGTATAGTTGGAAATGACATATCCCTATTAATTTGACATTTATTCACTATTTTTTTCGATGGCGAAGAATAATTTGGATGTTAATTGCTTCAGGAGATTTCATCTCGACTTAATAGCGACAACTTTGTTTTTTGCTTTTCATTAGTCTGTCTCTCTAATCTCGATAATTTATAAAATAATAATAAAAAGTAAAACTTATTCCAAATCTTTGGTGCATATTATGGTTTAGCAAAAATGGTAAAGTAAAAATTCCAAGCAACTTCAAAAAAAATACTATTTATGTAATTAACTTGAAAACCATTCTAACTACTTGTTTAAATAAAAAAAGTAATTATTAATTAAACAGCTATCCATTAATTAGTTTCCCTCTAGATTTACAATTAAATACAAACAATCAACCGAGGGAAAGAAAGCAAAACAGTAATAAACAAGTGTCGTCACTGATGTGCATTGTTGTCGGTGGGGCCCACTGGCATCGCCCCCATCTTTATTGTGTGTAATAAGAGACGTATATATGAGATGGTCCCAGCCCCTCATCGTCGTCACATCTGACGATATCACAGATAATATTAAAGTCAACTGTGATCATACGGGTGCACCAACTCATGCGATGCACCTTATCAGACGCCAACTTGTGCATATATACGAGAGGCTATCCCCGAACCGTGTACTTGGTTTTCCTTCCAGTGGCCAACTTGAAGAAGAGGCCGGACATCGAATCTCTCGCCGGCGTTGATTTGCTCCGTCGGGCTACGGAATACGAATTATGGGCCGTAACGCTTCGATCAAGGACAATAGGAATGGGTTGTCGTCGATTCGGTCCATTTTCATGCACGCCGACGACGTCGATTTGCTGCTGATGGCTCTTGGTTTCCTCGGGGCCGTCGGGGACGGGTTCTCCATGCCAGTGGTGTTGGTCTTCACCGGAAAAATAATGAACAATTTCGGCGGCGGCGGCAGCGGCGGGGCCTCCATCGCCGACACCTTCGAACATAAAATCAACAAGGTCCTCTCTCTCTCTCTCTCTCTCTCTCTCTCTCTCTCTCTCTCTCTCTCTCTCTCTCTGATAAAGTTGATGCGTGACTGAGTTTGTTCATGTGGGGTAACAGAATTCAGTGATTCTACTGTACGTAGCTCTTGGGACGTGGTTTGTCTGTTTCCTTGGTGGGTCTCGCTTCGAACTTTTCCGATTTGATTCGTATTTTTTCAGATATTGAAGGATTTTGATGTCTCTCTCACACACCACATGTTTGGGTATTTAAATTCCAGAGGGATACTGCTGGGCAAAAACAGGGGAGAGACAAGCCATGAGAATGAGAGCTAGGTACCTGAAAGCAGTGTTAAGGCAAGATGTGGGCTACTTCGATTTGCATGTCTCAAGCACTTCCGATGTGATCACAAGCGTCTCCAACGACAGCCTTGTAATCCAAGACTGTATCAGCGAGAAGGTTGATCTGTTTCAACTTTCAACATTGAACTCTGAATGCCATTTGATTTTTCTTTTTCTTTTTATTTTTTGTTTTGAAAAATCTCATGCGTATAGACCAAATTGCCAAGTCTAATTGATTCGTTTTACTGTCCGTGTAGGTTCCAAACTTCTTGATGAACGCGGCCACCTTCGTCGGGAGCTACGTTGTTTCATTTCTGATGCTATGGAGATTGGCTATAGTGGGGTTCCCTTTCGTCGTGCTATTGATAATCCCAGGCCTGATGTACGGAAGAACATTAATGGATTTATCCAGGAAGATCAGGGAAGAGTACAATAAGGCCGGCTCGATTGCAGAGCAGGCGATCTTCTCCGTCAGAACCGTTTACTCTTTCGTCCGCGAGAGCAAAACCATAGCTGAGTTTTCAGAATCCCTTAAAGGCTCTGTAAAACTAGGGTTGAGGATGGGGTTGGCCAAAGGCCTCGCCATTGGAAGCAACGGGGTCACCTTTGCGATTTGGTCGTTCTTGTGCTACTACGGCAGCAGATTGGTGATGTACCACGGCGCCCAAGGAGGAACCATCTTTGCAGTCGGCGCTGCCAATGCCCTCGGCGGACTGTAATTTTCTCCGTTCCCTTTAGTTACTCTGTTTAATTTCTTTCATTCTTCAGTCTTAATTGCTGTCGCACTGAGATCATGGCCACTGGTGTGATGATTTAAAAATTTTCAATTACTAAATTTGACCAGATTATTATACTGGAACAAAAATTTAATTGGAAAATGAGCCATATCTAAGCTGAGTGTGCAGATCATTAAAATCAAATCTTCCATGTGTTTTTTTATTGATAATGAACAGGGCTCTGGGTCAAGGTCTATCCAATCTGAAGTACTTCTCGGAGGCCACTTCCGCCGGAGACCGTATAATGGAGGTGATAAACAGAGTACCCGAGATCGATTCCGACGACACCAGCGGCGAGATTTTACCGGACGTTTCAGGGGAAGTGCAGTTCAAGAATGTTCACTTCGCGTACCCATCTAGGCCGGAAACCATGATTTTCAATGGCTTCAGCTTAGAGATCCCGGCAGGGAAGACGGTGGCACTGGTAGGCGGAAGTGGGTCTGGGAAATCGACGGCGATCGCGCTGTTGCAGAGGTTCTACGACCCACTTGCCGGGGAGATCTTGCTGGACGGCGTGAACATAGAGAAGGTTCAGTTAAAGTGGCTGAGGTCGCAGATGGGGTTGGTGAGCCAAGAACCTGGGCTTTTCGCAACCACCATTAGAGAGAACATACTTTTCGGGAGAGAGGATGCCGGAACAGAGGAGGTGGTTGCGGCGGCGAAAGTCTCCAACGCCCATAACTTCATCTGTCAGTTGCCACAGGGTTATGAAACCCAGGTACTTTCTGTTTACGATGTAAAATTACTAGACTGACCTCCAGTTTTGACCACATGAATCATATCATTTATTTAATCAATATACATATATATATATATAATATAATGTGCACTATGTGTGTAGTGGCAAGGCGAATGTCTGCCCCTTGTCAAAATTTTAAAATAAAATTGTATTTTATATAAAATTCAAAAAATAAAAAAATTTGGCAACAAAAATGTTGTATTATTGAGCAATTTAATAATATTAAAATTAGGTTGGGGAGAGGGGCGTTCAAATGTCAGGAGGACAGAAGCAGAGAATTGCAATCGCTCGCGCGCTGATTAAAGCCCCCAAAATACTCTTGCTGGACGAGGCGACCAGCGCTTTGGACTCGGAATCGGAGCGAATCGTCCAGGAGGCCCTCGACTCCGCCGCCGTCGGCCGCACCACCATTGTCGTCGCCCACCGTCTCTCCACCATCCGCAACGCCCATCTCATCGCCGTCGTCCAGAACGGCCGAGTCGCCGAGATCGGCTCCCACGACGAGTTGACCCAGATCCCAGACGGCCTCTACAACTCCCTCGTCCGCCTCCAACAAAACGAACCCCCACAAAATTCTCCCTCCAACGACGACGACATTACCCACGCCGCCGCCTCCTTCGCCAGAAGCACTAGTAGCCGCCGGCACTCGGCGGCGAGCTCCGAGAGCAGCCGCCGGATCTCGATGGCTAGCAGGTCCAGCTCCGCAAACTCTGTCGCAGCGGCGAGTCAAGCTTCGTACCCAGACGAAGGTCGCGCAGAGGAACCGCTGCCGGTGCCGTCGTTCTGGAGACTGCTGTTGTTGAACCTGCCGGAGTGGAAGCTGGCGACGGTGGGGTGTTGGTGTGCGGTGCTGTTCGGGGCGGTGCAGCCGATCTACGCATTCACGATGGGGTCGATGATATCGGTGTTTTTCTTGGTGGAACACCAGAAGATAAAGGAGCAGACGATGATTTATTCGTTTTGCTTTTTGGGGTTGGCCATCTTCTCCCTCCTGGTGAACATAGGGCAGCATTACAGCTTCGGCGCCATGGGAGAGTACCTGACGAAGAGGATCAGAGAGCGGATGCTCTCCAAAATGCTCACCTTCGAGGTCGGGTGGTTCGACCAGGATGAAAATTCCAGCGGCGCCATCTGCTCTCGACTTGCCAAAGATGCGAACCTTGTAAGCATCTTAATTAATTTTGCTCCAAGAACTAGAAACAAAAAGAACGATTGGGAAATCGATCATGCATGATCTTTAATTTCACATGTGACATTTTTGTGCAGGTAAGATCACTGGTGGGTGATCGAACGGCGCTCCTGGTCCAAACCGCGTCGGCGGTGATCATAGCATGCACGATGGGGCTGGTGATCGCGTGGAGACTGGCGCTGGTGATGATCGCAGTGCAGCCCCTCATCATCATCTGCTTCTACGCCCGGCGAGTCCTCATGAAGAGCATGTCCCAGAAGGCCATCAAGGCTCAAGAAGAAAGCAGCAAGCTCGCCGCCGAAGCCGTCTCCAACCTCCGCATCGTCACCGCCTTCTCCTCCCAATCCCGAATCCTCAAAATGCTGGCCCAAGTCCAAGAAGGCCCGCGCCGGGAGGGCGCCCGACAGTCCTGGTACACTGGGTTCGGGCTCGGAGCCTCCCAGGGCCTCATGCTCTGCACTTGGGCCCTCGACTTCTGGTACGGCGGCAAACTCATAGCCCACGGCCACATCACCTCCAAAGCCCTCCTCCAGACATTCATGATATTGGTTAGCACGGGCCGGGCCATAGCCGAGGCCGGAAGCATGACTTCGGATCTTGCCAAGGGGTCGGACGCAGTCGGGTCGGTTTTCGCAGTTCTTGACCGGTACACCCAAATCGAACCCGACGACCCGGAAGGTTATAAACCCGAGAAGATAACGGGGCAGGTGGAGATCCGCGATGTGCACTTCGCATACCCGGCCAGGCCCGACGTCATCGTTTTCAGTGGGTTCTCGATCAAAATCGAAGCCGGGAAATCAACAGCGTTGGTGGGTCAAAGCGGGTCGGGGAAGTCAACTATCATCGGTCTAATCGAGAGATTCTACGACCCGATTAGAGGATCGATCAAGATCGACGGTCGAGATTTGAGGTCGTACCATTTGAGGTCTCTGAGGAAACACATAGCGCTGGTGAGCCAAGAGCCGACGCTGTTCGCCGGGACCATACGGGAGAACATAGCGTACGGGGCGTCGGAGAAGGTGGACGAGGCGGAGATCGTGGAGTCGGCGAGGGCGGCGAACGCTCACGATTTCATAGCGGGGCTAGAGAAGGGGTACGACACGTGGTGCGGGGACAGGGGGTTGCAGCTATCGGGGGGGCAAAAGCAGAGGATAGCGATAGCTCGGGCGATAGTGAAGAAGCCGACGGTGCTTTTGCTGGACGAGGCGACGAGCGCACTGGATGGGCGATCAGAGAAGGTGGTGCAGGAGGCGCTGGAGAGGGTGATGGTGGGGAGGACAAGCGTGGTGGTGGCGCACAGGTTGAGTACTATTCAGAATTGCGATACGATAGCGGTGTTGGAGAGGGGGGGAAAGGTGGTGGAGAAGGGGACTCACTCCTCGTTGCTGGCGAAGGGGCCTAAGGGGGCGTACTACAATTTGGTCACCCTCCAAACGAGGCCTTACTCAAAAACAACGTCGTGAATAAATGTTCATAAATGAATGAATAACTGAATGGATGCAAGTTTTTGAAACCCAACTATTATACTGAGTCGCGTTATTTTGGAGGCCAAAAGACTTGTCTAAAGTTTTTATGAGCTTTTAAGAATTTTAAATTTTTAAAAAATATATATAGAAAATTTTCTTAAAATTTGTCAAAGTATAAATATTTTCTTATATTTTTTTAAAAAAATATTAAGAAAAATTTGAATCTTTTTTATAAACTGTAAAAGAGGTATGTATCTTTAAAACCTCAAGAGAGGTTTTTATCTTTTGTCAAATCTCAAGTGAGATGAATGTCTCTTTATTTTTTATAGACTTTTATGGTTCATTATGGTCATGTATGCATGTGGCAAAAGGAGAGTGAACGAAGGAGACATAGCTCCCCCCGACTTCATTCGTCCTTATAAGTGTTTGTGTTTTTATTGAATATTAATTTTATTAATAAACATTTTCCCTTTTATTATATTTTCAACTTCATGAGTTTCAATTTTGGATTTAAATTTTAGTTGATTTTTGATAAATTTTAATACAATAAAACAATCACCTTAGTCTTCTATCACATGCATGTGTACATGAAATAGGCATTGATTTAGAACGTGTACCCATGGGTTCCATCGTGAAGGTCTAAAGAGTGTCACAAAATTGAGGAGAGGTTATTACACTTTTCCCTTCCTATTTCTGCAACTTGATAGGGAACCACACTGAAATCATGGTGGGGGCAAGACCTCTTCGTGTTGCTCATACTATAGTAAGAAAATCCTACCCATCACGAGCTCCTTATGCAAACAAGTCCACACATTTAAAATCTCATGGACTTGTATTTTAGACCCATAATCATAATATGGTGATCGCTTACCTTTAACTTATTAATCCATGCTTGAAAAATGTCGTATATTCATTTAGTCCGAGTTTTGTAAAACATGTTATATAAGTACACAAAAATTCTAACAAGCTCTTGCTTGGACAAGATAGTTAAATTTTTATAGAGAAAGTAAAAAAAAAAAAAAAAAATCTCCATACTAAAAATATACAATATGTGACGAACATGAGCAAGCACTATTTAACATAATGATCCAACATGAGATCATGCATATCCAACTATGTAAAAAGTCATATCCTATAGGGATACTAACATCATACAAGTCAAAACACACACAACCTCGTAACCATATACAAATGTCTATAATGAAATCATGCATATCCAATAATGCAAATATACATACCTAAGGGGATACTAATATTACACTGTAAAAACATGCACAATCTCGTGACCAACATGCCTGCTTTGCAAATGGTCTGAGGACTTATCCAAGATGCTCCAACTTCAAAGAAGCTCATCAATATTTAACAAAGATGTATCGGTACATCACATAATGGGGCTAAGCCAAAATGTTTCCAATAATCTCAACATTCTTCAAGATGCATATACTTCTCATAGAAGCCAACCAAGACCAATACCAAAATATCTCTGAAATATACCATGATGAGACTAAATCATAATGTCTCTATGTTTCACAAATGAGGCATACATCAAAATATCAATTGAAATTAATGTTAGAATGTCTCCAAATGCAACACAACAATCTCAACATTCCATAGATGAGGTCATACATAATGCCTCAACATATATAATTCATAATATGACCATAATCAAAATTTATAGAAATGTGAACATATTATAATAAGTAAAATTTAATTATATCTCGGAATATGAGAAGTCTATAATTATGATAAATTATGTATATTAATTAATCAATTGATGGAAGTGATGAATATATAAAGGAGGTTGGGGCTGGTTCTATCTCAGCCTAGAAAGCTTGTGCTAAGATTTTCATCAAATTAAGATAGAGCATAAGGAAGCGTAAGGTTGTGAGATAGAAACAAAGTCTAAGGATATATACTTGAAGGCTAAGGATCAAGGTATGATTTTCTTTTAACGTTTGTTGTGTAAAACTATAAGTTTCGAAGGTTCTTAAAATTAAGACGTATAAATCATGTTATTAATACGTATAGATCATGTTTATCATGTGTGTCTAAACTTACATGTGGTATTAGAGACAAAGTTGTAGAAACTTATGATTTTCGATTGTGATTAAAGATTCATGTTCCATTAATTTTAGTTCATGAATCAAGGCACGGTAACCTTATTTATTTTTAAGGTATAACGATGTAAGTGTGGTACACCTTGGTTAATAAAGTCTGACGATGCAGAACGTTTGTTGTGATAGTAAATATATATATATATATATATATATATATATATATTAATGTTATTATATGATTGAGTGGTTGGAATGATTTTATAATTATTTAAGTAAAAGAAATGTTTTTTTTGAAGGTATAAATTTATTCCTTTTGTGACACATAAGATGAATGGGCTACGAAAGTTATTGTTGGCTTTTTAAATTCGATTTCTGTTTTGATGTTGACAAACAAAAGTGTCTTATGTGTGTACTTAGTACTTGAATAGGTCATAATTTAGGTCACATATAAGGGATAGAAAGTGGACGCCAGCTAGCACTTAAAGCGCATAAAACTTAGCGTTTTCCATGGAGTCTTTAGAGCAAAAGAAGGAAACATATTTGATTTGTATTTGTAATGCATTTAAGTTTTTATATTTTGGTCTATAATAATGCATGTATTTGCATGATATGAATTGAATGCTCAGACAGAACCGTAGACTAACTGTAGGGAACCAAATGCCATAGTTTGACCTTAGGGTAGACTTCAATCGACCTTCGGTCGATTGACGTTAGATTTTTTGGGCTTAATTTAAAAGTCTATGTCTTAGACTGACCTTAGGTCCTTAAACATTTCATGAAAAATCTCTTGAACTAAAATGTCATACCTATATGAAAAAAAGAAAACTTTTAATCAAAATCTGGACCTAAATCTACTTTGAAAGTGCTTCGGGCGACCGAACCTAGGAGGTTATAAATGTTTCGGTCGACCGAACTAGTAAGAAGTCAACAAGTTGACTAAGGCTCGGCCGACCGAACCATACTTGAACTAACTGACCATGGTCAAACGAACCTTAAAGTTAACTTTTCCTACTGTTCGAGGGCGACCGAACTTGTAATTCAAAATAGGCTCGAGCGACCGAAATTGTGAGTTTCGGCAAATCGAACCACTTGTCGGGCAACCAAACCTCAAGTGTTTGAAAAATCGCCTTGGCCCAGCCACCCAAACCTTCCCTCGAGCACCCGAACTTGAAAAAGTATCTTTTTTCTTTGTTTCTGTTCAGGCGACCGTCCCTAAGGATCGGGCGACCGAACCTCTTGGGTTGCCAATTTTTAAGCAGGGTAATTAGGGTTAAAACTCAATTAAAACATTTCCAAAATTCCTAATTTTTCCCCAACGGTCACATTTTGTATAAAAACTATAAATACCCCTTTCATAACTTAGATTAATAATTTTGATTAGCCAACTTTTCGCTCTAATTTTATCCTAATCAAAGTTCTCCTAGAACACGTTTTTACCGCAAAACTCTTTTCTTGGGACAAATCTTTTACTCTCTAAAACTCTCTTTCATTTATATGTAAATAATTTTTACAAGAGAGTAATTTTTATAGGCATTTTGTTTTTCATTCAAGGCATTAACTCTCTCATTTCCTTTTCACTTTGAAAATCATTTTGGGAGTTTGCTTTGATATTTCTCCATATATTTCCATGGTAAATATTATATTGGAGAAATACATTCTTGCTTTGATTTGCATAATGAATATCAAATGTTTGTATTTTTATTTTGTACAAAATCATTTTTAGAAAAGCACCCTTACCCTACTGAGCATAATTATAAAGACTCAGAAAAATAAAATAATAAAATAAATTGAAAAAAGTGGTTTTTAGTTAGGAAAGGAGAAAATCGGCGACGGTTTTTTAGAGGAGACATAAAATCGGCGACGATTTTGGAAAGTTACCGTAGAACAGTAATGGGTAAACAGTAAAATTGAGCCGATTAAATAGAAAACCAGCGACGATTTTCTGAGGGTTAGAGAAAATTGGCAACGGTTTTCTCTATAGTGGGCATTATATGGAGATCACACGAGGCATTTTCTAAAAATCAAAACAAAAACTCTCTCTCTCTCTCTCTCTCTCTCTCTCTCTCTCTCTCTCTCTCTCTCCTCATGCAAACCCACGGAACCCCTTCCATTCTTCCTTTGATTTTGATTTCGTTAAAGCCCGGATTGATGATCAAGAACCACCACAGGGTTCCTAGGAAGATTCCTTACAACCTATGCGGAGTATATTTTTAAGTTGGGGTTCTGGGGCACCATCTCAAAACCAGGGTAAGTGGTGTATTTTAGAGTTTTTAAGTTAATTTGGAGTATACGGAACCTAAGAAATGTTAAATGAAAATTATTCTGGGAGTTGTGTGAAATAATTTGGGGAAAATGTGAATTGTAGGTTTTTACGCTGCGAACGCCAAGGGGCATAGAAATTGGGTGTTTTAGCGAAATCTTTGTAAGCCAGGTAACGGGAATAAATTATAATAGTCAATTTTGAGAAATACTGATTGGGCTATTATTTGAAAATGGTATTATAATATTTTACCTGAAATTTATTATGATATGAAATATTAGATGAAATTTGTATGACATATGATTTATATTGTGAAATGTTTTAAACTAGGTTAAATGATTTACCTTGAGAAATATGAGATTATGAAATGTGAATTGAGATATGAGATTTGAAATGGGGAAAAATGATGAAAGTGAAATGTATTAGAAAATGTATATCTTTTGAGAAATGATGAATATTTTTTTTTTTACTAAAAGAGGGTGGCACCTCCATTTAATTATTAATATATCCTCACTTTTGGTAGAGGAATATCGTGGTTACAAGATAAAACAAAAGGGAGAGTACAGAAAAACCCTTCCAAACTAGCAACCAACCAAACTAGGACAACAAATCAAACTAGGACAACAAAACTAAACATAACTAACAAAGAAGATAAAAACATAAACACAACCAAAATCAAAACAAAATACACCAAACGAAACTCTAAATTCGAACTAACGACGAACGGAAACGAGACCCTACCTATCCATCCGAAGAATACCTTTCAAATAAGGTGGTAAAAGGTGTTATTCTTCGTAGATTACACTGTTTCCCATTTCTCCTTCTTTAGTAAGAAAATTAGCCGCACTATTATCTTCCCTATATTGATGCATCACCATGACGTTCACTCCTTCTAACTCCACCACGAGTTCCTCCCAAAATTCTCAAAGATACCACAAAGTACATCTACCTTTTCAAAGTTAACCAACTACAATTCGCAAGTCACTTTCAATAATCATATTAAAATAATGTAAATGTTTGTACAAACGAATTCCTTCCCTGATTGCTTTTAATTCCGCACTATTATTTGTACCATTGCCAAAATAACTTGAAAAACCCGCTTTTACCGTGTCATGACAATCCCGAATAATTCCTCCACCTCCTGAAGTACCTGGATTGCCCCTACAACTCCCATCACAATTAAGTTTTATTCACTCTACTTGAGGTTTAACCCACGAAATAATTTTTTAGGCCCGTTGCAAATTCCCTGATGCTTAATTTGGAACTCATTCAAAATCTTAATGTCCGACTTCTTAAATTTTTGAAAAGAATTGGTGCTCTCAGCAATAAAACAAACCCAGAATCGAACACTTCTCCACATCTGATCTGCACTTTGATAAACTCCTTCCATTCTCACTTTACATCTTCGATTCCAAAGGCACCACTTAATCAAACACGGAATCAGCCCAATTAAAATACCTTTAATAGACGATTTTTTTAGCATAGTGGAACCAATTTGCCATTTTGTTTTTCTAGGGAAGGGATCGTTGGAAAGGAATCCCCAACGCCACACTAGCCCAACGCCAAACTTCTGAAGCCACCTCACCTAAAGAAAGAATATGATCAATGTTTTCCTGGCTTCTCTGAAAGCAGCAATCACAAACCGAAGCCATCGATATTCCTTTGACCTGAATTCTATCATCTACAGTGAAGCATCTAAACCAGACTCTCCATAAATACATTGAGATTCTTTTGGGCAATAAAGAATGCCAAAACCAGTCATTCCACACAAAATTATCACTTCTACTCCTCATTGCCTCCCAAGCCATTTTTGTAGAAAAATTACCATCAGGGGCAGGCATCTAGACAAAAATATCCTGCCCACTTTTATCCGTCAGCACGTGGTGCAAAATTTTCCTTGTTTTATCGGCACTAACCAATTCTAATACTAAATCAGAGTTCCAATTATTTTTTAGCCAGCAATCCTTAATACATAGTTTCTTGTTCAAAATATCCTCAGTGCTCATAGATAACGGGCCTGATGACAGCCACCTATCGAACCAAAAAGAAGAGTTCCCACCTCTCACCAAAATTTTAACATTATCCATAACTTCTGGAATGGTGGCCATAATTGATTTCCAGAACCGAGAGTCATTTGGTCTCCCCTTCCTTATTAATAAATGATCATTTTTGCATTATTTAGCCCTGAAAAAACCTGCCCACAAATTGTTAGAGGTGAGTTAAGATATGAAAATGTTTTGTTGAGAAATGTGAATTACGTGAAATGAGATGTGTATATGTATTTATGAGATGAAATGAGCATTGAACTGAAGAAATTCCATTGAAATGATGAAATGAGTTGTGAATATTGAAAATGTGAAGATTGCAAGGATAATGCTGCAATGAGAATAATGATATGTGAATACTGATATGAGAATATGAGAATGTGAGTATTGTAATGTAAATACTACAATACAGATATTGAAATTTGAATATGAGAAATGTGAAATATTGCAACGTTGATTTTGCAATATGAATATTGATGTATGAGAATTGAAATGTGAAATTCTAAAATATGAATACAGAAATGTGAATGATGAAATGCCAATACCGCATAATGATTGCGGGTATGTGGTAGTGAAACCCTGATGGATGGATATGGAAACTCTAATGATGGGTAGTGATATTGAGCACTATACTGTTGTTAGTGGAGATAGTGCAACCACACGGACTCGTGGAGCATGTGGCGTGATAGTAGACTGAGTTGTATAGTAAAGTTGTTTGTGCCCCTTGAGTCTAGATCAAGGCTATTGGCTGGCCAGGCGTACTATAGACACGGGATATATGATATGACATTTGACCTAACCGAGTCGGCCAACCGCGGTTAGGTCCAGCCTTTAGGCTGCACAACCCTATTCACTGGGGGAAGCATGTAAATCCCAAAACATGCCTCTAGGGTACATGCATGTCATACTTATGAAAATGAATGAAATCATAGAAGAAAAAATTAGGCATCAATCTTAGAATTTGCTCTCACTCTGTATATCAAGTAAGAACCTTTTTTTCATAGATCACTCCCCAAATAACCCTTGGCAACCTTGAAGGAATGATGTTTTTTTTAACCCCTTTCTTCCCAAAAATCCTCACCTTGCCCTCACTTGGACGTGTCATAATTTCCCCTAAGAGAGTTCTTTTATAAATCTCTTATAGATTGGAAGGAAACCCTTTTTGAATTTGAATTTTGAAAATTCAAATTTAAATGTTAACTACCAATAACTTTCAACCATCAATTGCCATTGTTAACAAGTGACATGTGGTATCAAAGGGGCATATAGCATGCCCAAAACCTCTAGTTAATCAGCATTTTATGACTCTTTTTTAAATTTGGGGCAAACCAGTTGATTGCCTACAAGGTCCGGTTGACCACCGATAGGATGACACCAACAACTAGTTTGAAGGGAAGGTCGATCAACCACCCAAAGTGACCAGTCAACTGTCTCAAGCTCATTTTCTCTTTTCTTTTTTTATTTTTTTTTATGTATTTTATATATTATAATTTTTTTTGGGGAACTTAAAAATTTCTATCGACAGTTGTCCAATTTCCCTAACATTTTAGGTATAAAATGTTAGTAAAAAAAGGAGATATAATTTTTTACCCATTTTCCACGAAGAAATATATTGTTGTTGAAGATGATCTTAGTGATCCCTGTCATTGTTTGAGTTGGCATTTAGCTATGTATACCAGGTGCTTTTATGAAAACCTTCGTTCCTTGTACTCTTTCTTTAGGACTTGCATATTTTGTGATGCATATTGATGAACAAATAATGAAATATCTTAAGAATAGATAAAGGAAAATTCTTGGGTTAGAAAAAGGGTTTTGGAATAGCAAGGAATGGTCAAGGTAATGTGAGACCTTTGTTGATTACACTTGTAAAATACTTTTGCTATTCCTTCGTAATGGAAAATAAGAAGTCTTGACCTTTGAAAACACTTTTTAAGTAATCCCTGAAAAGTTTCTAAAAACTAAACCCTTTGTTGATTTTCAAATTTTAACCGAATATGGATCAATCAAATTTCTAAAAAAGTTCTTCCTTAAGTATTATTTATTCCAAATTATATATTTTCATACAAGTTTCTTATTTTAAGCTCAAATTTGTGACAGTTTGGACTAAACTCATCCTTCCGTTCAATAGGTTGCCTATATACCTTATTTTTTAGGATCAAGTCCATTTGTAGTTCAAAACAAAAAAAAAAAAAAGTCACAAGTAATTAAAAAAACTCACGACAAAGATAAAGAAAACTTGTACTTTTATTGATTGAACGAATAGTACATTATTTTGGATACAAATACAAGCATTCAAGATAGAACTTCTTGATCACATTTGAATTACATGGTTGATCTATAATTCCATTATCTATATTGATTAAAATTACTGCACCTCCAGAGAAAGCTTTCTACACCACAAATGGTGCTTCGTAGTTCGGAGTAAAATTTCCTCTAAGGTCATTTCTATTGTTTGGGATCTTCTTTAACACCAAATCTCCTCGTTGAAGTTTTGGGGTTGGACTTATATATCGTAGGTCCTTGTGAATTTCTATTTGTATAACTATCTATGATGTATAGCTTTCAACCTCTTTCCATCAATTAAATTCAACTGGTCAATCATGTTCCGAATCCATTTTGCTTTAGTTAATTCATATTCCATAAGCACTCTGAAGAAGGGTATTTCCACTTCTATTGAAACTATAGTACCCATCCCATATACCAATGAGTATAGAGTTGCCCCGATTGAAGTCCTAATAGATGTGTGACATGCATGTAAGGAAAATGATAACATTTCATGCCAATCATTTTAACTGTCATTTTCTCCAATATTTTCATTCTTGTTTTTCACTTCAACAACTCCATTCATTTTAAGACGGTGGGTAGACAAAAGTGATGATGGATATTGAACTAATTGCGTAGTTCCTTCATTATCTTCTTACTTATATTCTTGGCGTTATCTGATATAATCTTTTCAGGTAGGCCATATCTATAAATTATTTCCTTTTTTGATGAATTTGACTACCACCTTCCTTGATATTCTAGCACAAGATGCAACTTCAACCCATTAGGTAAGTAATCAATAAACACAAGTCTGAAACAATGACCATTCAAAACTTTGGGTGGAATTGATTCAATTACATTCATGCCCTACATTGAAAATGGCTAAAAGGCTACAAGTCTCAATATTCTTTTTTGCCTATCATATGGGTGTGTAAAACAAGACCCTCCACGAACTTCTTCCATAATCTAAGTTACTTATTTTGCATCCACACAACTTAATAATGTCATTTTTTACCCTCTTTTGTATAGGGTATCTCCGCTGAGATAGTATCCCATTGACAACCTTCGAAATGTTGTGCGGTCATTTTCATATGCATGTGTTAAATATTGTTGATTTTGCAAATATTTTTTAATATTATGGTGCCATGGTTCTATCTCTTCAATGACCATGCAATGAGTAGGGTCATTTTGTACATCCACACTCAATGATTAGATTGCTTCTTGATTGGTAATCTTCATCATAGAATCCAAAGTTGCTAATGCATCATAAAATCTAATTTTTAGCCTTGGTAGATGTTCAAAGGATATAAATCTAAACTATTGTACAAGTTTCTCCATACATTGTTGTTAGATTACCACTTTACCTAAAAGCTTAAGCTGTTAGGTTGTGGGCCAGCAATGTATATCAAGCTTTAACACTCCCCCGCATGTGCAGCTCGATAACACGTAGAGAGATAAACAAATGACAAATAATGTCATAGAATAAAGACGGGCGACAAGATTAGAACCCAGGACCTTCTGGTAACCAGAGCTCTGATACCATGTTAGATTATCACTTTACCTAAAAGCTTAAGCTATTAGGTTGTGGGTCAACAATGAATATCAAGCTTTAACACTACCCCTCACGTGCAGCCCGTTAGCACGTGGAGAGATAAACAAATGACAAATAATGCCACAGAATAAATACGGGCGACAAGATTAGAACCTAGGACCTCCTGGTAACCAGAGCTCTAATACCATGTTAGATTACCACTTTTACCTAAAAGCTTAAGCTTTTAGGTTGTGGGCCAACAATGTATATCAAGCTTTAATACTCCCCCTCACGTGCAGCCCGATAATATGTAGAGAGATAAACAAATGACAAATAATGTCAGAGAATAAAGATGGGCGACAAGATTAGAATCCAGGACCTCCTGGTAACTAGAACTCTGATACCATGTTATATTACCACTTTACCTAAAATCTTAAGCTTTTAGGTAAAGTGGTAATCTAACATGGTATCAGAGCTCTAGTTACCAGAAGGTCCTGGGTTCTAAGCTTTTAGGTAAAGTGGAAATCTAACATGGTATCAGAGCTCTGGTTACCAGGAGGTCCTGGGTTCTAATCTTGTCGCCTGTATTTATTCTATGATATTATTTGTCATTTGTTTATCTCTCTACGTGTTATCGGGCTGCACATGCGGGGGAGTGTTAAAGTTTGATATACATTGTTGGCCCACAACCTAATAGCTTAAGCTTTTAGGTAAAGTGGTAATCTAACAATTGTTAATAATGTATCAATTTCTAGTCTTTGTTTTCGATTCCCCCACAACTTAACATATGATAAAGGTAAAATCTATATATACTTCTAAGTCTTGGATTCCCATTTCTTTGCAACATTGAGTTTTGCTATGTAAAACTCATATTCAATAATATTGTTGGTACAAGGAAAAGGTAGCTTTGTAGTAACAAGAAAATGTTCCCCTTTAGGTGATACCAACATTGCCCCTACTCCATAACCATATGTGTTTGTTGATCCATCAAAGTACATTTTCCATTTGTTGTCATCTTCCACTCCAACTAAGACATCTTTATCTGGGAAACTTGGATTGATGTTTCTTTTTCTTTTATTGCACGGTTAGCCAACTGATTAACTACCACTTTCCCCTTGATTGCCTTGATAAACTTATAGATAATGTCAAATTCTAATAGCAACATGCTCCACCAAGCTATTCTTCTCGATAATGTCGATTTTTAAAAATATACTTCAATGGATCCATCCGAGAGATCAAGTGATTTATATTACACAATATATATTGTCTCAAATTATGAGCAACCCAGGCTAAGGCACAACATGTTTTATTTACTGTAAGATATTTTGACTCGCATTGATTGCATCTCTTACTAAGTATATTATCGTTTCTCTCTTTTTTGTTTCATCATTCTGACATAGCATGCAACCCATAGATTCCTCTAGTACTATTAAACCAAGGATCAGTAGCTTCCTAGATGTAGGTGGCATTAATGCTAGTGGATTCTTCAAATATTCTTTGATCTTGTCAAAAGCTTATTGGCATTCTTCATTCCAAGTACAAGGATTGTCTTTCTTTAAAAGTTTGAAGATCGGTTCACTGATAGCAGTTAGTTGAGCTATGAACCTAGCTATGTAATTTAATTTTCCCAAGAATCCTTGTACTTGTTTTTTAGTGGAAGGACGTTCCAACTTCTTTATCGTTGAGATTTTAACTGGATCGATCTCAATTCCTTTTTGACTTGCTACAAATCCCAATAGTTTACCAAAAGTGCTCCCAAAAGTGCATTTGGCTAGATTTAACCTTTGATTATATTGTTCTACTCCAATATTCAACTTTATAATCATGTCATCTATGTACACTTCAACTTCCTTGTGCATCATATCATGAAATATTGTGACCATGGCTCTCTGATATTTAGCACCAACATTCTTTAATCCAAAAGGAATCACTTTGTAGCAGAACGTGCCTCATTAAGTGATGAATGTGGTTTTTGCTTTGTCCTCTTCTAGCATCTTGATTTGGTTATATCCTAATAAACCATAAATGAACAATAATAGCTTGTGTCCACCTATGTTATCTACTAACAAGTTAATGTAGGGTAATGAAAAATCATCCTTTGGGATAACCTTATTCAGATTCTGATAGTCAACACGCATTCTTAATTTTTCATCCTTTTTGAAAGCTAGAATGATGTTTGCAACCCATTCTGGATAATTGCATACCTCTAGGAAACCTACGTCAAACTATTTCTTGACCTCCTTTTTAATTTTCACCTACCATTCTAGGTGCATTCTTATGAGCTTTTGTCTTACTGGTTTACAATTTGGCCATACGAATATTTGATGAGTTACTATATTAGTGTCCAATCTTAGCATGTCTTGGTAAGGCTATGCAAATATATCCTTGACCTCGTAGAGAAAATCCACTACTTTCTCTTTGATTTGTACTTTCTCTTTGATTTGTGGACTCATCAAATTATCAATCTTTACATCTTACAGAGTCTCTTATAAAATCAAGAGTAAAAGAGAGTAAATGCTTGCTTTGCTAAAGGATGAGAGAAATAAAACTTAAAATGTTTAAAAGTATATTCAAGATAATCAAAAGTTGATGAATGAGTTTTGAGTGAGGTATTTATAGAGTTTTTGAAATTATAGCCGTTGAGTGACCGTAGGGCATTAAAATAATACTATTTTGGAATTTTTCGGTTATTTGGGAGCTTAAAAATAGCTCAACTCGAGAGGTTCGGTTGACCAGGACTTGCTTCAGTCGACTGGCCTTAGGTGATTTTCAAATCCCCAAGGTTCGGTCGATTGGGGAACAAGATCCGGTTTGGCGGATCATTAGGTTGGTTGACTAGGCTTTATATGACTTTCAAGTGTCGGTCGACTGGGCCTTTGTATTCTGGCCAAGTGTATGGTCCGGTCGACTGGACTATAAGGGTCGGTCGACTGAGGCCTTCGTAAAATTGATGTTCTAGCCATAAGGCTTGGTCGGTCAACTAGGCCTTCTTGGCCGGTCGACTGGGCATTTGAAAAATATGATTTTAAGCCATGTTTTGACCTCAAAAGTATTTCAAACCTTTGTGTATGAGTATGACATTATATGAAAAGGTTTTCCATGAAAAATTTTGGTTCCCTAAGGTAAGTCTATGGTCCTTATTGATCAATAAACCACATCATGCAAGATAAGCAATTACAACACAAACTTAATGCATTACAATTGAAAATATAAAATCTTCTTTCCTTGCTCATTACTTTTCCATGCAGCAGGCCAGGTGATGTATTCTTTAAGTCCCTCATGGCTTCCAATTTACCTCGACTCTTCCTGCCTTCTGAAAGATAAATATGTTCAAACACTAGACGCACAATTGAGATACTTAATATTTGTCATTATCAAAATGGGATAGGACTCATAAAGTCAACAGCCTGGTCAATTAAACCTCAATTTTGCTCTTGTATTTATCATCATAAAAAATGGGGAGATTATTGACTTTTTGAGTCCGATCCCTTTTTTGATAATGACAAACCACAACATCTCATTTGTGCATTAAGTGTATGAACAAGTTTAAGTTTCTAAGCACAGATGGTTGATGCAGAATGGAAGCCTCGAACATACCTAAACGAACACATCTTGGTGTATTCCATGGAATCAGAAGGGCAAAAGCTTGAAGACTTGTGTTAATTTTTTGAATTGTAATAGTAATTAGGTTTAATGTGTGCATGCATGTTCATTGGTTTAAATTGAAGCTCATATGGACCATAGAATGACCTTAGGGAACTAGCATTTTCATGGAAAATCTTTTACTTAAAAAGTTAAAATCATACAAAGGTTTTGAAATGATTCTGAGGTTAAAAGAGGGCCAAAATTTGAATATTGTTAAGGCCTAGTTAACCGGCCAGACAATATGGCTAGGAATACATTTTTGCAAAGGCCTCATTCAATTGGCTATTATGCCCCAATCAACTGACCAGTGCTTTTGGGAAGAATTGCAAAGGCCTAGTCGACTGACCTCATGATAGCCCAGTCGACTGGCCTTCAAGCCGTTGATGATTAGGTAGACTGGATCATAAGGCCCAGTCGACCGAAGCTTGCGAAACGGAAATCACCTTTGGGCCAGTCGACCGGAACTCTAGGGTTAAGGCTATTTTGAGCTCCAACGGTCATAAAAATTCAAAATAAAATATTATTTAAATGCCCAACAGTCATATGATGGCATATTTTAGATTCATCTATAAATACTTGGCCAAAACACATAGAGAATGTTGCAAAATTACTTTGAAATTATTGTTGTTTATTCTTTGATTCTCCTTCTTATTTCAAACTCACTTGCACATCAAATTCTTATTTTCTCCTACTCTCTTTTGAAAATTTCTTTAGAGAAAAACATTTTGAGTTAATACTTGAAAGGATTGAGCATATATTTCATTCACATATATTACATCAAGGCCTTTTTACATTTCATATTATAAAGGTCAATCATTTTGAAAGAAAACCCTAGTTTCTCCTATTCTTTTATTTGAAAATATTTTCTGGAGAAAATCTGTGGGTTATTCAAAGAGAGCTTTGAGTGTATATATATATATATAATTTGTATATACTTGCTTGAAAAGCTTCTCAATCTTGATTTATTAAAGGTTAAATTTAAGAAAAATAATTTTCCATACTCTCACTCATTTTACTTGAAAAATACTTTTGAGAGGAAATCCCCAACTCTACTAAGCATCATTTTTAAAATCATTGTTAGCTTTGGTGCAATCCCAAGAGGGGGGGTGAATTGGAAATTTAAAAATCATCGCTTAGGTTAAACTAGATAAATAGTATTACTTAACCTAGGGTCTGTCTATGCAAATGTAAACCTAATCATTCACAATATAACATACACGTGCAGTAAGTAAATTGCGAAAATGTAAAGAACACACACGATATGTTATCGGGGTTCGGCCAACTATGCCTACGTCCTCGCCTTTAGCTCGCAAGCCCTAGGATTCCACTAATAGCTCACTTAAGGGTGGAGCGGCACCGATTACAACCAGGTCAATTAGCACAGGGCTAACCTCAACCTTAACCAGGTCAATTAGCGGGGCTGACCTCAACCTACACGCCTTAACAGGATGGTGCACCTAACTTTCCTAACCGAGTCTAAGCCAATCCGGGACTATTCCAAGGCTAGTCTCTCTCTTTAAGCCCATGCCTGAAAATACAACAAATGTGTATAAAATTTGTACACGGAAATATGCTTCTAGAAAAGCAGATGTGTGCACCAATACATCTAAATCAATAATGCAAGCACGAATCATATGTATATATGCTCAGTGCTCTAAGGTGTGCTAAACACTCAGTCACGTATAAGCTTTCAGTTCAGATCTAGAGTGTATACCCAAACAATATTTGAAATACACTATGTGAATAATACAATATCAGATCAAGGTTTCAAAATATGCTAAGCAAGGTCAAACAAACAAACTCAATACAATATTCTAATATTCAAAGCACACAAGAGTTGTTTGAAGTACTAGCTCTTGAAAAAGATTTTTGCACACAAAATCTAAGTTTAGGTATCTTGCAACAACAATGCAAGAACCACAACCCTCAGAGGTTTTCCACACTAAATTTATCAAATGAAATTGGTGGAAAAACCGTGATGCTAAACTCTCACAGAAAATCAATCAAACAATAATGTAACTAAGAGTTTTAACTACAAAGATCAAGCACAATAGCCTTAGAAGATACTCACAATGCTTGTAGAAATCAAGAATGAGGAGTATGTGAGTGTTTGGAAGTATTATTTGGCTAATAAAGGATTTTGGGTGTTGAGAGAATTTTTGTCTAATCAAGTTTTTTAATCCCTTTCTAATAATGATAAATGAATGGGTATATATAGGCAATGAGGTATTTTTGACCATTGGGGACCTATTAGGAATAATTAGGAAAGTTTAATGACCTTTTAATTAGTTTAACCCTGTTTTAAAAAATTAACCGTGGTAAAAAAAATCAGGGCAACCCGAGAGGTCCGGTCGACCAAAACAGTTTCGGTCGACCAGATCTCATATGGTTCAATCAACCAGGAGGTTTTTGAACTGAAGGCTCGGTCGACCGAAAGTGGGCGATTTTTCACTTTTCCGAGGTTCGGTCGATCGGGCCATTTTGAACTGGCTGGTTCGGTCAACTAGACCGTTGAGATTTTTCCCGATGACCCTCGGTCGACCAAGTAGTTGGAGTATAAAAATGTCTCGGTCGATCAGATGGTCAAATTGTTGACCAGAGAGGGTTTCGATCGACTGGGGAGTTTTGAAATATACTGTTCGGTCGACCAGGGCCTTAGTCAACTGTTGACCCAGACCAGTTTTGGTCGACCAGGGCAAAATGAACTGTCATGGCCGGTCGACCGAAAGTGCACAATGTGTGCATTTCGGTCCTATTTCATGCAACAAACACTCTATTCAAAATTCTAACACATGCATATGCAATAGTGAGTATCCTAGGGTCATTTTTGGGTCCTTTTGAAGACACCGAAAAGTTCGGTGTCGGTCGAGCTTCGGTTGGCCGAAGGGTGTTCCCTAAGGTCTTTCTATGGTCCGTGTAGGTACCTAAAGTCCAATTAAGGTCGATTTGAGCATACCTACCTATCATGCATGATGCAAATTATTACAAGCCATATGTGTGTACAGTCCATAATAAAATTACATCCCAAAATGAAGAAACTGAATAATAAATACAAATGCAACACAAGATTTTTCATTTATCGGCACGAACACCACACGCCATCATGATAAGTCTTTTAGTCTTGAAGCACGCACAAGGTGAACCTACATGCAATTCTTAGTACAACCATTAGTACAAAGAGTATTTCTCATAGTCAAAACTGGGTGTGACCAATCAGGTCAACAATCATTTCAATTGTAAAAATCAGCTTATGTAGAAGCATTTCTTTGTATGCAAATTGTTTTTAAAATTATTGCCTTTGCGTTTCGAGTTGTGAACCGTGGCCAAGTGAGGGTACATAACTTAGAGAGATAGCACCACCTAGAAGAAGCGGACCAAGCGTGAGGTATCAATTGAAGAGGGGGGCTCCACCCTATATGAAGGAGTGTGTAAATTGGGGCTCCACCCTGTAAGAAGTGTTGTAAGTGGTTTGCTCTACCCGGTTAAGGGAGCGGTATAGTGAAACCCTCAAGTGGGTTGACTTGAGGTGAGGATGTAGGCAAGGATAGTCGAACCTAGTAAAAATTGCATTATTTACTCTCTTCCCCTACTCTCTTTATATTTCCGCACCTACATGCTTGCATTTAATTTGTTGTGATTATTGTGAATGCTTGAGATATACTATTGTGATTGATTGAGAAACCTGAGATATAAATATTGTGCATGCTCAAGTATTTATAGTTTTTGTGGTTACTAGATTAAGCATATACTCGAAAAGTGCTTGTGTTCTAAATTGGGGAAAAAGTGACATAGAATTTTTTAAATATCCAATTCACCCCTCCTCTTGAGATTACACCATAAATCACACAATGTATCAAACTAAAAGGATAAGGATTCCATAACTTGCCAAACTAAGAAATTCTCTTCCAATAACACTTCCATTCTATCCAATTTGTTATAATAATTGGTGAATTTTATAATGTACTCACTCACTCCACCAGAACCATTATACCTAGTGGAACTTGCTAGTTTCATATATGTCCCCTTCTTAATCTTATCAAACTTAGTGAATTTTTTAGAAACGACTTTCATAAAAGCCATAACATTCCCTATCTCATGAACATTTTGCCTAATGAACTTCTCCATAGAATGTTTTATAAGCACCAAACACACTTAAATATATTTGAGCGTTCCCATTTTTCAAAGTAAGTCCTCCCACTTGCAGAAGCATTCTCACTCGGTTTCATAGCCTCTCTGAGTGCCAAATCTACATTCATGATGGTGAGTCAAACTCTAAGAGACCGAATCTACTCCTTAAAATTGGTTCCTGACAATGTTTTAATGGCAGATAAGTGCAAGGGCTGAGCAGCTAAGGAAATAACAAATGAATGTATTCATGATGCATCTAAACAACAAAATCACGCTATACAAATAATTTTCTTATTGTATATTCAAACATGGGAAACAAACCAAACCCCCTCAACCATTGTAGTCTCACCTATGAGTCCCAAACTTATACGTTGAAACAATTCATCTTGTAATTGAGCACAATAATCGAATATTATACAACTGGAAATTTGATACCAACATGGTATCTTAATCTTCGAATGTGTGGTACCCAATTCAATTCCTTTATCCTCACAAGAAATTTCACAACCAATGACATTCCAATAAGGTATGTCTACCAATCATGAAATTTCTAACAACAATTACAATTTTGAATAATTTACTCGACCAGAACTTTATGTTAATATTTAAAAATATTTCATGCAATGAATACCCTTGATTATACACCGTGATAAGTGAGGACACAATCAATTATGCACATTAGTTCTCAAACAATCACGGTCGTATTATATTGTTTTCAATTATTCCAATTTCATATAAAATGGAAATTAAAATACATCAACATCATTAACTTGTATGCATACATGATCATGGGACACTTTAAATTTTTTTTTTTTTTCATCCTCAAAAACGCATTATGAATATCTCCTAGATATCTCGTAAAACTAACACAAAAACCTTCATTCTTAGGATTAGAGAGGACAATACAAAACACACGATCAAAATTTTATATTTTTTTGAAAATATTTTCTAGAAAATAAAAATAAAAAAAATTATGGTCCCAAAAAATTAGGAAAAAAAGTTAAAACTCTTGGAATTATAAAAATTTTGGTGGTAGGGCCCATGAGGGGACCCACACTCTGACACGTGCCTAGCTCGCACATGTGGATGCTTCTATGCCCTGGGTAGCCACAAACTTGAATTTCTGAATAGCAAACCTAATTAGCATCTTGACTCAATCCGCACATGAATTGGAATGAAGAATCAAACTCTAAATTGAGAAAATAAATCTGAACGTAATTTTTTGATGAAGGATTTGAGTCGCGGCCCTAATATCGATTGATAAATATTTTTCGGAATACAATAACAATTTCTAAAGTAGTAAAACAATTACTTAGATCTATCATAGATACCGTTATGGACTCAACCATCGGGCTGACTCAGTCACCCGACCAATCATTAAGTCCACCGAATTGCTCAACTTTTCGAGTTCTAAAACTACGTTATACATGAATAATTGTAAATGAATAATATTTTGTTCAATAATGATAATTATAAGTTGATTTCAAGATGCTACAAATGAAATCAATATGGGTATATTTGTGTCTATTTTAGTTGAGAAGCATTTGAACTTCGTCAATGTTACTGTCCCATTTTTTGTACATTTTTCAATTTTATCTATGAATATACCTGATTGGTTATTAAATCTTGAAGTAGTTGTCATATGTTTTTTTTTTCGTCTACTCTATCCATACCACTTCGCTCTAATATCAATGCAATTTAATTTTTCTAAAATTATTCAAATATAGTTTATAATTCTTGCATTACAATAAATATATTTACATATAAGAATTAATTATGTAATTTATTAAAATATATTTTAGTTATAATACTATATTAAATTTTTAATAAATTTTATTGAATATTATTAAATTATGTTCTAAATTTAAAATATGTAAAATAGATTTACTTCATTAAAAATATGATTGTATATTTCATGTATTAAATTCATAGACAACTAATTTTAAAATAATTTATGTATTTTCTACTAATATAATAATAAATTATATAAATTAGATAAAAATTTTCAAAGCTTTGTAATTCTTATGATTCAACAAATATAGTTATATTTTACAATTATTTAAAATTAATTAAAAGTATAAAATTATACATTGGCTCATTGAAAAAAAAGTATATATTCGTATAAAATTTAGTAGCATAACAAATTATATTTTATAATTATTTAAAAACTAACTAAAAATATAAGATTATATATTGACTGATTAAAAAATAATATATTTTATATAAAATTATATATTTTGATATTTTGAATTTATAGATAAATATTTTCAGTAAATAAATTTATATATTTTAATAAAATTTATATATCTAATATAATATATGAATAATATTAAAATTTATAATTCTTACCGTCACAAGTATTTTTGTCTACGAGTTTTAATTATATAATTTTCTATAATGTAATTTATAACTATTTATTATTAGTACTAATAAATTATGAGTTTGTTAATTAGATCACGAGGCAATTGGGCCTTTGTCAGTTGTCAAAGGCCTGAGGCCCATCGTACTGTTTAAGCATGGAGGGCCCAGTCCCATCGGCCTAGTGGGCTGCTTGGCTGGGCTGACCGAGTCCAAAAGTAGGCTAAGCCCTTTGCAATCCAAAAACCCCCCATTTTATTTTTATTTTTAAATTTTTTTTTGGAAGTAACCAGAGAGAGAGAGAGAGAGAGAGAGAGAGAGAGAGTTTCATAAAGACCAGCATAAGCAATCATCTCTCCTATACCCATAAAAAGAGAAGAACAAAATTTATAGAAAATATTGTGAAAGATAAGATCAAATTTTAATGGCTAACAGAACTACTACAAAACATCAGCTTCAACAGCTCAAGTTCCTAAGACAATATCATGGAAATTTCAAAAGTGTCGCATCACCAAGATTACACCTTGATTACCCATGTAGCAGATTTTAAATTTTATTTACCTCATTGACTTAGTACTCTTGACTCATTCTAAAGGCGTTAGAAGCCAATACATCATCCTCCTTCTGGATAATTTTTGCAAAAACTAGTAATAGAAAAGCAAAGCACATAGTTCAACAACATCAAATAATAAAAAAAACTAAACCTTAATTCCCACCGAGTATTTTCGTCAATTTATGCGATTATGAATCATTTTTTGTTTTTTGTTTTTATTTTTTTTGACAAATTCAGGGATATTGAATCACTACTCACTATCTCTTCTCAATTTATTTTAGGTCTACTCTTATCCCTTTCACTCCCCCCCCCCCTCACAGTAACTAACTCACTCTTCCTTGCTGGTGTATTATGTGACCTACATTGCAAGTGTTCATATCATTTGAGTCGTCCCTCCTTTATCTTATCTTCTATACGAACCTAACTTACTGCGAATATGTTCATTCCTTAATTTATCTTTCAATATTATACCACTCATCCATCTAAGCATTCTCATATCGATTTACTTTTTGGATATTATGTTTCTTTGTCGCCCAACATTCCGATCTATATACCATAGTTGGTCTTATAGCTATCCTATAAAACTTTCCTTTTAATTTTAAAGGTATCCTGCGATCACTGAGCACACTTGAAGCACTTCTCCATTTTACCCAACCTGCTTTAACTCTATGCATTACATCATCTTCACTTTTTCCTTTAGTTTGCATAATAGATCAAAAGTATCGAAATCTACAAGTGTTATTTATTTCTTCTTTATCAAGTTTAACTTTATCTCTAATATTCCTCCTATTATTACTAAAATTATATTTTGTTATTTGTGACTCTTATACTTCTGTTTTGATAAGCAAAGAAAGAAGGAAGAAAAACATAAAGGGGGCAGGATAGTAGGATTTGTCGACGAGGAGCCTATACTCGTCGACGAGTGAACAACAAAGGTTCGTCGACGAAGATTCTGAAGCTCGTTGACAAATAATTATCGAAAGCAGGAAATTTTTAGACTTCTAGCGTCGTCGATGAGAGCCCTGTATTCATCAATGAAGGTTCGTCTTGGTCTCATCAACGAAGCCCTGTATTCATCGACGAGAGGTGCTTAGGCTGTGGCAGTTTTTTCTGAATTTTGAATTTTTGAACGTTGGGTGGTTGGGTAAATGGGGGGAAACCTCTGAGGAACTTCTATATATGTCATCTGGATATATTTTGAGATGAAAGATGATCATTAGATACGAGTATTGTGTACATTTTGATTTTCTTAATGAAATTTAAGTGTCATTGTTTCCATGGATGTAGGTTTTGCCAAACCACGTAAATATTTGTGTTGATCTTGTTCCAGTTGTGTGTGTGTTTTATTTACATTTACTTGTTGTTGTTTATTCCGCTGCATATCTTCATTATACGATTCATATCAACACAAATTGGTATCAGAGCCAGGTTGTTATGACATCGGGATCGTCTTCTACAAGATTTGACGTTGTCAAATTCGATGGAACCGAAAATTTTGGTTTATGGCAGAGGAGAGTGAAGGATATTCTAGTGCAACAAGGAATGAATAAAACATTGCTTAATACTCAACCGGAAGTAATGGATGAGACAACATGGGTAGATTTACAGGCAAAAGCAGCGTCGACAATACGATTGAGTTTGACCGACGAAGTTCTCTATTTAGTGATGGAGGAGGATTCTCCAGTGGCTATCTGGAGAAAGTTAGAAATTCGGTATATGTTTAATTCCCTCAATAACAAACTTTTTCTTAAGTAGCGTTTATATTGGCTTAAGATGGTAGAATGATCTAATCTAGATCAACACATCAATGCGTTTAATCAAATCATAAGTGATCTTATGAGAGTTGATGTAAAGTTTGATGAAGATGATAAGGCTTTGATGCTGTTAAATTCTTTGCCCTTGACTCATACCTACGAAAATCTTGTGACCACTTTTACGTGGGGAAAAGAAACATTTGATTTGGAAGACGTAACAAGTACTTTGTTAAATTTTCATCAAAGGTTGAAAATATGTGATGAAGGAGAAGGAATTTTGGTAAAAGACAGTAATGAGCGAGGCAAAGAAAAGTTTAAAAATGGGTCTAATTAGAAATCCCAAAATCAATCCAAGAAGAAAAAGGAAATCCGGTATTATAAATGCGGTAAAAAGGGGCATGTGAAACTGGAGTGTCCGGATTGGAAAAAGAGAAATTATAATAAGCATAAGGGGATTTTTAAATTTGTGAATGTTGTTCAAAAAGAGGATTTAGCGGATGGTGATGTTCTATTAGTTTCAGCGGAGTCGGATAATTTAATGGACTCTTGGATACTTGACTCGACATGTTCTTATCACATGACTCAAAACAAGGAGTGGTTCAGCACTAATAGGTTATTAAATTTCGGCTCAACTCTTATGGGTAAAGATGCTTCTTGCAAGATCGTTGGCATAGGAAATGTAAAGATAAAAATGTTTGATGGTGCTGTAAGAACATTGTGTAATGTAAGACATATACCTGAGTTGAGAAAGAGTTTGATATCTCTTGGTACTTTGGATTGTAATGGCTTTAATAATAAGTCCAAAGGTGAAGTCTTGACGGTATGGAAAGGCAATATGTCTGTGATGAAGGGGCATAAACTAGATGGAAATATTTACATGTTGCAGGGAACTACAATTGTAGGTGGAGTTGCAGTTAGGGATGCCGAATCAGATGAGACCGTCTTGTGGCATATGCGTCTTGGGCATATGGACGAACATGACATGAAAGAACCACATAAGAGAAATTTGTTGAAAGGTTTGAAAACATGTCAGTTGGAATTTTGTAGGTTTTGTATTCTTGGAAAACAAAACAGGACAAAATTTAGATTAGCTACTCATAAGACAAAAGGAATTCTTGGCTATGTACATTCAGATGTTTGGGGCCTAGTTAGAATTGCATCAAAGGGTGGACATGTGTACTATGTGAGTTTCATTGATGATTACTCACAGAAGGTTTGGGTTTACTTCATGCGTCACAAATCTAGTACGCTTGACAAGTTTAAGATTTGAAAGGCTGAAGTGGAAAACCTAATAGGGAGGAGAATCAAATATTTAAGGTCGGATAATGGGACTAAGTACGTTGATTCTCGGTTTATGGAGTTTTGTGTGGAGCAGGGCATCAAGAGACATTTTACAGTTCGCTGAACACCTCAGCAAAATGGTGTGGCAAAACGGATGAACTGGACTCTTGCTGATAGGGCTCTATGTCTCAGATTGAATGCAGGGCTACCAAAGAATTTCTGGATCGAGATAGTTAGTATGACTTGTTTTCTGATTAAATGATCACCAAGGGCATCACTGCGGGTAAAGTAGCGGAATAGGTTTGGTCGAGAAATGCAGTAAACTACTCTGAATTGAAGGTATTCGCTTGTCCAGCCTATGTCCATGTGTCTAGTGAGGAGAGGTCTAAGCTTGACCCGAAGTCTTGTCATTGCATCTTCTTGGGATGTCCAGAGGGTGTGAAGGGGTATAAGCTATGGGACCCAGTGGCAAATAAAGTGGTGATCAATAGAGATGTAGTCTTTGATGAGAAGGTTATGGTGAAGCATACTCAAGAGTTTGATGAACAGAAATAGGAACCAGAAAGTTGGGGCAGTGATGAACATGTTGTGTAGGTGGAGTTGGAAGCTCAGGGCAACAAAAATGATCATGGTCCCGTGGTTGCAAGGAGCTCTAGCTCAGGAAACTAGCAAGTTGACGATATTCCTATATAAAGATCCGGACGCACTATCAGGCCTCCATCAAGGTATGATTTTGATGAATTAGTATCTTATACTTTCCTTAATTGTTGCAACGATCCAACTTCTTTTCAAGAGGTAGTGCATGGCTAGGAGAAAGATAGATAGATGAAAGCAATGATTGAGGAAATGAAGTCACTACATAAAAATCAAACTTGGGAGTTGGTGGAGCTTCCAAATGGAAAGAGACCGATTGGGTGCAAATGGGTGCACAAGAAGAAGGAGGCAATATCAGAAAAGGAAGGTGAGAAGTTCAAGGCACGGTTAGGGGTAAAAGGATACTCACAAAAGAAGGGGATATATTATGTTGAGATCTTTTATTCAATGGTCCAACATACTTCTATCAGAATTGTATTGGTGTTGGTAGCTTATTACGATCTTCATTTGGAACAAATGGACGTGAAGACAACATTTATTCACTGTGACTTGGAGGAACAAATCTAAATGGTACAGCCGGAGGGATTCGTTGAACCAGGAAAAGAAAATTTTTTTTATAGGTTGAAGAAATCTCTTTATGGGTTGAAACTGTCTCCTAGGCCATGGTATAAACGGTTTGATTTGTACATGATGAAGATTGGTTACAAACGGTGTGAGTATGATTGCTGCGTATATGTGAATAAACTTGATGATGACTCACTTATTTTCTTGTTTTTGTATGTCGATGATATGTTGATAGCTGCAAGAGATTTAATTGAGGTGAATCAATTAAAGGACCTATTGCATAAGGAATTTGATATGAAACTTGGGATGGAAATTTGCCGAGACAGGACTGCAAGGAAATTATGGCTATCTCAAGGCAATTATGGCTATCTCAAGGCGGTTATGTGCAGAAAGTGTTGTAGAGATTTAGCAAGGCTGATGCAAGACCGGTGTGTACACCTCTAGTGAATCATTTCAAGTTGTCTACTACAGATTGCCCAAGTTTAGATGAGGAAATATGGGACATGTCAAAGGTCCCCTATGCTAGTGCTATCGGGAGTTTGATGTATGCCATGGTATGTACAAGACCATATTTAGCTCATGTAGTGAGCGTGGTGAGCAAGTTCCTCTCTAATCCAGGAAGGCAATATTGGGAAGCAGTAAAATAGATATTCAGATACTTGCGGGGTACATCGGGATATGGCATCATGTTCGGCAAGCAACAAGGTTGTCCTTCAATTGTGGGGTTTGTTGATGTAGATTATGCTGGGGATATGGATGACATGAGGTCTACAATAGGTTATGTGTTTACCCTTATGAATAAATTTTTAGTGATTTATATATTACTAAAAATAATAAAAGTTACTAAATTTATTTATTTAATTTTTGGGAATTTTGCATTTGATCAAATGCATAAATTCGAAGATGTGATTTTTTGGGCCAACAAAGTTTTGAAGTGAGAGTTATGGTGTGATCCCAAGAGGGGGGTGAATTGGGTTTTAAAAACATTTTGCGAATTTAAACATTTATCGATTCACCACAGATCATATCTCATTCAAAATATAAGTGCGTATGCAAAATGAATAAGCAATGAATGCGAACATACACGTGTGCAGCATATCTCATTTAAATTAAATGTGTGTATGCAAATAATTATAACAATAAATAAACAAACATACACATATGAATATTAAAGTGCAGAAAATAAATGAGAGAGAGAGAGAGAGAGAGAGAGAGGAGAGAGAGAGAGAGAGAGAGAGAGAGAGAGAGAGAGATAGAGAGAGATAGGATGTGTTATCGAGGTTTGGCCAATCTTACCTACATCCCCACCTTAGGCAAACACGAAAGGATTCCACCAATCTTGCTCACTTAATGGGTGGAGCAGAAACCGTTTACACTTCTCCTTACGGGGTGGAGACTCCCCACCTCAATTATCAGGTTGAGCCAAACTGGTTCCTCCTTATGGGGCGGAGACTCCCCAACTCAATTACAAAGCTGAGCCACAACCAATTCTCCTTACGAGGTGGAGACACCTCGGTTCACTTTTCGGGTGGAACCAAATCGTACAAACTTTATAGGATGGTGCACCTCCTAGCTCACCTAACCAAGCTCGAGCCAAACTAGGACTCCTTTAAGGGGTAGAGTTTCCCTAACTCAATCTACAAGCTGAGCCAAACTGGCACAAATAAAAATAATATTTTTTGTACAAAGAGATTGCTTCTGAAATAAGCAGATATGTACACAATAAAGCTCTAAAAATGAACTCTCAATTGATATGAAATAAGCTCAAGAGAGTAAGGGTGTTTTTTCTAAAAATAATTTTGCAATCTTTGAAAATGATGTATATGATAAGATACTTCAAAGATTTGAACCCAAATAAAATATTCTCCCAAAAAAATATTTTTCAAAGAATAATAGAAGAACCTAGGGTTTTGTTCTTAAGAAGATTTTTGCAAAAAACAACATATAAGATCTTTGATGTGAAGTGAAATATGCAATAAAAACTTCAAAGATCTAATGTCTAATAAATATTTTCTCCAAAAAAGATTTGCAATAAAAGTATTTGGAGAAGTTAGGATTTATGCTCAAAAATTATTTTTACAATCAATACAATATGAGCTTTTGAATCTTGCAATAGCTGTGCAAAGATTCAAAGCCTATGAAGAGCTTTCCCAATAAATATTTATCAAAGAAATAATACAAGAAACACTTAAAGCTTACTCTCAAAAATGATTTTCAAAACTTTTGAACAAGTGAGAGTAAATGCTATGGATACAGAAATAAATGCCCAAAATAAATACTCTCTTTCCGTAAAGAATTTTTTCAAAAAACAATGAGTGAAAGAGAATCGGAGAGAGTAAAAAAATATTTTGCCCCAACAAAAGATTTTGCAATAAGATGAGTTTGGGGGAACTTTGATTTAAAAATAGCCTAAAATATTTGAGAGAAATTTTTTGTAATGACCTGCTTATATACTCATATAAGGAAAGTAAAATAAATAAAATGGTCAACCCAAACCTGTGGGTAGCGGGGACACCTGTCATACACAACGGAACTTAGGTAGCAGTAAATGTGAATCACAAACTCATAACCAAAAAATACATAATGCCAGAGTCAAGAATATCTCAAATATTGTGTTCATATAAAATCTCTCAAAAAATACAAAACACCCCTAGGATCTCACATTAAAATCCCCTGATCCTAGTCCAAACTTACCCTCCTAGCAGGGTAGTACAATCGACTTAACAGCGGTCACGCCCCGCTAGTCTTTCTGGGTTTCCTGAAATTTATTTAATGTTTAGGGGTGAGACACTTATCAATAACTGAAAATAAACTAAATACAGGTATGTGGCAACATGAATATTTAATGCAATTATATATATATATACAGTACCTTTCGTATCTGTAAACATTCGTCATAACATACTGAATAATCATAAACTTTCGTATTTTCTAATAAATCATACCATTCATAAAATATCTGTTATAGCTGATAAAACTGAAAACATATCCAAGATGAATAGCTAGTTGTTGTCATGTATTATCCCCTATAACGGGTTGTACAGCCTGAAGGCGGGACCCGACAATAGTTAGCTAACCACTGCCAAGTCAAAAATTTCTGTAAGTACAATAGGCCCGCCACACCCTGGTCCGGATTGTTAGGTGGATGTCTACAACTCTACACTGAAAGCCACATCAACTATCCATCTCCCACCCCTTGTGGGATTTGAACATAGATATTTGATCTATATAGCTATGGTACCGTGCTCATGAACTAAACTAAACTAACATCCGGGTTCTGATAACATATAGTACATGATAATAGAGCATTTAACATAAATGGATTGATAGCATTTCTATACTTTCATAAAAACGGCCTTGTGCCGAACATTTTGTAAACACGGCCTTGCACCGGAAACATATCACATACACGGCCTTACGCCGGCTATCAATCATGGCCTTGCGTCGAAAATCTTATACATATCATTCCGACAATGGCTGGCCGACCACTGTCGAGTAAAAAATGTATGTAAGTACGATGGGTCCGCCACACCCTGGTTCGGACTGCCAGGTGGACGTCTACAACTCTACACTGAAAGCCACATCGACTATCCATCTCCCACCCTCTCGTGGGGCAGTTAGCACAAATTTGAACATACATATCTGATCTATATAGCTATGGTACAGTGTTCCTGAACTGAACTAAACTAACATTTGGGTTCTGATAACATATAGTACATGATAATATAGCATTTAACATAAATGGATTGATAGTATTTCTATACATTCATAAATATGGCCTTACGCCGAACATTTCGTAAATACGGCCTCGCGCCGAACATTTCATAAACACGGCCTTAAGTCGGAAACATATAACATAGACGGTCTTGCGCCAACTATTAATCACGGCTTTGCGCCGAAAATCTCATACATATTATTCTGAATAAATAATTCATTTATCATGTACTTTAAAATCATAATGTACTGCATTCTTTCATAACTTTAGAAAACAAGCTTTATTCATAAAAATTGCCATATCATAATAATTCCCACGTAAAGTAATATTCATGCCACACATTGCTATATAAAACCATTCATTATATTCTAAAATCATAATTTCTGGCATCTCATACATATATATACATTTCAACATAATAGCAGTATTTTCCCAAATATACACTTCCTCCGTAATATACAAATATAATACATGCTTTCCTGAAAATTAATTTGCTGATAAATAATGATAATATTTTGCATGGAAAATAACTACTTTAGTTTATTCCCTTACCTGGTATTAAAAAGAAATCCCCTAAAATTCCACTCGTCCTGCACCCGTAGGGTTCCCCATTCAACACCCTGAATTCAACAACTCTCATAACTAAATTTCAGTATTTTCACGTGAATATCATTTCATATAACAATGGAAAGACCAAATTTGGCATAAAAAGCCTTACCTCAACTCAAGGATGAATTTCAACTCAAACCCACCAACGATCTGCTCTGACAGATATGTAAAGAACTTCTCCATGAGCGTCGTGGTGGCTTCAGATCATCGAACTGGCGTAAATCCGATCCGAGATCATAGAGAGAAGGTAGGAGAGACGTAGAGGGGGGGGGGGGAAGAGAGAGAGAGAGAGAGGAGTTTTTGAGCAAGAATTCAGCTAAAAATGAAGTTTTTACCCATTTATACACTGACCTTCGTTGACAAGCCACGTCACCTCGTTTACGAGGTCAAGAATAAACTTCGTCGACAAGTGCTCCCCTTCGTTGACGAAATTCAGAGCTGTTTAAGATCGCCTCTTAGTATTTTCTCGTCGACGAGGCACTCCTTCGTCAACGAGCCTATACTGCCACGTGGCCTCCTCTTATTCGATTCCCATTTTGCTCTCTCTTATTATTTAAATACCCTTATTCTTCGGGTCATTACATTCTCCTCTCCTTATAAAATTTCTTCCTCGAAATTTACTATTCATGCAACTCATAATCCCTTAAAGGCAAAACGGTCTACTTATTTTATTACTTATCTCACTTATGACGGAGGAATACCATGGTTACATACCAAGTCCTGGGAGAGTACATAAATAAAACAAAAATTTCCCCCAAAACTAAAATATTACTTACTAATTAAATTATTACATGTACCCGCAAAAGAAATACTATATGTTTACTTACATCTGAGCTTCTTGGAACAATTGTGGGTATTTCTATCTAATCTATTCATCGAGCTCCTAAGAAGTCTCTTCTACTGCATGATTCCTTCATAGAATATTTACCAAAGGAATCTTCTTATTACGTAGTTCCTGTTCTCTTATGTCCAGAATCTGCACGGGTACCTCCTCATAGACTAGTGAATCACTGAGCTCTAATTCACCATAACTGATAATATGAGAAGGATTTAGGATGTATTTTCTCAACATAGGTACATGGAATATATCGTGCATCCTGGATAGTGTAGGTGGCAACGCTAGCCTATAGGCCACCGGCCCCACTTTCTCTAAAATCTCAAATAAACCGATGAATCTAGGGCTAAGTTTACCCTTCCTATCAAACCTCATAACCCCATTCAACGGAGCTATCTTCAAAAATATCGGCATAACTTATCATACACCAAATTCGTACGACGATTATCGGCATAACTCTTCCGTTGGCTCTGAGTTGCACTGATTCTATCCCTGATGAGCCGAACCTTATCGCTTGCTGTACGAGCTCTGGTCCCACAACTCCCCGCTCACCCATCTCATCCCAATATAACGAAGAACGACATTTTATACCGTATAGAGCTTCAAATGGTGTCATACTTATGCTGGATTGGTAACTGTTATTATACGCAAACTCTACCAGTGGCATGAACTAAGTCCGACTACCCCCAAAATCTAATACATATGCTTAGAGCATATCTTCTAATATTTGTATCGTCCTCTCAGTCTGCCCATTCGACTAAGGATGGAATGTCATGCTAAACGATAGCTAAGACCCTAAAGCTTCCTGCAAACTTCTCTAGAACCGTGACATGAAACGCGAGTCTTGATCTGAAACTATGGATACTGACACCCCATGAGAACGAACTATCTCCTGGACGTAAATCTCTGCCAAACGGCTGAGAGGATAGCTGATCTTGATAGGGAGGAAATGGGTGGTCTTAGTCAATCGGTCTACTATCACCCAAATCGCATTCTACCCATAAGATGTTGACAGCAGCCTTAAGACAAAATCCATAGATATGTGATCCCACTTCCACTTTGGGATAAATTATGGCTGCAACTGACCTGTCGGCCTCTGGTGCTCAACTTTTACCTGCTGGCACGTCAAACATTGGGCTACATACTCGGTGATTTCCTTCTTCATACCACCCCCAATAAAACTCTCGTAGATCCCTGTACATTTTCTTACTACTAGGATGAACTGCATACAAAGATATGTGAGCTTCCTCCAAAATAGTCTTCTTGATCCTAGCATCCGCAGGAATACACAATCTAGAACGGAACCGTAGAGTCCCGTCATCTGAAATACATAATTCCTCTCCCTAACCAGTCTGCACTCTATCTATCACCTTTGCCAATTTTGGGTCTTCTTTCTGAGCAGCTTTAATTCTTTCCTGTAGAGTAGGCTATACCAATAGGCTGGCAATACATATTGAAGGATTACTCTCGATCAATTCAATGCCGAATCTCTCTAGATCCATCACAATCGGATGCTGGATACCCATAGTCGCCAACGCTGATTCCCTAGATTTCCTGCTCAGTGCATTAGCGACCACATTTGCTTTTCTTGGGTGGTAATTGATAGTACAATCAAAATCCTTAATTAACTCTAACCACCTTCTCTGTCTCATATTCAATTCCTTCTGAGTGAAGAAATACTTCAAACTCTTATGGTCAGAGAAAATGTCACACTACTAGCTGTACAGGTAATGCCTCAAAATCTTCAATGCGTGTACCACTGCAGCCAATTCAAGATCATGGGTAGGGTAGTTCTTTTCGTATTCTTTCAACTGTCTGGATGCATATGCCACTACCCTGCCATGCTGCATCAATACACAGCCAAGTCCCTTCAAGGACGCATCACTGTAAATGACATAACCCTCACCCCCTGACGAGATGATCAGTACTGGTGTTATGACTAGTCTCTGCTTCAGTTCCTGAAAACTCTGCTCACAAAGTTGTCCCACTCAAATATGACATTTTTCCTAGTCAATCGTGTTAGAGGACTAGATAAAGTTGAGAATCCCTCAACGAAACGACAGTAATAACCAGCTAACCCCAAGAAACTCCTGATCTCCTAGACGTTCCTTGGTCTAGCCCAATTCACTATCGCCTCAATCTTACTAGGATCCACATAAATTCCATCTCCTGAGATAACATGCCCCAAAAACATAACTTTCTTGAGTTAGAAGTCACATTTGCTGAACTTTGCATACAATTTCTTCTCCCTAAGCATCTGTAAAACCTGCCTCAAATGTATCTCATGCTCCTCATAGCTCCTCGAATAGACCGGTACATCATCAATAAAAATAACAACAAACTGATCTAAATATTGATGAAAAATCCTATTCATCAAATCCATAAAATTTCGCAGGAGCACTCGTCAGACCAAATGGCATAACAAGGAACTCGTAATGCCCATACCTGGTCCTGAAAGCCGTCTTCGATACATCTTATACTCTTACCTTTACTTGATGGTAGCTTGATCTGAGGTTGATCTTAGAATATACCCGTGTACCTTGGAGCTAATAAAAAAAATCATCTATACGGGGTAGAGGATACTTGTTCTTGATTGTTACTTTATTAATCTCATCTATGCACATTATCATAGACCCGTCCTTCTTTTTCACAAATAGTACTGGAGCTTCCCGTGGAGATACACTAGGTCATATGAAGCCCTTATCAAGTAAATCCTGTAACTGATCTTTCAATTCTACCAACTCTGTTGGCACCATTTGATACGGTGCTTTAAAGATTGGCGCTATACCTGGAAGTAGATTTATGGGAAAATCTACCTCATGATCAGGTGGCAAACCCGACAATTCATCTGGAAACACATTGATAAACTCATTTACCATTGGCATACTGGTGAGCTTCACTTCATTCCCTGCTGCTTCCTTTATGAAGGCCACGAATCCCTGACAATCACTCAGGAGTAGTCACCTCGCCTGAATAGTTGAGATCATCTAAGGTAGAGATTGCACTCGTGACCTTGTAAATATGAATTCTAGTCTTCCTAGTAGTCTAAATATTACTTCTCTCGCATGGCAGTCTATACTGGCAAAATTAGCTGCTAGCTAATCCTTACCGAAAATTATATCAAATCCATGCATGTCCAGCACTACCAAATTAGCAGATAAAATCCTCCTTTGAATATCAACTGGACAACCACGGAGCATCCTATTACATCTCACTGCTGACTCGGTCAGTGTAGCTACTAATAATTCAACATCTAATGTTTGTGTTTCAGCCCCACACAATTTAACACACCTCAAAGATACAAATGAGTGTGTGGACTCCGAGTCAAAAAGTGCAATAACTTTAAATGAAAACATATTAATCGTACCTGTGCTCACATTGTCGGCTATCTCAGCATCACCCGACGTTAGAACAAAAACCCTTGCTGGGGCCATATTTCGTTGCTGGCCTCCACGTGGCGCCTAGTAGCCTCCTCGAGCAAGTCTAAGAGTAGGAGTAGCACTAATCTGAGCCTGACAATCTCTCATCATATGCTTTGACTCCCCACACCAGTAGCAGACACCTCGCCTGGCACGACACTCCCCCAGGTGTTCCTTCCCGCAAGTCAGGCAAGATGGAGATGGTTGCACACCTGAAAAACTGTAATTCCTAGTCTCCTACCTCCGATCCCTATAGTAGCCAGAGTCAAGTATATCTCAAATATTGTGTTCATATACAATCTCCCAAAAAATCCAAAACACCCCTAGGATCTCACATCAAAATCCCCTGATCCTAGTCTAAACTTACCCTCCTAACATGGTAGTACAATTGACTCAATGACGGTCACATCCTGCTGATCTTTTTGGGCTTCCTGAAAATCATTTAATGTTCAAGGGTGAGACACTTCTCAGTAAGGAAAAATAAACTAAATACAGCTGCGTGGCAACATGAATATTTAATGCAATTATACATATACAATACCTTTCATATATCAGTAAACATTCGTCATAACATACTGAATAATCATATACTTTCGTATTTTCTAATAAATCATACCATTCATAAAATATCTGTTATAACTGATAGTACTGAAAACATACCTAGGATGAATAGCTAGCTGGTGTCATGTATTACCCCCCATGACGGGTTGTACAGCCTGAAAGCGGGACCCGACAATGGCTGGCCGATCACTACCGAGTCAAAATGTCTGTAAGTACGATGGGCCCACCATACCCTGGTCCGGATTGCCAGGTGGACGTTTACAAATCTACACTGAAAGTCACATTGACTATCCATCTCCCACCTCCTTGTGGGGCGGTTAGCACAAATCTGAACGTAGATATTTGATCTATATAGCTACGGTACCATGCTCCTAGACAGAACTAAACTAACATCTGAGTTCTGATAACATATAGTACATGATAATATAGCATTTAACATAAATGAATTGATAGTATTTCTATACTTTCATAAATATGGCCTTACGCCGAACATTTCGTAAATACGGCCTCGTGCCGAACATTTCATAAACACGGCCTTGCGCCGGAAACATATAATAGACACGGCCTTGTGCCAACTATCAATCATGGCCTTACACCGAAAATCTCATACATATCATTTTGAACAAATAATTCATTTATCATGTACTTTAAAATCATAATGTACTGCATTCTTTCATAACTTCTGAAAACAGGCTTTATTCATAAAAATTGCCATATCATAATACTTCCCACGTAAAGTAATATTCATGTCACACATTGCTGTATAAAACCATTCATTATATTCTAAAATTATAATTTTTAGCATCTCATATATATATATATATATATATATATATGCATTTCAACATAATAACAGTATTTTTCCAAATATACATTTCCTCCGTAATATACAAATATAATACATGCTTTCCTGAATATTAATTTGCTGATAAATAATAATAATATTTTGCATGAAAAATAACTGTTTTAGTTTATTCCCTTACCTGGTACTGAAAAGAAACCCCCCAAAATTCCACTCGTCTTACACCCGTAGGATTCCCCATTCAACACCCTGAATTCAACAACTCATATAATTAAATTTCAGTATTTTCACGTGAATATCATTTCTTATAACTATGAAAAGACCAAATTTGGCATAAAAAACCTTACCTCAACTCAGAGATGAATTTTAACTCAAACCCACCAACAATCCGCTTCGATAAATATGTAGAGAACTTCTCCAAGAGCGTTGTGGTGGTTTCAGATCGTCGAACTAGCGTAAATCTGGCTCGAGATCATAGAGAGAAGGTAGGAGGGACGTAGAGGGGAGAGAGAGAGAGAGAGAGAGAGAGAGAGAGAGAGAGAAAGAGAGAGGAGTGTTTGCGCAAGAATTCGGCCAAAAATGAAGTTTTTACCCATTTATACACTGGTCTTCGTCGATAAACCACGTCACCTCATCGACGAGGTCAAGAAGGAACTTCGTCGATGAAATTCAGAGCTGTACAAGATGGTCTCTCGGTATTTTCTCGTCGACGAGGCACTCCTTCATTGACGAGCCTATATTGGCATGTAACCTCCTCCTATTCGATTCCCATTTTCCTCTCTCTTATTTTTTAAATACCCTTATTCTTCGGGTCATTACATTTTTGGCTAATTAAGCTAGTTCTTGAGGACAAGTCGGCTGAGGCTTTCTAAGGCACAAAAGGTCGGTCGGCTGGGCTTGATACAGTAGACCTTAAAGTGAGGCTGGTCAGCTTGGGCTTCTTTGTTATAAAATGGTCAGTCGATCTGTTGAGGTAGTTGGTCGGCTGAAGCATTTAGAGCTAGAGAAGGCCAGTAGACTGAGGACGGTTAAAAACCAAATTTTTAGCCGTATTTTAACCCAAAATGATTTAAATTCTTTTGTATGATTTTAGTTTTTATGAAGAGGATTTTTCATGAAAGTGTTGGGTGCTCTAAGGTCTGTCTATGGTCATTTTAAGCTTAGCATCATATAATGCAGGATATGCATTATTATGAACCAAATTTATAAAAACTAAATGCAATTATAGAATAAATAACATGTCTTCTTTCTTTTTTACTCTACTGTCTTCATGGAATACGCTGAGTTGAGATGAGCTTTATGCGTCTTTATGACTTCCATTTTCCAGTACCTTATGTCCGTGTTGTCATGTAAACTTGTTCAAGTACTAAATGCACACATAAAATACTTGTGTTTTATCAACATTAAAACAGGGATCGAACTCAAAAAGTCAACATGAAGGTCATAATTTTTACCTAAATGAAAAAAACTAAATTATTTTTTACTTTAAATGGAATGACCTAAAAATGACAATGATACTAATTGGAAACTTTAATTAATATAGTGTATCCTTTTATCATCTTTAAAATTATTGTTTGACATCTTTATCGAAGTCTTTCTATCAATGATCAATAATATTAAAATTTGTAATCAAGAAAAGCATGTTCTACTAAATTTTGTATTGGTTTATATGCTACTTAAAATAATAAAAGTTACTAAATTTATTTATTTAACTTTTGGGAATTTTGCATTTGATCAAATGCATAAATTGGAATATGTGATTTTTTGGGCCAACAAAGTTTTGAAGGTCATAATTTTTACCTAAATAAAAAAAGCAAAATTATTTTTTAGTTTAAATGGAATGACCTAAAAATGACAATGAGAGTGTTTGGAAACTTTAATTAATATAGCGTACCCTTTTATCATCTTTAAAATTATTGTTTGACATCTTTATCGAAGTCTTTCTATCAATAATCAATAATATTAAAATTTGTAATCAAGATAAGCATATTCTACTATATTTTTTTATTGGTTTATATGCTACTAAAAATAACAAAAGTTACTAAATTTATTTATTTAACTTTTTGGAATTTTGCATTTGATCAAATGCACAAAATAGAAGACGTGTTTTCTTGGGCCAACAAAGTTTTGAAGGTCATAATTTTTACCCAAATAAAAAAAACGAAATTATTTTTTAGTTTAAATGGAATGACCTAAAAATGACAATGAAAGTGATTGGAAAATTTAATTAATATAGTGTACCATTTTATCATCTTTAAAAGTGGTTATAATTGATTTATTATGATTTATATTGTTTGGTTTAATTAGTAGACATGTAGTTCTTACTCTTATTCTCAAAAAATAAAAGATCAAAATTTCAACCGTGAGATGGGAAAGAAAAAGAAAAAAACACTTTATAAGGCAAAAGTATGATAACCCAAGAATACACACATACTCATAGAGGTAGAGAGGACATAAATAAAGATGTTGTGTTTTTCATTTAACTTAGAAAGAGAAGAATAAGAAAGGAATTAATAATATAATAATTAAAATAAAAAAATCTACATTTAACATAACTCATTTACATCCAATACTTGACTCTAATAAAAAATAAATGAACTAAGATTTATATAGAAATGTGCTTGCACAATTAAAAAAAAAGAAGAAGGGATTTTCTTGAAAGCCTTGTGTAGCAATGGTACATGGAACTTTCAAAAGATTGTCTTTATTGAGGTTAAGAGAGAGTGAGACCTTTGAGGATAAGAGATCATAAGTTGATGGTAAGACAATAAAAAATCGATCAAACTAGTTTGCAGTTCCATTACAAATAAGAGAACAAACTTATTAAGTGAGTCTTGCTTGATTATTATATTCTACCAAAAACAATTACGAAGAAGAGTTTGTGCCTAATTATATTATTTTGTTTAGTGTTCTTAATAGGCTAAAAGTCTTCATTTTCTCTAAATTAACTGAGCTCAATTTCATTTTTTGGTTGACTAAATAAAGGGCCTAATATAGATGCCTTAATTGTTATATTATCATTATTCATGTATATCTCTTGGCTCTTGGTATGTTTGGATCAATTAATCTATAAACTGTTTATTTGAATGTTGTTTTGCTTTATTAAGTCAATTGGGTACACAAATTATTGTGTTGGTAGTTGAATTGAGTTTTCATCCCTGACTTGTTTGGACAAGTTAGTCCTAGTACAATTCACATGTATGCCTGTAATATCAATTGATATTACGGAAATCTCAACTCTTTACTTGAGAAATATAATGGGCATAAGTCAAATTAAACTGAAGTACTATAAATTATGTGTTGCTTGTGAGTCACTTCTTGCTTGGGTGAATTTTCATTTGTTTCTGCACATTAACTTTGCTAATTAGTCATCTTTATTCAACATCTCCCCCCCCCCCCCCCCAAAAAAAACCCACCTTGAAAGAAATGACGTAGTTCCAAGAAGGGGGTGAATTGGACTTTTAAAACTTTTTGCGAATAATTTAAGTGATTCACCCAACTATATCCTTGACAAAGTAAGTTACGTGTATGCAAAGTAATTACAACAATTAATAAATATACATACACTTGCAAGAATTTAAAGTGCAATAATATAAATGAGATATGGGAGAGAGAGTGACATCGAGATTTAACGAGGTTTAGCTATTAACCAGCCTACATCCTTGCCTTGGCCAAACCTCCCAAGGATTTTACTACCTTACTCACTTAATCGGATGGAGCGACGCCGTTTACAAACTCTCCTTACAGGACAGAGTCCCTTTAGTTCACTTAACCGAGCGAAGTCAAACTATTTCTCCTTATAGGATGGAGTCTCCGTAGCTCACTTATCGGTCGGAGCCAAACTGTTTCTCCTTACAGGGTGGAGAATCCTTAGCTCACTTACAGGGTGGAGCCAAACCGTTTACACCTTACATGATGGTGTCCTCCTCTTCCGACGATACCTCATGATGTAAATACAAATAAATGAAATAAAAAAATTTTCGTACAAAATGAATGCTTCTCAAATAAGCTAATTTGTATGATTTTGAAACTAGATGCACTCTCAAATGATTTACAAAATGAAGCTCGATAGAGTATTGTTTTCCCCTCAAAATATTTTTCAAATAGAAGCCAAGAGTATGGAAAATATTTTTCCTCAAGATTGACCTTGTGTAAAATCAAAATACAAGAGGCTTTTCATAAAGAATATATGAATTAATATATTGCTCAAGCACTATTGATTTACTCAAAGATTTTCTCCACAAACAATATTCAATGATGAAGTGTATAGGAGAGATTAATCTTTGAGATTGTCACCAAACAAAATAAAAGGCTTTCAAGCTAAATATATGAACTTGAATACAAGCCCAAGCCTTTTTCAAAAACCTCTAAAAGATTTTCTCCAAGAAAGTAATTTTCAAGGAACAAAAGTTGGAGAAATAATTTGCTCTTTAAAATCTCAAGAACAGGAGGCTTATCAAGAAAAATATATATTTTTTTGAATAAATGCTCAAAATCAACTTGTATGAACCCCAAGATTTTCCCAAAAGGATTTTTCCAAAGTAAAAGTGTGGGAAAAATGATTTTGATCTTTGAAATGAAGTAGAAAGTATAAAAAAGAATCAAAGAATTAACAATATAACTTCCAAATATATTTTTCTAACAATTGCAAAGTGTTTTGGGCTTGTATTTATAGACATTTTGGAAATAATAATATAATTTTAATTTTCTAACCATTTTGCAGCTCAAATTTGCTCAACTCGAGAGATTCGTTCGACTAGCCCTAAGGTCTGATTGACCGACCAAAGGGTGATTTACATTTTCGCGAGCTTCGGTTTGCCGGGTACATGATCCGCTCTGCCGAATGAACAGTGTCGGTCGACTAGGCAAATTATGCCTTCAAGAGGTCGGTCGACTGGCCATGTATATAAGTGCCAATTTATTCACTCCCGTCAACTGGGCAGTCAAGGTATAATTGTGGCCGATCTTTCGGGCCTGTGTAATTTATCGTATTGGCCTTAAGTCCTTATCGGTCGACAGGCCCAAATATAACTATGGAGTGGCCGGTCAACTGGGCCCTAGTTTAAAAACACATTTTTGCCTTTAAGTGCACTCTGATCAACTGGACTTGACAGTCTAGTCTACTAGCCTTAGGAAGAATAAGTGTTTGGCCTTTCTCTTTGATTTCAAAAATGTTTTAAACCTTTGTAGAAGTTAGTATTTAAGTATAAAAAGGTTTTTGTTTAGTTTGGGGGTTCCTATGGTCAAACAAAGGTTTTGATAGAGTTTCAATTTAAATCAATTGACATGCATGCACAAATAAACCCTAATTACTATTACAACTTAAATTTCATTGTTTCCAAGCTCTACTCCCCCTGAAATATGTGCCATGGTATGTGATCTATTAGCTTCATTTCAAGGCTTCCATATTGCACCATCTTCCTTGCTATCAAAAAGATAAATCTATACATACTTGGCACATAGATGAGATACAGTGTGTTGACTTTTTGAGTCCGATCTCTGATTTTGATTATGACAAATTGCATATTACTAATGTGTGTACCTAGTACTTGAACTGGTCATTAATTCAGTACACACACATGAGAAATGATTATTGGCAGCGCTAAAGACTTAAAGATCATACTCTTGGCATACTCCATGGAGGATCCGAAGAGCAGAAGAAAGAAGAAGAAGATTCTTATTGTAAATGCATTTATGTTTTAAATTTGGTCTGTAATAATGTATATCGGTCTGTAATAATTTTTGCATGCCATGCATGTAGGTAATTGTAAGCTCAACAAGACCGTAGTTTGACCATAGGGAGCCAAAGGACCTTAAAGCACCCTTCGGTTCGGTTGACCGATGTCGGACTTTTGGGACTATCTCAAAACGGCCTTATAAAATATCTTAGGTCCCTACACATATGCACAAATAGTCCCTATAATAACTTGCTCAATCAGGGGATCAACTTGAAAATAAATTGTATATAATTGACATATTTGTGAGGGGGTCGGGCGACCGAACCCTAGGTGTTCAAATCACCTTGGGTGCTCGAACCGTTGGGATGTCAACAGTTTGACCAGGCTTCGGGTAGCTGAACCCAAAATGACCTTATTGCCCTCGGGCGACCGAACCGTTAGAAAGTGACTTTTCATCAACTTGGACTGCCGAACTTTTCAGTTCAAAACAGGCCTCGGGCGACCGAATCCCTCAGGTTGGTTAATCGAACATATTTTCGGGCACCTGAACCACGTACTAAATCTTTATGACTTTTGTTCAGTCAACCGAGTTTGAACTCGGGTACCTGAACCATTCAAAAGGCCTTTTTGAGCTGAGTCTATTCGGGTATTTGGGTGACCGAACTAAAGTTCAGCCACCCGAAATCTCTTGGGTTACTTAATTATTTACTGAGGTTAAAAAGGTTAAACATGGTTAATTTTTCAAATGTGTTTTAAAACATTCCTAATAATACCCTACATGTCCTAAACAGTTATATTTTTTCCTTTGTCTATAAATATGAGTTCATTTGTGAGGATTAAGCAGAGATTAAGAAAAATCATCAGCCAAAATTCTCTCAAACTCAAAATCCCATTTTGCTTATAATACTTCCAAACACTCTCATACCTTCATTCCATTGATTAATCTTAGCTTTGTGAGAGTTCTTGCTTGGGTTATTGCTTAGTATTATTGCTCATACTCTCATAACTTTGCATGGTTGATTAGTATTGATTTTGAGGTGTTAAGTAAGGTTTTTCCCATAGATTTTATTTAATAAATCTTGTGTTGGGGAAAACCTAGTAGCTTTAGGATCTTTGCATTGTGGTTGCAAGATTCCTATGGCTATATTTTATTGTGCAAACATTTATTTTTTTTTACAAAGCTATATTATTCTTTCAAACAACTCTTGAGCATATTTCATTGAAGCAAATATTTTTGAGTTGATTTGAATATTGTTGCAACATCTTTGAAACTCTGATTCATTATTGAGATTTGATATAACTTGCTTCAAAGAAATAACTTGATTAGAACACTCTTGAGCATTCTTGTGATCATATCTTGTGGAGTGTGGCTTGCACAAAATACACATCGCTGAGCTTACATTTACTTATACTGTTGATGTGCATGTGATTGATTACATTTGGTATATATCTGCTTTACTAAGAAGCATAATCACTGTACCGGTCATATTGTGAAAATACTGTTGTATTCCAGGCGTGGCCTGAGGGGGCGGTAATCCAGCCCGGTAAGGATTGGTTGTAAAGGTTGAGGTCAGCCTTGTGCTGATTGAACTGGTTATTTAGGTGCCGCTCCACCTCTTAAGCGAGCCTTATAGTGGTAATCCTTGTGTTTGTTAACCAAGGCGAGGACGTAGGCAACTTGCCAAACCTTGATAACATTCCTAGTGTATACTCCTTCGCTTCTTTATTGTGCATGCTTGGTTAAATTTCTGTTGCGGTTTAACTTCCGTTGTATATTTACATTAATGTTTTTTTTATATGCACTAGATTGACCTTAAGCTTGTGTAGTACTGCTGTTAGTGGATTAACTTATAAGATATAATTTTTAAATACCAATTCACCCCCCTCTTAGGATTGTACTAAAACTAACATTGTAGTTTGTCATAATCAAAACAAAGATCTGACTCAAAAAGTCAACACACCCTTTAGGTGTTTATAACCACATCAACATTTATAGTGGTACCTCTTCAAAAGAAAACCTTAGAGTTAAGCATTCATAATTAAAATTGATTTGTTTATTTATTTATAGAAAGGAATAAAATGTTATGAAGATACTTTTTAAAAAACCAATAGTACAGTTAATTTGTCAAATTACGTATTACTTATAATCACATTTTTAAAATATTATATTGAATGATAATTTTTAAATGTTAAAGATATTTTAAACATTTAAAAATAATAATAATAGAAATTGTTTAATCTTTTCATAAATATATATAGATTTTTTTTTACCATAAAAATCATGTGGATTAGGGAAGGTTAGCTAGGGTATAACTTTCAATTAATGATCACACGTGATATTTTAAAATTCTAAATATACACATTTCTTGTGTCATTGAATATATATTCTATGTTATATTATAAAATAAATATTCTTTATCAATCAAAGTAAGTAATTAATTTCTTAAATTAAACAAAACTATTAAATTTTATATTGATTGCATATAAGGAGCCTGCCTATAATTAAAACTAACAATATAATAGTCAACCACAAAAATATATTAATTACTACATTATAATGGCAAGATAGTGAATGAAACATAAATGCAGGAATCCTTCATAAGGAAAGCTGATATGTAATAAGGAAAACAAAGGCTCACTTAAAACACATATGAATAAAAGGAACCAATAAGATTAAAGGATAGCCTAGTCGGGCAGCTCAAGTGGTAAGGGTGACTTATGATTTTGGTGACCTCAAGTTCATGGGTTTAATTCCTCCTTAAAGCATTACGCCGGTAAATTACTAAGAGTATGTCAATAGGCAGGCGGCTTTTACCCCCCGGTATTATATGTAAAGTCCTTTACATTTATTTAAGACTTGTATTTATTAATTTTATTCAATTAAAGCTTCAATATAAATCAATCTAATAATTATGAATTGGAGCATATAGAAATTAACAAAAGACCCCTTCTTCCTTAGATTAGTCAGTCCATTTGGGGTTTGGATATTATTGATTATGATATATATATATATATATATATATATATATCTATATGTATATATTATTTATGAATTATTTTACACTAATTATGAACTTGAAGCTATAATCACCTCACAAATAAAATTACTTGAGTTTTTTTTTATTAGCACTAGGCTCATAACAAATAATAGTGATACGACGGGTAATGTCAATTCAACAGTTTATACAAGCAGGGAATATTCACTTATATTTTTAGATTTGATTAAGATGATCAAAATAATTTTGATGAAATCGTTAGCATGATTTTATTAAAAATAAAATATAAAAAGGTCGTCGGTCCCCATACATCTGACTGGACTAGTTCAAGTCTCTCCTTCTTTGGGGTACCAGTGTATGTCTGGAAACTGACTCTCTCTGTTTCCCAAGTATACAATCCTCGCACATATCAATCTCTATTGACCATAGATCACTCAACTTTTCCTTTGAGTGCATCACCCGGAGTCCCTTCTCATTTATGTGACCAAGTTGTTGATGTCAAATGTTGCTATTGACATTTCCTGTAAAAACTGAAATAAACATACATGCATTAGAAGTCACATAAAACGTTCCACTTTTCTTACCTCGTGCAATCAATAGTGCACCCTTTGAAATCTTACATTCATCGCAAATGAATGTTGTGATGTATCCATCATTTGTCAATTGACCAACTAAGATCAAGTTCTTTCTCAGGTCTGGAATATATCCGACATCCTTCAGCTTCCATACTGACCCGTTCATCTTGATCTTCACAATTCCCTTGCCAGTTCTGTTGCAATGTTGATCATTGCCAAAGTATATCTTACCGAAGTCACCTGGTATATACTCCTCTAGGCAATCTTTATTGCAAGTGGCATGAAATGAGGCTTTAGAGTTTAAGACCCAAGACTCCTTTTTCCTCTCCAAAGAGCATATCAACATATCACCTTCTTCAGAAGCAACATTTGCTTCTGTCTTCGCCTCATATTCCTTTCTTGGACCTTTGCATTGATTTCTAAAATGACCTAACTTTCCGTAATTCTAGCACTCAATGTTCTTTGTGCCTTAGGAACCTTTGGGATTTATGGATTTGGATCACTTGGACCTAGATCTACTGCGATTGTTTGATCTGCCATACTCGCTTCCTTTCCATGAATCTCTCCCTCGACTTTCCACATTCAATGCTAAACTTGAAGTGGAAGCAGTGTTTGACATCCCGATCTCTTCCGTAAAAATCATGCTGACGACTTCATCAAAATTCAAATCTAAGAGATCTTTGAGGTTACAAATAATAATTTGTCTTTATTGAGGTTAAGAGAGAGTGAGACCTTTGAGGATAAGAGATCATAAGTTGATGGCAAGACAATCAAAATCGATCAAACTAGTTTGCAATTCCATTACAAATAAGAGAACAAAAATAAAATAATGAGCAATTCTAAAACAAAAATTGATGATTGCCAATATTCTGCATATAAAGGACCTATTAAAATTGAGAGTGAAGATAAAATAATGAGCAAAAGTAAAAATAAAAAACAAAAAGGCTTCAAAATAGAATGAGAATTCATATGACCTAGACCAAAAATAAAATAAAATAAAATAAAATAAAAACAAATAAAAGTGTGCAGTTGAATATAAGAAAAAATGTTGACATAAGAGCAAAAACAAGAACCAAAGCAATTTATATTTCCATTGTAGATACGCGAGCAAACATATGTAGTTGATCTTTTAGTCAAACACAAAATAGATATACAAAAGAGAAAGGGCTTGTTTGAAAGAAGAAAAATAATTTGAAAGAAGAAAAATAATTTGAAAGTTTAATTGAGTGTGCTCATTGAGTGATTCTTGCTTGATTATTATATTCTACAAAAAAAAAAAATTATGAAGAAGAGTTTGTGCCTAATTATATTGTTTTGTTTAGTGTTCTTAATAGGCTAAAAGTCTTCACTTCCTCTAAATTAACTGAGTTCAATTTCATTTTTGGTTGATTAAATAAAGGGCCAAATATAGATGCCTTAATTGTTATATTATCATTATTCATACATATATATATATATATACATATATATATATATATATATATATATCTCTTGGCTTTTGGTATGTTTGGATCAATTAATCTATAAACTATTTATTTGAATGTTGTTTTGCTTTATTAAGTCAATTGGGTACACAAATTATTGTGTTGGTAGTTGAATTGAGTTTTCGTCTCCGACTTGTTTGGACAAGTTAGTCCAAGTACAATTCACACGTATGCCTGTAATATCAATTGATATTACGGAAATCTCAACTCTTTACTTGAGAAATATAATGGGCATAAGTCAAATTAAACTGAAGTACTATAAATTATGTGTTGCTTGTGAGTCACTTCTTTCTTGGGTGAATTTTCATTTGTTTCTGCACATTTACTTTGCTAATTAGTTGTCTTTATTCAACATCTCTCCCCCCCCCCCCCAAACCCACCCTGAGAGAAATGGCGTAGTCCCAAGAAGGGGGTGAATTGGACTTTCAAAACTTTTTGCGAATAATTTAAGTGACTCACCCAACTATATCCTTGATAAAGTAAGTTACGTGTATGCAAAGTAATTACAACAATTAATAAATATACATACACTTGCAAGAATTTAAAGTGCAGTAATGTAAATGAGATATAAGAGAGAGAGTGACACTGAGATTTAACGAGGTTCAGTTATAAACTAGCCTATATCCTCACCTTGGCCAAATCCCCCAAGTATTTTACTACCTTGCTCACTTAACCAGATGGAGTGACACTGTTTACAAACTCTCCTTACAGGACAGACTCCCCCTAGTTCACTTAACCGGGCGAAGTCAAACTATTTCTCCTTATAGGATGGAGTCCCTGTAGCTCACTTATCGGGCGAAGCCAAACCGTCTCTCCTTACAGGGCAGAGTCTCCTTAGCTCACTTACAGGGTGGAGCCAAACCGTTTACACCTTACATGATGGTGTCCTCCTCTTCCGACGATACCTCATGATGTAAATACAAATAAATGAAATAAAAAAATTTTCGTACAAAATGAATGCTTCTCAAATAAGCTAATTTGTACGATTTTGAAACTAGATGCACTCTCAAATGATTTACAAACTGAAGCTCGATAGAGTATTGTTTTCCCCTCAAAATATTTTTCAAATAGAAGCCAAGAGTATGGAAAATATTTTTCCTCAAGATTGACCTTGTGTAAAATCAAAATACAAGAGGCTTTTCATAAAGAATATATGAATTAATATATTGCTCAAGCACTGTTGATTTACTCAAAGATTTTCTCCACAAACAATATTCAATTATGAAGTGTATAGGAGAGATTAATCTTTGAGATTGTCACCAAATAAAATAAAAGGCTTTCAAGCTAAATATATGAACTTGAATACAAGCCCAAGCCTTTTTCAAAGACCTCTAAAAGACTTTCTCCAAGAAAGTAATTTTCAAGGAACAAAAGTTGGAGAAATAATTTTCTTTTTAAAATCTCAAGAACAGGAGGCTTATCAAGCAATATATATATTAGAATAAATGCTCAAAGCCAACTTATATGAACCCCAAGATTTTCCCAAAAGGATTTTTCTAAAGTAAAAGTATGGGAAAAATGATTTTGATCTTTGAAATGAAGTAGAAAGTATAAAAAAGAATCAAAGAATTAACAATATAACTTCCAAATATATTTTTCTAACAATTGCAAAGTGTTTTGGGCTTGTATTTATAGAAATTTTGGAAATCTTACCATTATGTGACTGTTGGGCAATAAAATAATAATATAATTTGAATTTTCTAACCATTTTGTAGCTCAAATTTGCTCAACCCAAGAGATTCAATCGACTGGCCCTAAGGTCCGGTTGACCGACCAAAGGGTGATTTACATTTTCGAGAGCTTTGGTCTGCCAAGTACATGATCTGGTCTTTCGGATGAATAGTGTCGGTCGACTGGGCAAATTATGTCTTCAAGAGGCCGGTCGACTCGCCACGTATGTAAATGCCTATTTATTCACTCCCGTCAACTGGCTAGTCAAGGTATAATTGTGGCCAGTCTGTCGGGCCTGTGCAATTTATCGTATTGGCCTTAAGTCCTTATCAGTCGACAGGACCCAATATAACTATGGAGAGGCTGGTCAACTAGGCCTTAGTTTAAAAACACATGTTTGCCTTTAAGAGCACTCCGATCGACTAGACTTGACAGTCTGGTCTACTGGCCTTAGGAAAAATAAGTGTTTGGCCTTTCTTTTTTATTTCAAAAATGTTTTAAACCTTTGTAGAAGTTAGTCTTTAAGTATAAAAAGGCTTTTTTTTTAGTTTCGGGGTTCCTATGGTCAAACAAAGGTCTTGATAGAGCTTCAATTTAAATCAATTGACATGCATGCACAAATAAACCCTAATTACTATTACAACTTAAATTTCATTGTTTCCAACTTCTACTCCCCCTGAAGTATGCACCATGGTACGTGATCTTTTAACTTCATTTCAAGGCTTCCATATTGTAGCATCATCTGTGCTATCAAAAAGATAAATCTATACATACTTGGCACGCAGATGAGACGCTGTGTGTTGACTTTTTGAGTCAGATCTCTGGTTTTAATTATGACAAGCTGCATATTACTAATGTGTGTACCTAGTACTTGAACAGGTCATTGATTCAGTACGCACACGTGAGAAAGGATTGTTAGAAGCGCTAAAGACTTAAAGATCATACTCCTGGAATACTTTATGGAGAATCTGAAGAGCAGAAGAAAGAAGAAGAAGATTCTTATTGAAAATGCATTTATGTTTTAAATTTGGTCTGTAATAATCTATATCGGTCTGAAATAATCTCTGCATGTCAGGCATGTAGGTAATTGTAAGTTCAATAAGACCGTAGTTTGACCATAAGGAGCTAAAGAACCTTAAAGCACCTTTTGGTTCGGTCGATCAACGCCGGACTTTTGGGACTATCTCAAAATGGCCTTAGAAAAGACCTTAGGTCCCTACACGTATGCACATACAGTTTCCATTATAACTTGCTCAATTAGGGAATCAACTTGAAAAGAAATTGAATATAATTGACATATTTGTGAGGGGTCGGGCGATTGAACCCCAGGTGTTCAAATCACCTCGAGCGCCCGAATCGTTGTGATGTCAACGGTTTGACTAGGCTTCCGGCATTCGAACCCAAAATGACCTTATCACCCTCAGGCGACTGAACCCTTAGAAAGTGACTTTTCACCAACTTGGGTTGCCGAAATTTTTAGTTCAAAATAGGCCTTGGGTGACCAAATCCCTCAGTTCGGTTAATCGAACGTATTTTCGAGCACCCGAACCATGCACTAAATCTTTCTGACTTTTCTTTAGTTAACCGAATTTGAACTCGGGCACCTGAACCATTCAAAAGGCCTTTTTGTGTTAAGTCTATTCGGGCGACCGAACTAAAGTTCAGCCACCCGAATCCTCTTGGGTTACTTAATTATTCACCGAGGTCAAAAGGGTTAAACATGGTTAATTTTTCTAATGTGTTTTAAAACATTCCTAATAATACCCTACATGTCCTAAACGGTTATATTTTTTCCTTTGTCTATAAATATGAGTTCATTTGTGAGGATTAAACAGAGATTAAGAAAAATCATTAGCCAAAATTCTCTGAAACTCAAAATATCATTTTGCCTATAATACTTCCAAACACTCTCATACCTTCATTCCATTGATTAATCTTAACTTTGTGAGAGTTCTTGCTTGGGTTATTGCTTAGTATTATTGCTCATACTCCCATTACTTTACATGGTTGATTGGTATTGATTTTGAGGAGTTAAGTAAGGTTTTTCCCACAGATTTTATTTAATAAATCTTGTGTTGGGGAAAACCTAGTAGCTTAAGGATCTTTGCATTGTGGTTGCAAGATTCCTATAGCTATATTTTAAACATTTTTTTTTACAAGCTATATTCTTCTTTCAAATAACTCTTGAGCATATTTCATTGTAGCAAATATTTTTGAGATGATTTGAATATTGTTGCAGCATCTTTGAAACTTTGATTCATTATTGAGATTTGATATAACTTGCTTCAAAGAAATAACTTGATTAGAACACTCTTGAGCATTCTTGCGATCATATCATGTTGAGTATGACTTGCACAAAAATACACATCGTTGAGCTTACATTTACCTATACTGTTGATGTGCATGTGCTTGATTACATTTGGTACATATCTGCTTTACTAAGAAGCATAATCACTATACCGGTCATATTGTGAAAATACTGTTGTATTCCAAGTGGCCTGAGGGGGAGGTAATCCAAGCCAATAAGGATTGGTTGTAAAGGTTGAGGTCAGCCGTGTACTAATTGACCAGGTTGTTTAGGTGCCGCTCCACCTGTTAAGTGAGCCTTATAGTGGTAATCCTTGTACTTGTTAGCCAAGGCGAGGACATAGGCAGCTTGCTGAACCTTGATAACATTTTTGATGCCGACTCCTTTGCTACTTTATTGTGCATGTTTGGTTAAATTTTTATTGTAGTTTAAATTCGACTGTATATTTACATTGATTTATTTTATATGCACTAGATTGACGTTAAGCTTGTGTAATACTGTTATTAGTGGATTGACCTAGGGGATATAATTTTTAAATACCAATTCACCCCCCTCTTGGCATTGCACTAACGTTAATACTGTGGTTTGTCATAATCAAAATAAAGATCGGACTCAAAAAGTCAACACATCCTTTAGGTGTCTATAACCAGATCAACATTTATAGTGGTACCTCTTCAAAAGAAAACCTTAGAGTTAAGCATTCATAATTAAAATTATTCTATTTATTTATTTATAGAAAGGAATAAAATGTTATGAAGATATTTTTTTAAAAAACCAATAGTTTAGTTAATTTGGCAAATTACATATTACTTATAATCACATTTTTAAATATTATATTGAATGTTAATTTTTAAATGTTAAATACATTTTAAACATTTAAAAATAATAATAATAATAGAAATTGTTTAATCTTTCCATCAATATATATAGATTTTTTTTTACCACAAAAATCATGTGGATTAGGGAAGGTTAGCTAGGGTATAACTTTCAATTAATGATCACATGTGATATTTTAAAATTCTAAATATACACATTTCTTGTGTCATTGAATATATATTTTACGTTATATTATAAAATAAATATTCTTGATCAATCAAAGTAAGTAATTAATTTCTTAAATTAAACAAAACTATTAAATTTTATATTGATTGCATATAAGGAGCCTGCCTATAATTAAAACTAACAATATAATAGTCAACCACAAAAATATATTAATTACTACATTATAATGGCAAGATAGTGAATGAAACATAAATGCAGGAATCCTTCTTAAGGAAAGCTGATATGTAATAAGGAAAACAAAGGCTCACTTAAAACACATATGAATAAAAGGAACCAATAAGATTAAAGGATAGCCTAGTCGGGCAGCTCAAGTGGTAAGGGTGACTTATGATTTTGGTGACCTCAAGTTCATGGGTTTAATTCCTCCTTAAAGCATTATGCCGGTAAATTACTAAGAGTATGTCAATAGGCAGGCGGCTTTTACCCCCGGTATTATATGTAAAGTCCTTTACATTTATTTAAGACTTGTATTTATTAATTTTATTCAATTAAAGCTTCAATATAAATCAATCTAATAATTATGAATTGGAGCATATAGAAATTAACAAAAGACCCCTTCTTCCTTAGATTAGTCAGTCCATTTGGGGTTTGGATATTATTGATATATATATATATATATATATATATATTATTTATGAATTATTTTACACTAATTATGCACTTGCAGCCATAATCACCTCACAAATAAAATTACTTGAGTTTTTTTTATTATTAGCACAAAATAATTGGATGAAATTACTAAGTACAAGTTCTTAATTGTACTAACAAAAAATATAGGAACGAAAATAGATTGCACTTGATAGTATAAGGACTACCTTATGATTTCACTCAAAAATTAATTAAATATTTTACAAAGTAAAGATTACATAGGGGAATAAATGTAATGGTCTTATTATTTTCTCAATTAATTATTTAGCTACTAAAAGAGAAAATAGTCAAAGACCAGACCATTCAATTAAAGTAGTTTTCTAAATTTAGCAGTTTATTAATTAAAAAGATAAACATATTAATTTACCACTCGATCTATTCCTGGATTTTTCTCTCCCATGTTCTTAGTTATTCTTCACTACAAGCCCTTCACCATGTGAAATTTAATCGATAGCTATTTTTTCTTTGATGAAAACCGAACAATGCGCTTGTTACCTCTTCCAAATTCAGGCTTTCTTTGCCCTTTGTTAGAGTAGTAACCACATTCTCATACGTGGTAGATGCAGGTAGGGAATTCAATAGCATCAGCGCATTGTCTTCCTCGTCGAACTTCTCATCAACACGCATCAAATCACTTATAATCTAATTGAATGCATTGATGAGTTGGTTCAAATTCGAACCCTCCACCATCTTAAGCAAATACAATCTTTGCTTAAGAAACAATTTGTTCAATAAAGACTTAGTCATATACCAGCTTTCCAGTTTTTTCCAAACTACTATCGGAGAATCCCCATCCATGACGTGATACAACACATCATCAACCAAACAAATTCGGATGGATGACACTACCTTTGCCTCCAATTTATTCTAATTTGCCTCATCCACGCCTTCTAGTTGTACTCTGTATAAGGTGAAAGTTGAGGTGTAGTCCTAAGAGGGGGGGGGGGTGAATTGGGTTATAAAATTTTCTTTTAATTCTTTTCAAGAATTCTTAACCCTTTTGATAATTTAACAATCACGCAGCTTAGGCTTATTTACTTATTCAATCCACAAACCAAAACACAACACAAGTAATCAAAAACTTAAACAATCAACCAACAACCAATCAAAAACTTTAAGATACCGAATTAAGATAAAGTATGCATCTCTTTAGTACTTTTAGCTTTTGCAACCTTGTGATTGTATGAGTATATTTCAAGCTCTGTATTAAATGAAATTGTTTGCACTTCTCTTAATAAAGATTTCCGCAAACGATTAAACAGCGTACTCCCTTATTAGGTTTCCGCAAATATTTAATCAAAACGTACTTTCTTTTATTAAGAGTCTTCTTGTTATTCTCAGTTCTTAACTTTAGCTACCTACACTTTACATTCACACACAACAAAGTATATATGCTGAAAAGTAAAGAGAATAAGGAAGGAGAATGACGCCACGTTTTTTACGAGGTTCGACTTATCCCTAACCTACGTCCTCGCCTTTGGCCAATACCACTAAAGGATTCCACTATACCGTTCCTTTACGGGCGGAACAAACCTTTTACAAGCGATACCCCATGTTCAAACACTCCTTTAATAGGCTAAAGCAACGCCTCTCCAAGTGATACCCCACACTCAGTCACTCCTTCAATAGGTTAGAGCAATGCATCTCCAAGTGATACCTTATACTCGGTCAACAATCCAACAACCTGGAATCATCAAAGAAACAATAGGTAACCTCTGCGTACATTAATATTCTCACATAGAGCAGGTTAGTACAACAATTATCACAATATACTTCATTGTAAATTCAATATAAAGAAATTGAAGCTTAATGAAATTCTATCACCAGATTAATCTTCCTTTGATCGAAAGATTTAGACTTTAAAGCACAATTTCGTGTGAGATTGTAAGAACCCGGAAAATATAAAAGGAATTCTTGCAGATTTTGTCGACGAAGCTAGATTTTGTCGACAAAGGCAGTAGACTTTTCGTCGACGAAATTTAGAGGTTCGTCAACGAAGAGAAGCCGAGAGGTCTGGAAAAGTTTAAATATCAGACTTCGTTGACGAGGCTGCCGACATCCGCCACGAAATCCTTGACTTTTCGTCGACGAAAACCGGGCGGGTCAAAGGGGGGTATAAAAGGAAAATTACTTTTCTTCTTCATTAAGTTTCTCTACTCTTTCTCTCTCTCTCTCTCTCTCTCTCTCTCTCTCTCTCTCTACTTTCTCTCTCTAAACTCTCTCTCTCTCTAGATTTCCTGGCCGATCGTTAATAGAATAAAAAATCTGAAGTTACCACGAGGATCATGGAGGGATTCTCTACAACTTCTATGGATCGGAATCTCGGTTTGAGCATTTTTGGGTTTCGGGCCAAAATCGAGGTAAGGCTTGGTTTTCATTTCGGATTCGATATATGTGTAGTAGTATGGATTATAAGCATGTTTAGTATTGTGGTTTGTAGATTTCGGAATCTTGGTTCATAGTTTAGAGGGCCGTAGAGTTCGTGGTTTGGTTTTGGGTTGAGGTAAGGGGATTCTGTTTATATCAGTTCATTTTCGAAATCAGGATCGGTAAGCCTATAGGCTACGATCGTATATATGTCTTGACTACTTATTTGTGGAAATCTATCAGGTGAAAATACAGGATTTTCGGGTTATAGTTTTCGGGAAAATTGGGGATTTCGGGTATTATCTCTTATTTGATTGGAAAACCGTTTATGTTATTTAAACCGTATTAATGAGGTGACCATAATCCATATTTGCATAAACTGTATACTTGAAATTGTAAACGATATGATTTTCCGTAAACCAAATAAGTGTAGTATGTGTGTATGTTTGTATGTTGTTCCAGGTATTTGTGAAAACAGCTATGTGGCGGCTTATTACCATACGCTGAAATGTATAGGGACGTGAGTTCTAAAGTGATTCCAGGTTTTGTGAAAATCGGCTAGGGGCGGCTAACTACCGTACGCCGTAACAGCTAGGGGCGGCTAACTAACGTACGCTGTGCCCTATAATGGCTAACTACCGTGGGCAAGAGTGGCTGGCTCGGCTAACTATCGTACGCTGTGCCCTATAACGGCTAACTACCGTGGGCAAAAGTGGCCGGCTCTATATTCGAGGTGCAAAATATCACCAGTATGATTCGGTTGGTCACCGAATGTAGCAACGGACCACAGTGGGCCTAGGTTGATGCAGCGTAGTTTGCACATGGTAACGTAATCGGGGTTAGTCCAGGTGACCTTGTGTAGTTGCATATGTAGCAATGGATTCACTATTGGGCCTGAGTCGGAAACCTTAGTAGTTTAATGTGTTGGAACGTAACCGCTGTGAGACTAGGTGACTTGTGCAGTTGTGAGTAGTGTGACGACACTGACCGTATGTATGTATGTATGTATTTGAGTATCGTACGAAATGGAATGGATTTTGTGGAAATACTGGAACTGTATGGAATTGTATGGGAATGTATGGAACTTGTTTTGAAACTATACGTATGTGTTTCAAACTGTATCGTATGTATGTGTTATGAAGTATGAAAATGACACTAGTATGCCACACACTGATATAACCTATTTTCTCCCTTACTGAGAGGTGTCTCACCCCGAATATATACAAATGTTTTTCAAGTCCTTCGGGTAGCTGAAACTAGCATCCTAGCATCAGGAAGCGGGGGGTGTGTTTAGCTACTGTTAGTACCTGATAGGTACGAATTTTGTAACCGGGTTGTCCTGATGGATTTTGTAGACACCCGTGGTATGTATAGTATTTGTAGGTATGTTTAACCCTATATGGTATAGACTCTGGTATGGTACAGTTTGATGTAAAGAAAGACCATATTTTGCTGCGTATATTGATGAGTATGGACATGTATTGTATGTATGTATATAGGGCATCCGTTACCCCACGGGGTCGGACCCTCTTGTATATGGTATCATGTATGTTTTATATTGATACAGAGACAGGTTAGGTTACTTAATTCACCCCTAGGTCCCATTTTAGGGTTTGGGGCGCGACAGAGATGATCAGCAAGAATTAGTTGAGCAAGCAGCAAGATGTGTGCAAGAAAGCCTTTGAGAGTTGAAAGCACTTGAAAGTATTAGATTGCTGAAAATATTTCTTGGTTATTAAAATCCTTGTCTTGGGGCTCATTTATAGAGTTTGCAAAGTTAATTCCTTGCTCCCCATGTTTACTTGGAGTGTTGGTCAAGTTTACAAAAAGATTGGAGCCCAAGAAACCAATTTTAAAAATTTTCCTATTGGCAATTTTTAAAAATTCCCTCGAGTGGCAGTTGCCTAGCACGACTAGTCAGGCGCCTGTCTCAGTTATTTTTGAAAGTCAGAATACTGACAATCGCCTATCAAAACATAGGTAGGCACCTGAGATGACAAGTCAGGTGCCTGTCAGGCTACCATCAAGTGCCTAACACCTTTCTATCTACCAGTTCTTAAAAAACACAAAAATGGTCAGTTGCCTGCGAGTTTTGGGCAGGCGCTTAAGCTTTCAAAAACATTTTTTTTTTTTAATTTTGACTTTGAAAACTCTTTTCATTTGAGACCTTCATTATTTATAACTTTGGAAATCATATTTCAAGGTCTTTAAAAATGGTTTTAAGATTTTAATTTGTCCTTAAAGAGCTTCAATACTTTTTATATTGAGTTTTACTTGAAGTACTTACATGAACTTCCTTAAGACTCTATATTCTTCAACTCTTGGAGCCTTCATGCATGTCCTTGCTTTGAGTCTTTTCTTTGAGCTTTAAACATACTTTGAGCTTTTAACAAGTCCTCTTTAACATCCATGCTCTCATGATCTTCAAGCTTTATTAAATCATCTTTGAATCCATGCATTGGCTCTTTAAGCTTCATTTGATCATCTTTCTTTGAAATATAAGCTTTGAGCGATCCTTGTAAGCACTTGACCTTGTATTCTCTTTCTTGAGTCTTGTCACATCATCACTTAACCCGATATGTTAAGTTCCTCCGATTTGTTATCATCAAAACAAGATTTTAAGCCTTATAAGACCAACAATCTCCCCCTTTTTGATGATGACAAATAAGGAGTAAAAAATTGAATAAGTCTTAAAAAAGTCCCCCTTACAATAAGTATCAACTTAACAGTATTCGAAATATCAAGATCAAGGCCTTTATTAATTTCATTATCATGTTTATATATCAAAATCACATCATTCAAAATCAATACCAATATATCAACTTGAGTATACAGTATTATGCTCAATTTTTGCTCAAAATTTCTCCCCCTTTTGACATCAATCAAAAAGAGTAAGATATCAAGAAAAATGTATAAATACTAAGGCATTGAGCAACCATAAGCAAAAATTTTTATTCATCATGCATAGAAAGATACGCAACAAGTTTCCCAAGTAGCATGAGAAAATATAAAAGATTTATCATAATTTTCAATGATTTCCATAAATCATGATATCATTATTTATTAATTCTAACTCCCCCTGTATTTTTTCTTCAATAAATTCGGACTTTCATTTGAAGTATAAACTATGTATTATGAAGATACCAATTAGGCTTATAAATTGATCATGCCATGCTTCAAATATTAATTATTTCATGTAAGTACTCATGGATACCAATATCAAGAATAATACCAATATTATATCATTATCATAACATCCTCATGAATACAAGTATGTTGTCATGGTCAAGTATCAATTAACATATTTATGGATACCAATATATTTCATAGATACCAATAGTAATATCATATCATGAGCTACTTATGGATATCAATTTATGTTCATAGATACCAATTTTTTTTAATTCAACTCTCTTTCTCCCCTTTTTGACATTAATAAAGAATAAGCATATGCATTCTAATGCAAGGTACAACATAAGACAAATAAGCTTTGGATAATTCATCCATTGATTATGGCCAACAATATTATTTTGTTTCAATATGATAAGTATCAATAAGCTCGGAAACTCATCCTTATCCCCTATTTCAACATATCTAATATCCTTGTATTAGAAATGATTTTCCGTGGATTTGATCAAGGAGAGTTTTCTTTTTGAATCAGCCATATGCTATGAGCATAAAACAAGTTCATTGCACCTACAATACCTTAATCAGCAATATTTCATATTTTTTACTTATGAGCTTCGTTAGTGATTGAGTTTCTATATCTCAAGTATGTGCAAATAATATTATATGTTATGCTCAAAAAATTTTTTTAACCTTAAGTACTTATGTTCATCTAAGGTTATGCTTTTTCATCCCTTTAGCTATAACTGAAATATTTACCATGATATGCATAGTTAATATAGACTTTTAGTTTATGCATTAGATCTTCAAGGCCTCTAATATAGTATACATATCTATTAATATTTTATGAGTTAAGCATGTTTATTATCATTGTAGAATTATAATTATAACTTTATCTCTTTTAGGATTAGCTAACTTAAATTCTATAGGCTATTGAGTCATTACTAATCCATTTCATTTCAGCATAATTTTAGCTTTCGTAACTCGTAATAAGAGAATACTTATACCTAAAAATCTATGTTTTATGAACTAGTCTTTCATCTTGGTACCCATACTTTCTTGGATCCGGATGGTTTAACAAGAGATGTTTCTTTTACTTTCCAAGCTTGTCTAATTTTAACATTTTTCCACTTTAATGGACATCCAAACTTTATATGTCCCTTCTTCTTACATAAGAAGCATATAATGTGAGTATAAGCATTAGAATAGGTGCTAGCATATTTTTTGGAGGTTTTCATAAAGTACCCCATATAGAGATTCTTTTTCTTTGTATTTTAAATTCCATTAAAAACCTATGCCTTCTTTGTTCAAAGACATTCTTTGTGCACCAATCATTCTATCAAAATTTTCTTTTCCTCTAGTGAAGTTGTAGATGATTTTGTTTTGGTCCTCAATTTTTCTCTTAAGATCATAGATTTCTAAATTTTGTATACCTTTACCCTTTTCTTGATTTTGAGATATCTTGGCAATTTTATTTTCTAGTTTAGAAATATATGAGTCTTTTTCATCATCCATAGAAGTTTTGGACTTTAGATATTTTAGTTCTTTTATTACCTTCTCATTCTTGCTTTTTAGTCTATGGATTTTTAACTCTTTTTCACTTTCAGCAAGTCTTAGAGATTCCAACTCTTTCATTACACCTTCATTCTTGTTTTTTCAATGATGTGTATTGTTTAGTCAATATAACTAAAATTTTATGCACCTTGAATAGTTCATTTTGACGTTCTTCATAAGATGGTATACTTTCATCATTTGATTCTTCAGATGAATCATTGCAAGAGTCATTTATTGATTCGGATGAGGAGCTTTCCTTATCGTCCCATGCCATATAGCAAGCAACCTCTTGGTCACTTGATTCATTATCTGAACTACTTGTACTCATATTATCCCAAGTAGTGGATTTCAATGCCTTTTTCCTTTTCTTTTTAGAATCTTTCATAAGTTTTGGATAATCTTTTATATGTCCAATTTTCTTTTAAAGTTGTTGATTGGTTGTTGGTTGATTGTTTAAGTTTTGATTACTTGTGTTGTGTTTTGGTTTGTGGATTGAATAAGTAAATAAGCCTATGTTGTGTGATTGTTAAATTATCAAAAGGGTTAAGAATTCTTGAAAAGAATTAAAAGAAATTTTTATAACCCAATTCACCCCCCCCTCTTGGGACTACACCTCAAATTTCAATTGGTATCAGAGCAATGCCTCTCCAAGTGATACCCCATACTCGGTCAATGATCCAACAACCTAGAATCGTCAAAGAAACTACAAGAAACAATAGGCAATCTTTGCGTACAATAATACTCTCATATAGAGCAGGTTAGTACAATAATCAGCACAATATACTTCAATGTAAATTCAATATAAATAAATTGAAACTCAATGAAATTCTATCACCGGATTAATCTTCCTTTGACCAAAAGATTCAGAATTTAAAGCACAATTTCGTGTGAGATGCTCAGCAAAAACTTAATTGAGTAAGCAGTAAGAAGTGTGCAAGAAAGCCTTTAAGAGTTGAAAGCACTTGAGAGTATTAGATTGCTGAAAATATTTCTTGTCTTTGGGGCTATTTATAGAATTTAAAAAGTTAATTTCTTGCTCCTCAAGTTTACGTGGAGTGTTGGTCGAGTTACAAAAAGATTGGAGCCCAAGAAACCAATTTTAAAAAATTTTCCATTGGCAATTTTTTAAAATTCCCTCGAGTGGCAGTCACTTGGCACAACTAGTGAGGCATTTGTGTCAGTTATATTTGAAATTCATAATACTAGCAGTCACTTGTCAAAACGTAGGCAAGCTCCTCAGATGACAAGGCAAGTGCCTATTAGGCTACTGTCAGGTGCTTGACACCTTTTTGTCTGCCAGTTCTTAAAAAACACAAAAATGGTCAGTTTCCTGGGAGTTTTGGGCAGGCGCCCGAGCTTTCAAAAAAATTTGTTTTTTAAGATTTGACTTTGAAAACTCTTTTCATTTGAGACCTTCATTATTTATAACTTTGGAAATCATATTTCAAGGTCTTTAAAAATGGTTCCTTAAGATTTTAATTTTTCCTTAAAGAGTTTCAATACTTTTTTTTTATTGAGTTTTACTTGAAGTACTTACCTGAAAACTTCTTTAAGACTCTATATTCTTCAACTCTTGGAGTCTTCATGCATGTCCTTGCTTTGAGTCCTTTCTTTGAGCTTTAAACATACTTTGAACTTTTAACAAGTCCTCTTTAACATCCATGCTCTCATGATCTTCAAGTTTTATTAAATCATCTTTGAATCCATGCCTTGGCTCTTTAAGCTTCATTTGATCATCTTTCTTTGAAATATAAACTTTAAATGATCCTTGTGAGGCCTTGACCTTGTATTCTCTTTCTTGAGTCTTGTCACATCATCACTTAACCAAATATGTTAAGTTCCTCTGATTTGTTATCATCAAAATAGATTTTAAGCCTTGTAAGGCCAACATAAGGCCTTCATCATACCTTACTGTACTAACAAATCCTTCCCCCTTCTTTACCACAAACCAAAATTTTCAGTTCGATCAAACTTGACAATGTCAAATTTAACACACGAAGTTCCAGAGGCCATTTCAACAATGCTCTGATACCACCAATTTGTTATGAAAATTGAATTGCGCGACAAAATATATGATCATACAAATGCAGCACTCAATGGTAAACTATACAGAAATAATCCACAACAATTATATGGAAGTAATAATAATGAATATACAAGGAATTACGTGGTTCAACTATGCCTGCATCAACGAGAGCAAACAACAATGACTTCACTATTTTCTTGTCCAAAGGACACGAACAATACATCAACCATTACAAATACATCACACTCAACATATATATAAAGTTCCCAAAGGTTTTCCTTCCAAACTCCAACCAACTTAATTAACATCCCTAGCTTATTCAAAATTTGAAATCTATGTTGGGTTTCCCGAGCCAAACCGTCGATGGTTTTAGGAAAAGAGTAAAATCTCTTAGACGCTACTCCAAACCGTTGACGGTTAGAGAGCTACCGTCGACAGTTTCCCCTACTACTACTTGATTTCCTTCATATTTTACGTTTGTGCATGCTTTCCACTCAGTATGTGAGCCATGTATCACAATAATATTTGTCATATCAATTGATATAATAGAAATCTCAAGTCTTTACTTGAGAAATATAATGTTCATAAGTCAAAATGACTAAAATACTATAAATTATGTGTTGCTTGTCAGTGACTTCTTGCTTGAGTGAATTTTCAATTTTTTCTGCATATTTACTTTGCTAACTAGATCAACAATTATAGTGGTACCTCTTCAAGAGAAAACCTTAGAGTTAAGCATTCATAATTATAATTAATTAATTTATAAAAAGAGATAAAATGCAATGAAGATATTTTTAAAAACCAATAGTATAGTTAATTTTTCAAATTACATATTACTTATAATCACATTTTTAAAATATTCTGTTGAATGATAATTTTAAAATGTTAAAGATATTCTAAACATATAAAAAATAATTAGAAATTGTTTAATCTTTCCAAAAATATATAGATATTTTTTTATCACAAAAATCACGTGGATTAGGGAAGGCTAGCTAGGGTATGACTATCAATTAATGATCACATACGATATTTTAAAATTCTAAATATATACATTTCTTGTACTATCATTGAATATATATTCTATGTTTTATTATAAAAGAAATATTATTTATCAATCAAAGTTAAGTAATTAATTTTTTAAATTAAACAAAACTATTAAATTTTATATTGCTGGCATATAAGGAGCCAGCCTATAATTAAAACTAACAATATAATAGTCAACAAAATATATTAATTACTACATTATAATGGCAAGATAGTGAATAAAACTTAATGCAGAAATCCTTAGTAAGGAAAGCAGATATGTAATAAGGAAAATAAAGGCTCACTCAAAACACATATGAATAATAAGAACCAATAAGATCAAAGGATAGCCTTGTCAGGCCAAATCAAATGGTAACAGTAACTTGTGACTTTAGTGACCCCAAAGTCACGAGTTCGATTTCTCCTTAAGACATTACGCTAGTAAATTACCAATGATGCTTTAATGGGCGGACGACTTTTACCCTCCGGATTTGGTGTGGCACCATAGTGTCCAAAGTGGCACGATGGTAATTGGAATCCTCGGATTATCAAAAAAAAAAAAAAGATCAAAGGATAAAAAATTTTAACCTATGGGGAGTTTAACTTAACATTTTAATAATATAAAAAATCCTAGAATTAAAGTCCTCAAGCCTTGATGTTCTATATCATATGAATAGTTACTAGTTATATAGCTAAAGTCCTATACATTTATTTTGTATAAGTAAAGACTTGCATTTATTAATTTTATTCAATTAAAGTTATAATATAAATCAATCTAATAACTACAAAGCGTAGAAATTAACAAAAGGTCCCTTCATCCTTAGATTAGTCGGTCCATTTGGGGCTTGGATATTATTTATTTTGAAAAAAAGGTATATATAATTTATGAATTATTTTACACTAATTATGCACTTGAAGCCATAATCAACTCACAAATAAAATTAGTTGAGTTTTTTTTTTTTATGAACACTAGGCTCATAACTGTCAACTTTTTGAGTCTGATCCCTATTTTGATGCCGACAAAGCACATTTATCTCATATGTGCATTTAGTGTTTGAACAGGTGTATATCTTAACATACACATGTGATGAAGGGAAATGAAAGCTAGAAGAAACTTAAGGTCAATACACCTGGTGAAACGCCCCGAACCCTTAAACCCGGGTCTGGTGCGTTATACCTGATCATATCCTCATAAATCATATTCCATGACATACACAGCGAAAAACATGATCATAATCTCCATATAATATAATACTAGAGTTTACTAATTCTAATTACCAACCATAATAAATTAATCATCCACCAGTATTCAAATATATGCATGTCTCCAAACCATTATTCACTAATACCAGTATATTTCACAACTATCCTTTCATAACTGACTTAAAACATAAATTATAAAACATAAAATATACATATTAAAATTAACATAAAGATATACCATTTTTCTTATAACTTCCAAAAATGTTATAAAATCTCGAGCTCTCAAGCTCGATCCTGAGAAATCCTGAAAAAAAATGAATTCATATTTGGGTGAGACACATCTCAGTAAGGGAAGAAACAATATATTAAAACAGTGTGTGGCCAACATGAGTTTATATATAACATATTATTTAACATTTCAAAATTGTTAACATAATTTCTGAAATCATTCCCTGAACCTAATCAAACACATGCAAATGTTTAACCCACGAGATTACCCGAGGATAGGGGTGATTACCCGCCCATACAAGTAGCACCCCTCTGCTCTGATACCTAGACAACCCAAAAGGCACAGCTAAAGCATACCAGGGCACTCACCTTACTCAGTAAGCCCTCAAGTGTTAAATTAATCCCGTACTTACGCATTCAACAATAGTTTACCGGCAAAGGCCCCAAGGATAGGGAATTCTACCCACCCATACAAGTAGATTCCCTCTACCCTAGTGCGTTATGCAGCTACTGCCACATCTGAAACTACTAGTGCACTCGCCTTACTCAGCAAGCCCTTAGGAGAAAGGTACGCCTCGCTCAATCGTAACATGTTCTACGTACATACATACTTCTATTATCATAATACATCATTCTTTTCTGTCATTATACATTCATGCACATTCATTCTTGTTCATAAATTAACTTTGCATTTCATTTCACTTTAAGTGACTCTTTCCCATTTACATCATTTACCTTTGTCATTTCATTTCATTGCCATTTCATGGTCATTTCATTGCATAACATTTCATTTCATTACTTCGTACTACAGCTGGTCTTTAGCCATCATCAGTGAGTCTATGTAGAAACGTGCTAAATCTGCTAACACAACTCCTTTTAACTGTCATCAGTTAGTCTACACAGAAGTGTACTAGATCTGCTAACATGGCTCTATTTCAGTTGTCTTACATTTATATGGTTGCATTTAACATACACAAGCAACATTGTCCATATCATATTTTATTCTCATTGTTTTACTTACTTAGCCTGCATCTCATACATTTAACATATAATTTGCACAGATTCTCATGCCACACAATTTAGAAGTAAAATTCATACATATTTCTCATAAAATAAGCCAACCCACATTTAACATTTACATGCTCAAAATACACTTCATTTCTTACATAATTCCTTAGAAAATTCCTTTCACTTTCGTTTGTTTACTTTCACACATACATAACTATATCTACAATCCTAGGCTCAAAAAACATAAATTTCATGGCTGGCATTTTAAACCCACATAAAAACATATATACATAAATAACACATGTTCATTTTTAATTCATGAAAAACCTGATTTAATATATTAATTTTTTCCTTACTTGGTTTCTTGAACTACGCCAACAGAGACTCCGAAAAATACCTGCGGCGCTCACCTGGACCCTGAAATTAAATTCCTAAATTCAATAAATTATTCTTGAATAATATTATTTAAATATTTCATAGGGCCATAATTCCTAAATAAATAAATATACCCTTAAATTTAGCCAAATTGTCAAATTTCCCAAATCTCACTCTCGCTTTGGAGTAAGGCCTAGAAAACCCCAATTGAAAAATTACCTACGTCAAAATGACGACAACGACGATTAGGACCCTGTGGTGGTGCCTGATCGTCGATTCAATAGCAGATTTAACTAGAAATTAAGAAATTAGGAAAAATATACCTTTCCCCAGGAATAAGGCTTAAGTCGTTCCCACGACAAATCTGCCCCAGTAGAAATATTGGTGGCGGAGTTAGGAACCCAATGGCACCTTTCGTTTCCCGATCGGTTGAGTATTCGTCGAGAAATGAGGGGAGAAAGAGAGGCGGAGACGGAGAGGCGACAGGTGAAACAAAGGAAGAAGGAGAAAGTTCAGAGAGAGATAAAGAGACGCAGGTCTCTGGATTCAGGTTTCTTTCTTCTTATTTTATCTTTTTTTTTTTTTTTTCTTACTTACTTTAACTTAACTTATATATATATATATATATATATATATATATATACAGTATCTTATACGTTAACTTTAAAATACGTTTATATACATTAGCTTATATATATCTTTATTCCTTTTTTTTTTTACTATTTATTTTTATTTGTTTATTTAATTTAATAAGGTTTACTTAATTCATTAATTAATTAATAATTACTTTTTTTATACTATTTCTTTTTATTTGTTTATTTAATACACTAATTTAATAGTGTTTAACCAATTAATTAATTAATTATTTTAATTAATTATTTTTTTTCCGGGTTATTACACCTGGCGTATTCCATGAAGATGTGAAGAGAAAAAAGAAGAAGATAGAAGTTTCTTATTTGTAATTCATTTAATTTTGATTTGGTTTGTACAAATGCATATCCTGCGTAATATGACTTAATGCTTAGAATGACCATAGACAGACCTAAGGGCACCTAATATTTTCATGAAAAATCCTTTTCATAAAAACTAAAATCACACAAAAAGGATTTAAATCATTTTGGGTCAAAATCAAATAGAAATTAGGTTTTTAACTGTCCTCGGTCGTCCGACTCTTCACGTTTTAAAACACCTCAGCCAACCGAACTTTCCCTAAGGGCAAAATTATATTTTCGATCAGGTTCGACTAACCAACCCCAAATTGAACTAAAATGCCAAGCCAGCCGACCTAAGAAAATTGACTAAAGTTAAAGGCTCAGCCGACTAATCATTATAGTTCAAAACGGCCTTAGTCGACCGACCTTTGATGCCTGATAGACTGACTTTAGCCCTGGCCAACCAAACCTATGAAGGTTTGGAAATTGCCTTGGCCAGCCGACCAGCACCTTCCATAGTCGACCAGCACCTTCCACAGCCGACCGAGCACGTTTTAAATTTGAAATTGCTGTGTGTGGTTAGCCGACCGTTGCTCACATTGGTTGACCAAACCTCTCGGATTGGTCTAATTTTTAGCGCTTAAACGTGTTTAATTTTTTTAGTAAATAATTTTAAAAATACCAAGTGTGTCCCCAACGGTCAAATTTTTAGAAATCAACATATACCCCCTTCATAACTTTGTTTAGCAACTTTGATTAATTTCAAAAACTCTTTCAAATATTTTTTTTAATCAAAGTTCCCCCCACTTTTATTTTTATTGCAAAATCTTTTTGGGGCATTTTTTTTTTTTTTACACTCTCCCACACTCTTTCCATTTATATATTTGAAAAGTACTTTTGAAGGAGAGCATTCATTTAATTTTGGGAATTTATTTTTAATCATCAACAGCTGTTACTTTCACTTAATCTTTTATTTTGAAAATCATTTTGAGAGTAATCTTTGAGATTTTCCCACATTATTTTCTTGATAAAAATCTTTGAGAAACTCTTTGTTGCATGTGAATCTTGCACATTTATTACAAGATTCATAAGCTCATAGTCTTTATGGCAAAATTATTTTTGAGCATAAACCCTAACTTCCCTTGAACTATATTTTCTATATATCATTTTTGGGAAAATTATTTGAGGGTTCAAGATCTTTGAAGTTTTTCATTGTATACTCCATTTTTATTCAAAGATCATATGTTTGCAAAACTATTTTTGAAAAGCTAATACACTAGGTTCTCCCATTATTTCTTGAAAGATTTTTGACGAAGAAAATTTTATTAGGGTAAAATCTTTGAAGCACTTATTATATACATCATCTTTTAAAGATTGAAAATATGATTTTGAGAAAAACACCCTTACTCTCAAGCTTATTTCATATCATTAGAAAGTATATTTTAAGAGCTTTATTATTGTACATCTTTACTTGTATTAGAAGCATTTAAATGTACAAAAATTATTTTATGTACCGATTTGGCTCATCCTGTGAATTGAGCTGGGGAGTCTTTGCCCTGTAAGGGAGACTGGTTTAGTTTAATCCGGTAAATTGAACTAGGGAGTCTTCACCTCGTAAGGAAGACCAGTTGGACTTAGCCTGGTAATTGAGCTGAAGTATTCCTCGTTCCAAAAGGAGAGGTTGTATGGTTGTAGCTCAGCTCTATAATTGAGAAGGGGTTTACCTCACCCTGTAAGGAAAGGTTGTAACGATTTCTACTCCACCAGTTAAGTGAGCAGGGTTAGCGGAACCCTTAAAGGGAATGCCCAAGGTGGGGACGTAGGCTGGTTTGGCTGAACCTCAATAACAAATATCGTGTGTCTCTTTCTATTTATCTCATTTACTTTCTACACTTTAATTTCCATATGTGTATGCTTATTTAATCACTGATAAAACTATTTGCAAGCACACATTTTATTTAAATAAGATATGTCACACATGTATGTTTGTATTTATTGCTTAACCATTTTACATACACTCCTCAAATTTAAATGGGATATGTTTTGTCGTGAATCGACAAAAAGTTCAAATTAGCCAAATATTTTTAAATACCCAATTCATCCCCCCTTTTGGGGTCACACCATTCCCATCAATTGGTATCAGAGTCCGATTGCAATAAGTTTAACCACATTTGCATAAGGATTGCAATGACTCATATTTGGTGTATCCTTATTTTGAGGGTCAAACCTTTGCAAATCCTCCACTGCTTTTAATATATAGATTTTACCATTTGAATATTGAAAATGATTTTTTGTAAAATCAATTAATGGGAGGATTTAGGAAGTGTTTGTCAAAATTTTTCATATCCCATTGAAAATGATTTTGAAATGTAAAGTTTCCCAAACATGAAAATGATTTGAATGAGCATGACATGAACTTTATAAATATCATTTGTGCGTAATGCATATTTTATATTGTAAACACTATGCCCTAACTGTTGCCTGAGTGTTCTTGTGAGCCACCGTCGCTGGACGTAAACTCGTCGCTTGCCTGTTTTGGCCTGCCGCCTTCACCGGACTGTTGCTCGCTTGCTCTTGCGAGCCGCCATCGCCGGACGTTTCTAGCTTGCGTCTTGGGTGTTCTGGCCTGCCGCCTTCACCGGACGTAAACTCTGTCGCTCGCATGGCTTCGTTCACCAATCGTCGCGTCGTCGAAATGGATCTTCGAATGGCAATTAGGGTGGGACTACCTTGCCGTCGCTAGTGGCTTCACTAGTGGGCCTTGCAGCAGCGGCGTCTCGCGACCATCTATGGAGTGCTTCTGTTGCCAGTCCTTACGCCAGTGCCGCCATCTCCGCCGCGTCGATCACAGCTTCGGCCTTGCAGCAGCGGCGTTCCGCGTCTCTGTTCTAGGACACAGTGGTAGCGTTTTTGCCTCCGGCGTTGGCAGCGATCGGCTCCGGCGTTGTTGTGAGGAGGGTTAGGGAAAAGATGTAGCAGTGGCGGCGAATCTACATAAGAAACATACGGGGACGGCAGACGTAGATCTACGGGACTACAGGTTTGGTTTTTTATTTATTATTTATTATTTGTATTCGCTTTTTGGTGGTCAATATGGAAAACAGGTAACTTAGTTTTTAGACATGACTGAACCATCTTCAGTAGCTGTTACCGGAGGGTTGAGGGGAGGTGTCGATGCTAGTATACGGGAGACAAGGAGTGGTTTGGGGGATGTTAAGATCGAAAAGGGGGAAGGTTTCGTTGGGGGAAAATCGTTTGCGGAAGCCTTGAAGAGGCCAATTCCATCTTCAAAATTCAAAATCCCATTAAGGAAACCGGAACTAATTAATGGAGAATTAGGTTTTGTTTTCTCGGATGTGGAGATGGAAAAGGCTGCGGAGGGTCTGAAGTTTGCATTGGTGCTTAAATTTCTTTCTACAAGGCCGTCTATTGATGTCCTTCGAAGGCATATTATCCAATCCTGGGGTCTCTTTGAAGTTCCCATGATAAGTTTCATGGATAACTACCATTATCTGTTGCATTTGGTAAAAGAAAAGGACTACATTCATGCATGGGCACGAGAAGGAAGATGGGTGGCAGGGTGCCAATTTCGGCTTTTTAATTGGTCCATGAATTTTGATGTCAACAAGGAGCCATCAATAGCACCTCAGTGGATTTTCTTACCAGGTCTGCCTTTACATTTATATAGAATGGACTATTTACAGAGTTTGGCCACAAGATTTGGTAGATTCTTGGGAACGGATAATGCGATGTTATATAGAACATGAGCCACGAGTGCGAGATTATTTGTTGAAGTGGATTTGCAGAAGGATTCTGTGGAGGGTTTTCCGTTGGTGGTAGGACAAAAACAGAATTGGCAAAGGGTAATATATGAGAAGAGGGGTTTCTATTGTAACAAATGTTGTAGGCAAGGTCACACCGAAGTAGTATGCCGGTTTGGAGTTAAGTCTAAGGATAAAAGAAAGGTAGGTATGAGGAAGGAGGTAGATAGGATGGTTTGGAAAGAAGTGAGTAGAAAAAAGAATATGATAGTTGAAGAGGAAGATCCTATTTTGAAGAGTCAGGAACAACGGGTGGAGGAGAAGAAGGAATGAAATGTGAATGGTCCATCGAAGGTGTTTAAGAAAAATAAAGAAATTGGGAATGAGGTTAATAATGTGGGTACTAAAAAAGTGGAGGAAGTTAATTTGGTAGAGAAAAATAGTGGAGAGATAGCCGATTGTTGTAAAGACCAGAAGTCAGGGGTGGTAGGGGTGCAGGTAGAACGGGGAGATTGTTCTAGGTCTGTTTAGGAAATCAAAGTTTTTCATGAAGGGGGGAGGGGGGAAAAGTTGAAAAGGATAAGGATGAAGAGTTGATTTTAGTGGAGGAGGTGGATGAGAGAGAGGGTGAAGTGGAAGGTGGATTATGGAGGGATAATTATGATGTGGTATCTAAGGGAGATTTGGAGGTTTGCATTGATACTCAAAAAGAATATTATTCTAATCCAGGTAATGCGACAGTGGGTGAATCAGAAGGAAGAAAGAAAGATGATGGACAAGTGAGAAAGTCTAAGAGGTCTAAGGCAGTACCTCAAAAGTTGAACCTATGATTGAAAAAATTATGTTTTGGAATATAAGAGGGTTAGGCACGTCGAAGAGAAGATTGAAACAAATCATGAAGGATCAGAAAGTTTCGATTTTGGAAGTCTCGGAATCTTTTCAAGATATAGAAAAGATACAAAGGTGGGCGATGTATTTGCAATTTACTAACTTTTGCTCTAATGTAGAGGAAGGTGGGAAGATTTGGTTGTTCTGGAAAGATGATGTTCAAGTGGATTGGGTGGGTACCTTAAATCAATGTGTGACAGTTTTGGTAATAGATGATTGAGACTCCCTGCTTCTTACTTTTGTATATGCTAAATGTTATCATATTAAGAGAAGAGATTTATGGGAACAACTTCAGGGGATGTCGAGTGTTGACGTGGCTTGGGTTGTTATGGGAGATTTTAATGTAATTCGGTCAGATGAGGAAAGGGTGGGAGGTAGACCTCGCTTGGGTTCATCTATGGCTGAATTCAATGGTTGTATTAATAGTTGTGGGTTATTGGACCTTAAATTCGAAGGAAGTCAATTTTCATGGTGTAATGGCCAACAAGGTTTGAGAAGAAGTTGGGCGAAATTGGATTGGGTGTTGACTAATAATGTTTTTTCTATAAAATATAATGAAGCTAAGACTTCTTTGTTGAAAAGAAATATTTCATATCATTCTCCTATCTTATTACAGCTGTGTGCAAGTATGGAGAGGTATGGGCCAGCACCGTTTAGGTTTCAGAACATGTGGACGTCACATGGGGATTTTTTGAAAATGGTTGAATCATCTTGGAGAGAACACATTGTGGCGGATTCAGGATTGTGTAAATTGGCGGGTAAATTAAAAAGACTAAAACAAAGGCTTAGGGTGTGGAACAAACAGATCTTTGGTCGTGTTGGTAGTTTTATTTGAGAGTTGGAGGAAAGGGTGGAAAAATATGAGAATTTACTGCAGACAGAATACTCGAAATCAGTTGAAGAAGAGTTCCTTGTTTCTAAGGCTGAATTGGAGGTTTGGTTTAGAAGGGAAGAGGCTCGATTGGCGCAACAAGAAAAGGTGAAATGGTTGATAGACGGGGATCAGAATTTAAAGTTTTTTTATGCTGTGATGACGTAAAAGAGGCAAAATTCTTGTGTAAATTCAATGACGCTTCTTGATGGTTCGGTGTTAGAAAATATGCAGATGGTACATGATGAGGCTGTGAAGTATTTTGAGCAATTTTTAGGGCAAAATAGTTCGGTGCAAAGGTCAAATGTGGAAGATATCATCCATTCGGTAGTTTCTGAGGAGTCTATAGTTTAGCTAAGGGAAGAACCGACCGAGGAGGAGGTTTATGAAGCTGTTTCGTCTATTTTTGCGAATAGTAGCCCGGGACTGGATGGGTTTGGGTCTTCTTTTTATATTACCTATTGGAAGATTATTAAAAGTGATGTGATGGATGCGGTAAAAGAATTCTTTAGAGGTGATATGTTGCCTCAGTATTTTTGTTCCTCTTACATTGTGCTTATTCCTAAGGTAAAGGATCCTCAGTCTTTTGATAAATTTTGGCCGATAAGCCTTTGTAATGTAATCTATAAAATTTTCTCCAAAATCCTTATTGGTAAGCTTTTGTTGGTGATGAGTGATTTAATTTCTTTAGAACAAGGTGCTTTTGTGAAAGGGAGGAGTATTTTTGAAAATATAACGCTTACTCAAGAAATGACAAAATTATTACATAGGCGGGTGAGAGAAGGTAATATAATGCTAAAGCTTGATATGAGCAAAGTGTATGATCGAGTGGAGTGGCAGGTGGTAGATCAGATTTTTAAGGCTCTTGGTTTTCCAAATTGGTTTTGTAAGTTGATTTAGAATTGTATTTCCACTCCATGGTTTTCTGTCATGATGCATGGCACTTATAGAGGTTTATTCAAGTCAAAAAGGGGTTTGAGGCAAGGGGATCCGTTGTCGCTGTATATTTTCATCATCATGAAAGAAATTCTTTCTAAATTAATTCAAAAAAAGTTCTCTGAGAAGCAGATTTTACCATTTGCATACCTATGTGGTGCACCTATTATATCGCATTTAATGTACGCGGATGATGTTGTTATTTTTGCTAATGCTGGAAAAAAATCTGTTAGTCAATTAATGGAGGTGATTAAGGAGTATGAAAACTGGACTGGCCAAAGGGTGAATAAAGATAAATCAGTTATTTTTTTCTCAAACAAGTTGGGTGTTTAGAGGAAAGGAGAAATTCTTCAAGAGACTGGTTTTATTGAGGGTAAATTTCCTTTTACGTATTTGGGTGTGCCAATAGTGGATGGTAAATTGAAAGGCTGTCATTTTGACCCTTTAATCCAAAAAATCAGTAAGAGAGTTGAGGGCTAGAAAAGTAGACTGTTGTCTCAAGGAGGCCGTCTTGTTTTGTTGAGACATGTGCTTTCAAGTATGTCAATGCATCTGTTAGCTGTTCTAAATGTACCAAAACTGGTGATTAAAAAGATTCAAGGTATGTTTGCTTCTTTTTTCTGGGGATTTAGGGATGGAAAAGAAAAAATGAAATGGAGGGCTTGGAAGAAATTGTGTGTTCCTGTGGAGGAGGGGGGCATTGGAGTAAGGGACATTTCGGAAGTGCAACGGTCTTTATTCATGAAGTTTGGTTGGCATTTATTAACGCAGAATTCTCTATGGGCTAGATTTTTTAAAGCTAAATATGTGAAAGGAGGGCATTTTGCTCTTTGTAGATCGCATGGATTGGATTCTTCCTTTTGGAGGAAAGTTCTGCAGGGTATGCCTGATCTGTTAAGTAAATCTAAGTGGAAAGTTAGAGAAGGAGATGTAAAATTGTGGTATGATAAGTTTCTAGATTCGGGACCTTTGTTTGTAAATTGTCCAAATGGTGCACAATCTCACATCAAATTAAAAGATTTTGTTATCAACAATGCGTGGGATGTGGAAAATTTGCAGAGGATTCTGGGGTTTAGTAAAGCGGATGAAGTGATGGAAAAGGTGGGAAATCTTAGAAATTCTTCGGACATTCTGTTATGGCTCCCAAAAAAGGATGGCTGCTTTAATACAAAATACGCATGGGATGTTATCAGAGTTAGAGCTCCAAAATTTGATTGGGCTAAGTGGGTTTGGAACAAATGGTTACCGAAGAAAATTTCTATTTGTATGTGGAAGGCTGCTTTTGAGTGCCTAAGTGTTGATAAAAAGGTGAGAAGGGTGGGGGTTTCTTTAGTTTCGGCGTGTAATTATTGTGAGATGAGGCAATCAGAAGATTTGGAGCATGTGTTAAATAAGGGAGACCTTGCTTCTGAGGTTTGGAGGAAGGTTTCGATGGAGGTAGGTGTTCCTTTCCTTAGGCAACAAAGTTGGAAAGAAAGAGTCCAAATGTGGTTTAATAGGGCTTCTAGGTTCTCTCAGCTGGGTTCATTGATGGGTTTGATTCCTTATTTAGTAGTTTGGAGGCTGTGGAGAAGGAGATGTGTGGCTAGAATGAAAGGAAAATTAGAGAGTAGTACTGATGTGTGGCTCTCCATTAAGTATTGGGTGGGGGTTTTGAGTAGGAACATGACAGAAATGGTTTAGTTAAAGGATGCTGATTTTCGAGTTTTGCAGAATCTGGAAGTGCAAATTGTGAATAAAAGAATAAAACTATGCAAAGTGTAAGATGGCTAAAATCGAGGCAATAGAGGTTGAAACTAAATTTGGATGGGAGCAGCCTTGGGAACCCAGGGCCAGCGGGTGGTGGTGGCATCCTTAGAGACCATACAGGTTCTTTTGTATTTGGGTTTTCAAAATATTTTGGTTCTTGTTCAAATAATGAAGCTGAATTAAGAGCTGTATTGGAGGAAATAAATATTTTCGAACAGTTGGGTCATACCTGTATCGATATTGAATGTGATTCGAATATTGTAGTTAATTGGATTAGAGTCAAGAAGTGCTCATTGTGGTATTTGTGGGATTTTTGGGAGCAGCTTATTGGTTTATTGGAAGGAGTGGATTTTTCCATAAATCATTTGTATAGAGAAGGGAACAAAGTAGCAGATGCCTTGGCTCGATAGGGTGCTATGGGGAGGAATAGTTTGTTTACAAATAGTAGTCAACTCCCTAGAGTTAGCAATGGTTTGTATAAATTGGAGAAGATGGGTATGACTTATATGAGGTATGTTTAGCTGATTTCCTTTTGGTTTTTGCTTATGTTTTTTACTGTTTATCTTTTGTTTTGTTTTGTTGTGCGAGGTTTGTTTTCTAGGTCCTGATTTGTTTCGTTTTGTTTGGACTTGTAACCCGGTTTTGGCTGGATGTTAGTGTTGTTCTTTGAGAGATTTTAAACGTTTGTCTTTTGTTATCTCTCATTGATTGTCTTGTAACCACGGTATTCCTCTGCCAAAAGTGAAGGGTTATCAATAAATAAATGGAGGTACCGCCCTTCTTTAAAAAAAGAAAAAATGCATATTTTATATTGTGCCTTAGCTACAAATATTTGTGCAAAGTTTATGTCATATAGTAGTACAAAGGAAAATTGGGAACGATAAGAGGCATAGAGCAACCAAGAGAGAGGAGGATACCACTCCAAGCTTAAACGACTAAGAAGGAATAAATTGAAAGGGTATATCTTTTCTCCTTCTACTTGATTGAATATTTCATGCCATTATTCATATGATATATCTTGTGTTAAATATTTTATGAATCATGATGTATTTTGTAATGCTAGCGAGTCATCTTATGAGAAATATTTCAAAGAAATTTTGTTAATACTCATAAGACTTTTGAAATTATTGTAAATGGAGTTATAACTCTTTAAATGTCTAAATAGTGTTTTGTGCTTAAAATTTTAAATTTAAGTATATACTATTTATTTTATACTAAGATTATTAGAGAAGCAAGCCAATATGAAAATTTTCATAAAAATATCCAATCTATTAGCTTAACTTATAAATATATATATATATATATATATATATATATATATATATCATTATGATTGGTTAAAGTTTGAAAAATATTGGCTATAGTATGATTTAGTGAATTCCCTTCATATCGACAAAAATATTTTTAATTATTAAATATCCTTAATGCTATACATGCTTTAGTATTAATATCTTAAATATAGCATATTCGTGTCCATCACGTAAAATTGAGCTTTAGGGAATTACTCTAGTACTATATATCATATAACCCTAAACTCATGACAAAGCTTAAATAATTAATTCATTTTTTTAGAATAAATTTTTAGATCTAATCTAAGAAAGCTAAATGTGTCTTATTGAAAACTAAAATTCTTTAGCTGCATAACTGAGGGGGAGCAACAAAATTAAACCCTTATCCAATAAATAATTTATTGGACGATTTGAGAGCTGATTATCACTATCCATTTCTTATTAAATGTTTAAACTTATTTTATGGATAGTTAATTATGATTAAAGCATTGAACGCTTACAATCCATCCTTCACGTAAATTCATAATCATATTTGATGGATGATCCTCTGTTTGAGCTTGATGCCACTATCCATTACTTGCTTAATGATTATATCTTTTGATGGATAGTTTATGTTTTATATACAAATTGTTAATGAATCTACTAGAATGTATGCTTGGACTGAATGCCACTTGTATGGCTGATGTAGTGATGTGAGCTGCATGCCAGTAGTTATTCTAAGTTGTTGCATGCTTAAATTGTATTACTTGCTCAAAACAATCAGGTTTTAGGTGCATGAATTTTTAGCAAATATTCTATTTACAGATGGTGTACTATCGAAATTTCATTAGGACTTTCCCAATATAATCAAAGATCATAAAACATGCACTAAGATAATTATGATATGTTGCATGCAAAAATATCTTTGAAAGGATGAGTGAATAATAAAAGAATATTAATTTTCATCCTTAGTTGAAAATGCATGCAAAATAATTTAATAGGATGGTACATGTTGAATTCTATATACTATGTGCTAAATTGAAAAATATGTAAAATCAAAATTCTTTGAATTCTCCTAGGATGCCCTTTATCATATACACATTTTACTGTCCCAAGATAACTTAGTTTATGGACACCATTTGATCCAAATCTTTGAGTTATGTACTATCACTGAGGACCTAAATGGTAAAGCATCATCCCTTTAATTAAACGCCTGATGTCTTGATGATGGTCCATTGACTAGAGAAAATTGCATGACTTAAGGGGAGTTTTCATTTTGAACACACTCATTGAGTATTTTGAGTGGTGTCATCTTCATATTGAACCTTTATTGCATAACTCTTGAGTATAGCCTTGATTGGTTACTATGTATTAAAATGAAATGCAGTATGCCATGCCATGTGCTGAATGACTAATATTTTCTGCATATTGAAATCCTTTGAAAGGATGAATATGTGATGAATGCCCTTGTAGGAACATCATCCTTGAACTAAATGCAAGTACGTATGCATGCAAATATATAGGGGAGCTTAAGCCCATCTCTTAAGAAAAATGAATAAGAGCTTAATGCCTATATACTCTTGCATGCTAAGTTTTGTTATATGTTGAATGTGCTTAAATGAAATTCATCCTTGATCGTAAATGCACTTATGTGTGCTTGAGAATATACAAGGGAGCTTATGCCCCATCCTTGAGAAAAGGATAAAAAGTCACCTGACCCATGGACTCACATTTTTATTGTTTCTACTTTTTGAGTCCTAAATTTTCAAGTACCCTGAACATCATATCCTGTCTTTATTGAATCATCTTTGATATGGATTGTTCCTGGTACGCATGAACACATGGAACATGACTTAATATTAGATCTCTGCTGCATGTGATCTAGGAATGATTTTACCGGTGAAACAAAAATTGCTTAGCACATATCCAGTACAATTTGTTTAGAATGGAAAATAGAACTTATACTAGTTAAACTCTCAATGAACTTTCACAGTTAGTATTAGTATAAGTAGTTAACAGAATCTAAGCACATATTCAAACTAATAGGGGGAGCATCTAAAATTCAATTTCCATCTTATTATGATCACCAATATCTTTGGCTTAGATCCATTTTAAATCCATTGTGGCATGTGCTTAAATGTGATAATTTTTATTGAAATTTTTAATTGAAATATTTTTCTTAGCCATAGTATCTTAGGTTCTACCATGTGATCCTTGTTTTAAATTGTTCTAATATTTTTAGGATCTATATGGTAGCTTTTTTTAGGTATTTATTAAAATGCTCTGTGTTTGGATGCTAAACCAGAAAAACTTTACTTGCTTGATGTTTGAATTAATGTTTCTTTTTCAGCAGGCATAGCCCCCCAGTGTTTATCGAAATCATAAGGGAATATATATTTTTATAGATACATACATACATACATACATACATACATACATACATACATACATATATATTGACAAGAAATGATTTTATATGAGACATATCTTATTTCTTGCTTGTGAACTTAAATGTTTTCATGACATGTGCTATCTCTGTTCTTTTTTTTTTTTTTAAATTTATGTTATGAAATCTTCAAAATATTTTTTAAGGGTGTTGCATGACTGAGCCATTGATCATACATAAAAACGCATGCTAACTAGTTAGACCACTTCTATATTCAAACCTACATTTGCTATCATATGCCACATGCTTTGCATTCAAATCTTTTGAGAGTCTTATGTAGTGTTTAAATTGCAATGGTTTGAGGATATTTCTGATTTGGCCATGGTTATCATGTCATTTTATTAATGACCAGTCTTACTGTTGTGTGCTTGATTGTTATATTTTTAAAATAGTTATAAATTTTTTTATGCCCAAATTTTATATCAAAAAGGGGGGAGTGTTTTTCTAAGCAAATCATAAATATTTAAGCATGGGGGTGTTCTCTTAAGCTAAGTTCGTTTTTAATCAACGTATTTTCGACTTAGCTTAGCCCTTTTTGCTAATCCCAAAAGGGGGAGAATTTTATGAGCAAAATGATAATGACCAAAAGGTGAATTTTTTTCAGGGGAAAATATCTAAGCTTAAATGCACTTTAATGCAAAAATTAAGTGCATAATTTATTTGTAATGTTTTCTTTCTTGATGTTCTTGTGTTATATTGTCTATACTTTTTAAGTTATGCATATTATTAGGGGGAGCCTTTTCAGACTTTAACTCATTTTACACTTATGTGTTTGTCATCATAAAAAAGGGATAGATTGTTAACTTTTTGAGTCCGATCCTAGTTTTGATGCTGACAAAGCACATTTATCTCATATATGCATTTAGTGTTTGAACAGGTGTATATTTTAATATGCACATGTGATGGAGGGAAAATGGAAGCCAGAAGGAACTTAAGGTCTGTACACGTGGCGTATTCCATGACGATGTGAAGAGCAAAAAGAAGAAGACAAATGCTTTTTATTTGTAATGCATTTAATTTTGATTTGGTCTGTAATAATGCATATCTTGCATGACATGACTTAATGCTCAGAATGACCATAGATAGACCTTAGGGCACCCAATATTTTCATGAAAAATCTTTGTTGACCTTATAGGTCACATTCGATTTTGATACTGACAAATACTCAGGTATTTGATGGCTTTCAAGTGTATATGCAGGTTCGTTTTAGCAGATCAAGTAATGGCACATGAAAGCAAAGCATGAAGACCCTGAGGATTCTCTTTCATTTTGTAAATTCAATTAATGTAATATGGGTCTGTAATAGTAACTAGGTATATGGTCTGTAATAATCTCTACATGTTATGCATATAGGTTTCTATAAGCTTAACATGACCATAGACTGACCTTAGGGTACCAAATGTCATTAGGGCATCCTTCGATCGAATGACGCCGAATTTTTTTGGTGTTCTCATAGATCCTAGAATGAATTTAGGTCCCTATACAATGACACAAAATTGTCCCCACAATCACTTATAATATCAGGGGAATTAGTTGAAGTGAAAATGGACTAAATAGGCAAAATTTGTGAGAGCTCAGGCGACCGAACCCAAGGAGCTCAAAACTCCTTGAGCGCCCAAACTGTTGAGAAGTAAACAGTTGACTTAGGCTCTCGGGTGACCGAACATATTTATGCATACCGTCCACGGGTGCCCGAACCCCTTGAAAGGGACTTCCCACTAACTCGGGTGATTGATCTGTTTAGTTCAAATTTAGCCCCGGGCGAACGAACACACGAGTTCAGGCTACCGAACCTATGACCAGGTACCCGAAGTTATGAAGCGTCATGAGCTAAGCTTGTTCAGGGTATTATGCTTGCCTGTGACTGCTTATCTCATGTGCTTAGGATGAGTTTCCATCATGTAAATACTAGTGTAGGGTTAATTTCTGCTAGTAGAGTCTTTGTAAGGCAAATAAGGCAGTATGACTCCTTGGTCACTTTGGTGTTTCCTAGTGTTAGGATGATAATTACATAAAAACCTCTTTAGGGGAGGGTGAGTGTTCATCAATCATTGTAAAACTCACTAGCAATTGTCAACGTGCTTAGCCTACTTGCCTCCCTCGCTAAGTACAACATGTCTACGAAGGATTTGTTAATGAATTACGTTTGCTTCAATGTTTACTGCTTGGTTGCCACGGCTTTCATGAATTGATTATTATTTTCGCTGCTATCTGAATGAATGTTAATGAAAGTGCTTTGCGGATGAATGTTGGTAAATGATAGGTTGGCTAGTTAAGCAAAAGTGCTTTAGCTAGCACCACACAGCCCTTCACAACGGTGTGAAAAGAGGCGGACCGTGACATTTGGTATCAAAGCCAAGTCGGTGACACTTGGTGAGAGCCCAAGGTTGAGTTGGTGCGTGAATTTGATTGTCTTTGTTGTTGGATTTGGGAAACTTTGGTAAGTGACCATGGCACCAAACACTACTGAAAGGATCAGCATGCTAGAAGCACAGGTTGAGACAACAACCAACACTATGGCCGCGGAGGTGGCCCAGATGAGAGAACTTGTTCATGAGGTGATGGGATCACAAAAACGTCAAGCAGGTTTGATAGGCGACATGTCAGAGGACTTTCACCACACTGTGGAAACTTTGCAAGCTCGGATGGCAGATCTGGATGCAAAGGTAAATGTGATGGTTCTTGCTATGGGGAATTCCAGCACTCCGGGAGTTAGCAAGACCAAGGAGCTAGAACCCAGGATGTATGAGGGTGCCCGAGATGCCAAGGAGTTAGAGAACTTCTTATTTGATGTGGAGCAGTACTTTCGCGTTGTGAGGATGGCCTCAGAATAGGAAAAGGTGGATACTGTGACCATGTACTTGATTGGTGATGCCAAACTGTGGTGGCGTACCAAGTACAGAGAAATTGAAAATGGAAGCTGTGTAATTGATAGTTGGGCAGACTTGAGGAGAAAGCTCAAGGCCCAATTCTTTCCTGAAAATGTTGAGTATAATGCAAGGAGAAAACTGAGAGATCTCAAGCATACGGGGTCGATCAGTGAATATATGAAACAATTTTCTGCTTTAATGTTGGATATTCGGGATATGTCGGAGAAGGACAAGTTGTTATATTTTCTAGAGGGGATGAAACCATGGGCAAGAACTGAACTTCATAGGCAAAGGGTTCAAGACTTGTCAACTGCACAAGTGGCTGCAGAACACTTGACTGACTACATTAGTGATGATACCGCTTTGTCCAAACGGTTTGGCAGAGAGGGAAACAGTGGAAAGTCTTTCAAGAATGGAAAACCCAAGAGTGGGGGAGTCGACTCTAAATCATTAACCTCACAGTAAGCTTCGTCATTTCAAGGGTTCAACACACCCAATGGAAAGGGGAAGAGTAAAATTGAGTGTTTCTTGTGTCGAGGTCCTCATAGAGTTTTTGAGTGCCCTCACAAAGCATCGCTTAATGCCTTACAGGCTTCCATTGTAGAGCAGGCAGTGGAAGACGATGGGGAAGAGGATGATGCCCCAAGGGTGGGTTCAGTGCGGCTGGTGAACGCATTGGAAAAGCAGGAAAAAACACCGAAAGTTACACGAGCAAAAGGGTTAATGTTTGTGGACTTGAGGATAAATGGGAAGAGTACTCGCGCTATGGTGGATATGGGGGCTACTCATAATTTTGTTTCGCAGTTGGAAGTAGGGAGACTCAACTTATCATTAGAGAAGGATACAGGATGCATGAAAGCAATTAACTCTATAGCCCAGCCTACTCTGGGAGTAGCCAAGCAAGTGGTTATAAAGCTTGGACAGTGGGAAGGTCATGCGAATTTCATAGCGGTGCCATTGGATGACTATCCAGTCATTCTAGGAATGGAGTTCCTAATGGGGATGAGGGCAGTGCTGATGCCTTCGGCTAGTTCCCTGTGTCTGATGGGAGATCACTCGTGCATGGTGCAAGTCATTGCAACGAAAGGAGACGGTGGGAAGTCCCTTTCAGCTATACAACTCAATGAAGGATTGGGTCAGGATGAGTATACACATCTAGCCACGGTGGTGGTAGACAAAGAAGTAGGCCAAGAGCTAGAGCCTATGACCATCCAAGCGGTGTTGGATGAGGATAAGGAGGTGTTGCCTGATAAGCTGCCTCAAAATTTGCCTTCATGACGGACTGTGGAGCAAGAGATTGAGTTGTTATCAGGAGTGAAACCACCTGCTAAAGGCCCATGTCGGATTGCGCCTCTTGAGATAGTAGAGTTGGGGAAACAGCTTGATGAAGTGGAAGCAGGATGTGTTCGCCTTTCCAAAACACCGTTGGGAGCATCGGTGTCGTTTCAGAGGAAACATGAAGAGCATCTATGGAAGGTGTTCAATAGGCTAAGGGGAAACAGTCTGGATCTGAAGAAGGAGAATTTCTCTTTCACTCGGCGGAGCAACAACTTCCTTGGTCAAGTGGTTGAACAAGGTCATATCCGGAGGGGTATGGAGAAGGTAAGGATGATTCAAGAACGAAAGATCCCCACGATAGTGAAGGAGTTGGGTTCCTTTCTTGGCCTTACTAGATACTGCAGGAAGTTCGTTGAGGGGTATTCGCGGAGAATGACTCCAATAACAAGACTACTAGGGAGGTATTATTGGCCGCACATAACGGATGATGTGGTTGATTATACCAAAACTTGTCTCACTTGCCAATAAGACAAGGGGGAGCGGAAGAAGTATGGTACTTTTATGGCCGCACTAAAGTACTGTTCGGCAGAGGGGACAACAACAATTGTTCCTCGTGACTATTATGAAACATTTGGGTGTTCCCCAAGTTATTATTTGTGACCAAGATTTAATGTTCACTGACAACTTCTTGACAGAGTTTTTCAGGATATTTAGGTCACACCTTGACATCTCTTCGAGTTATCATCGACATACAGATGGACAGATGAAGAGATTCAAAGAGCTACTAGATGGGTACTTGTGCCATTGTGTCAACGACAACTAGAAGAATGGTGTGCAACTACTTGATGTAGCTCCGTTCTGTGGCAATGCCCAAAGGCGCTCAACTACCAACAAGAGCCCTTTTGAGCTTGTTACAGGCCAGTTGCCACTGTTACCTCACACAGTGGGCGAGCCGTACAGATGAAAGAGTCCCAAGGTGTGCATCTTCACCAAAGAATGGAGACTGAATGCAGAGTTTGCCCAAGCCTATCTGGAGAAAGCTTCTAAGCAGATGAAGAAGTGGGTAGATAAGGGGAGAATACCTCCGTTTCATGTCAGAAGCCTCAAGCCATTCAACGCCAACACCAACGACCTGAGCAGAAGTTAGTCAAACAACGCAGAGTTGAAGACAGTGCAACTTGACAGACATGAAGTTGAAGAGATCCTTGCAGATAGAAAGTTCATATCCTTAAGGAAGAAGCGGCAAAAGTTCCTAGTGAAGTGGAAGTGCCTTGATGACAAAGAAATGAGCTGGATTTCTGCGGAAGATATTCAACCGTTCGTGGAAAAATTTGAAGTGTACCTACCGCCAAAAGTCTACGAGGACGTTGACCGCATAAGTGGGGGAGAATGTCCCGAGCTAAGCTTGTTTAGGGCATTATGCTTGCCTGTGATCACTTATCTCGTGTGCTTAGGATGAGTTTCCATCATCTAAATACTAGTGTAGGGTTAATTTCTGCTAGTAGAGTCTTTGTAAGCCAAATAAGGCAGTATGATTCCTTGGTCACTTTGATGTTTCCTAGTGTTAGGATGATAATTACATAAAAACCTCTTTAGGGGAGGGTGAGTGTTCATCAATCATTGTAAAACTCACTAGCAATTGTCAACGTGCTTAGCATACTTGCCTCCCTCGCTAAGTACAACATGTCAACGGAGGATTTGTTAATGAATTACGTTTGCTTCAATGTTTACTGCTTGGTTGCTACAACTTTTATGAATTGATTATTATTTCCGCTGCTATCTGAATGAATGTTAATGAAAGTGCTTTGTGGATGAATGTTGGTAAATGATAGGCTGGCTAGTTAAGTAAGAGTGCTTTAGCTAGCGCCGCACGGCCCTTCACACCGGTGTGAAAAGAGGCGGACTGTGACACGAAGCAATGTTTTTGACTTTGATTTGGACCACTAAACTTGAACTAGAGTGACCAAACTGTTTTAAAAAGATTTTATAATTGTGTCTGTTCGGGCAACTAAACCACAATTCAGCCACCTGAACCTCGCCGGGTTAAAATTAATTTAACTGAGGTAAAAACGGGGTTTGTTGGGTTAATTGTGTTTAAACAATTTGAAACTTTTTTAAGAATTCCCAACAAGTCCCAAACGGTTATATTTTTTACCTTGCCTATAAATATAGGCTTATTTGTGAGGATTAGAAATAATTAGCAATTTCATTAGCTAAAAAAATCTTCTCTTTTGCAAATACTTTTATTGTCCAAATACTCTCAAATTTCCATTCTTTTGATACATTCTGAGATTGTGAGAGCTTATAGAGTGTGCTTGTGATTGCTAGTGAGTGTTAAAATTCTCATCTGCTTGTGTGATTGTTGATATTATTTTTGGGGATTTTCGCTTAGTTTGTCCCATAGATTTCTATATTATAAATCTTGTGTTAGGATAAACTAGCAAGCTTAGGGGTCTATGCATTGTCATTGCAAGATTTTCTTAGCTTGGATTTTGTTGTATAAAAATATTTTCTACAAGCTATAATATTTTTCAAACTACTCTTGAGCTCATTACATTGAAGGAAAATATTTTGAGTTAGTTTGAATATTTGACTAAGAATCTTTGAAACTCCGATTGAACATTGAGATTTGATATTTACCTAGTTTCAAAGATATTGCTTGTATTGAACACTCTTGAACACTCCACTGATCATACCTTATTGAGTGTTATTTGCACAACTATTTACATCACTGAGCTTACATGACCTACATTGTTGATGTGTATGTGATTGCCCGTATTGTGTACATATCTGCTTTACATGAAAGCATAATCACTGTACCAGTTGAGTGAAAAATACTGTTGTATTTCCAAGCATGGCCTGAGGGGGCTTGATCTAGTTCAGAAGGATCAGGTTGGTGTCAGCCCTATGAATTTGACCTAGGGCCTTTTTCTGCCACGCAAAGAGAGTTTGTAAAGGTTGAGATCAGCCCTGTGTTAATTGACCTTGTTGTAATCGGTGCTACTCCACTCGTTAAGTGAGCATTAGTGGAATCCTTGGGCTAGTGAGCTAGAAGCAGGGACGTAGGCATAGTTGGTCGAACCTCGATAACATATCTTGTGTGCACTGTTTATCTTTCTGCAATTTACATTCCCGCACATGTATGTTATAGTTCATGAATGCTGCACATGATTTTAATTTTTACACCTTATATTTATCCGTGCATTAGGAACTACATAGATAGGCCCTAGGTTGTGAATATACTGCTGCTATTTAGGTCAAACCTAGGAAAAAGTTTTGAATTCCAATTCACCCCCCCTCTTGGGAATACATCAAAGCTAACAATCTTTTTCATAAAAGCTAAAATCATACAAAAAGGATTTAAATCATTTTGGGTCAAAATAGGACATAAATTAGGTTTTTAACTGTCTTTGGTCGACCAACTCTTCACGTTTTAAAACACCTCCCAACAACAATATACCATAACCTAGGGTCTATCTAAATATTTCCCAATCATTCACAATATTTAAATCATGCACACATTCATAACTAATTAAATCTAAGCATACATGTGCAGGAATTTAAGAGCGGACACAAAAAATGTTATCGGGGTTCAGCCAATACTGCCTATGTCCCCGCTTCAAGCTAACAAGCAAGAGGATTCCACTAAGGCTTATTTAACGGGTGGAGCGACTCCATTTACAACACCTTACCAAGATGGTGCACCTAAGTTTCCTAATCGGGTCAAAGCCAATCCGGGACTATTCACAGGGCAAGTCTCCTTCTTCCAACCACACGTCGAGAACACAACAGATAATCAAATTTGTGTACAAACAAATATGCTTCTTACACTAAGCAGATATATACCACTATGCTCAATCAATTAATGCACTCACATATGATAGGATATTAAGCTCAAGTGAGATTTTGTTAACCAATGTATTAACTCTCAACAATATGTATGTCAATGTGTATACATGAGAGTGAAAATTTTGATATCAAGCTAATATGCTTGTAATGTGAATATTCAAACAGTCTCTACAACCCTAAAAAAATATCACAATAATATTTCTTAATTGTAAAGCACAATAAATATTAGGGTTTAAGCTGGCTAAAAATATTTTTGTCAAAGCATAAAGCAAGTTTATGAACCTTGCAATGAGAATGCAAGATCTTAAACCAAGTAAGAATCTTTCTCAATCAAATATTTATGAATGAAATATTACGAGAAAAACCTTAAGCTGCTCTCCAAAAATCAATTCACAATCAAATACAAGTGAGGGAGAGTTTGAGCTTGTAGGATGAATATAAAAAACTAATCTTACTCAAAATAAATGGCTAGATGAGTATAGAAGGTAGATTTGGGCAATATATTTGAAAAGATATGGGAGTATGAATGATTTTGGCTAATAAAATTTTTAGAGAAGTTTGACTAATCTAAAACCTTAATCATATCTTAATTGTGACAAATGAGAAGGTATTTATAGAGTTGGGAAAAATTATAGTCGTTAGGGACACGCTAGGTATTTTGGAAAAAGATTAATTAAGTTTAATTAAAAATAACCCAATTTAACCTCAATAAAAATTGAGCAACCCAAGAGTTTCGGTCGACCATATTTAAGGTTCGGTCAACCAAGGCATTTTTGAACTGAGGATTTGGTCGAGCAGATTTGAGGTGATTTTGGACCTCCGAGGTTCGGTTGACCAGGTCAAGTTTGATTGGCCAAATTTCATAGGTTCGGTTGACCAGGTTATATTATAACTGGAGGTTCTGTCAACTAGAGCGTTGGGATTTCCCACGTGCTAGTTTGGTCAACTAGAGCGTTGAAGTTCATTTCAAACTTGGTCGACTAAATGGTCAACTGTTGACCTTGGGAAGGTTCGGTCAACCGAAGGCCTATGTATGTTAGGGTTTGGTTGACCGAACATACTAACTTTGTGCATTCAAGTCCTAATCTCATTTGAAGTCACCCCTATTCATATAATAATTAATTCTAAGTTATAGGGGGATTTTTTAGGCGATGTTTTGGGACCTATGGTCAGTCTAAGGTCTTTAAGAGTTAACCACAAAAATCTGGTATTGGTCGACCGTAGGTGATCCCTTAGGTCATTCTATGGTCTTTTGAGCTTATGCAACCTATCATGCAAGTCATGCAAATATATTATAGACCAAAATAAAAACTAAAAGCAATACAATGAAAATCATCTTCTTCTTTATTTTGCTCTTCAGATTCCCATGAATTATGCCAAGAGTATGTGCTCTTTAAGGTCTTTCTAGCAATCACATCACTTTCATGTGTGTTTTGAATGATTAACCTATTCAAGTACTTAGGCACACACATTAGTAACTTGCGATTTGTCATTTTCAAAACCAAGGATTGGAGTAAAAAATTCAACACTTGCCCTGAGGGCAAAATTGTATTTTCAGTCATGTTCGGCCAACCGACCCCAAATTGAACTAAGATGCCTAGCTAGCCGACTTAAGAAAATTAACCAAAGTCAAAGGCTCAGCCAATCGGTCACTATTGTCACAACCCGAAAATTTTTCTATATATATATATATATATATATATCCACATATTAAACTCTGATACCAGAAAATATCAACAAAGTCAACCCGGACCCAAAGTGGGGTACTTATGGATAGTATATGTACTTATGGACAGGTGTATCCCCGGTTTGAGATGAGCATGATGGGAGAACTTAACTTCTTCTTAGGACTTCAGATCAAACAAGTAAAACATGGAATCTTTATAAATCAGTTAAAGTATATTAGAGACTTGCTTAAAAGGTTTAATATGGAATATGGTAAAACTCTAGGAACACCTATGAGCTCTTCTTTAAAATTAGACAAAGACGAACAAGGTATACAGTAGATGTTAAGCTCTATCGGGGGATGATTGGTAGCTTATTATATCTAACTGCCAGCAAGCCTAACATAATGTTTAGCGTATGTTTATGTGCAAGATTTCAGGCTATACCTAAAGAGTCCCATTTATTAGCTGTAAAAAGAATACTTAGATACTTCATTGGAACCATTGAACTTGGATTATGGTATCCTAAGTATACCTCCTTTGAGATGATTAGCTATTCGGATGTTGATTTTTTCGGTAGTAAAGTGGATAGAAAAAGTAAGAGTGACACACGTCATTTCTTAGGACATTCTTTAGTATCTTGGTTTTCAAAGAAGCAAAATTTAGTTGCTCTTTCCATAGCCGAGGCAGAATATATAGTGGCTGGAAGTTGTTATGCTCAAACGCTATACATGAAGCAACAACTTATGGATTTTGGATTACACTACAATACAGTTCCTATAAGATGCGACAATACGAGTGCAAAAAACATCTCAAAGAATCCTATATCACATTCACAAACTAAACACATAGAAATTAGACATCATTTTCTTCGTGACCATGTACAAAAAGGAGATGTGACACTTGAGTTTGTATGCAGAGATGAACAATGGGCAAACATATTCACGAAACCACTTATGGAGGATAGGTTTATTCAAATTAGATGTGAATTAGGTCTGATGCATAGTCAAAAAGTTGCCTAGAGTTATATTAGACTACATAATTAAGGGGGAGCAATTTAAATTGGAATTCACATTTCACATTTGGTATAAATTTTCACATTTGGCAAATTTTTTTTTTACATTTGGTGTTCAACTTAAAGAATGGTTAATGCATGTTAAATTTTTATTGATACATGACACATGTTGATGCTCACATAAACTTTTGGACGTTAATGGACTGATTTGCTTTTCCATGTCTATGTAAATTGAAATACTGTGTATGTTCACATTGAAATTTGATTTAACAACACAAATAAACCTTAGAAAGGGGGAGAAGTAAATTGACTAACACAGGGAAATATATTCCGCAGTACAATTTTGAAACATAGAGGTTGAAATGTATTTTGATTGCAAAGATGTATTTATTTTTAACCTTTTTGTTGATGTCAAAAGGGGTAGAAGTTAGTAAGAAAAAATATTTTTTCTCTTTCGAAATAAATTGGGAGAGTGAAATAAAGGGGGAGGAATATATGGAGAAGTCGTACTAGCAAAAATATTGCATATTCTACAATGTGTATGAACTTCATTGTGTGTAAACTATATTGCTATATTGCTGAATTCTAAATTATGCATTATCTCAGGGGGAGTCTTATTAGGCGTAATCCATTTTTGCTCATGTGTTTGTCATCATCAAAAAGTGGGAAATTATTGACTCTATGAGTCCAATCCAGCTTTGACAATGACAAATCACTTGTCATTTGACCAGTGCAATTGAGTTTGTGAATAGGATCATGATTTAGAATGCACGAACAATAAGCTTGATATGGAAGCCATGAGGAACCTAAAGTACATATCACTTGGCTCAATCCATGGAACTAGAGGAATAAAAGGATCAAGAAGCAAGCTTCAAGTTCAAGATCTTCAATAGGAATGGGTATTTAGAATTGAATGTATTTACATATGTCATATGATATAATTCGAAACTCAGATGTACCCCATACTGAACTCATGCATTTCATGAAAGATTTATTTACATTGGTTCTAGGTTGAAAGAATTTTTAGAGGCAAATTCTAGAGGCCTCATCGACGAACCCCATGGCCTCATAAGGCCACTCAGCGATGAATAGTGTTGTCTCATCGATGAAAATATACCGAGAGCCCAAAAAGTTCAGACAGTGCTCTCGTCGACGAACACATAGCCTCATTGACAAACGAGTGTTGTACACTCGTTGACGAACGTACCCATTCGTCAATGAAGGTCACGACATAAAACAATGTTCCAGCATAGACATGGATGTAAAGAAAATATTTTAAATGAACAAACGGCAAGAAATTGTTTAGATGGTGAGATTGCTTGATTACGCGCTTATATTGCATAATTAAGTGATTTAATTCATGCATTGGAGCTTATATTTCTAATTAAATACTTAATTATGCCCAATATTTTAACATGGTGTCCTATTTGTAATATCTAGGTTTCATTGAGTAATTTATGAATTTTTGGCCTTTTTTTTTTTTTATCGCAGGGAAATTAATGGAAGCTAAAACCAGCACCATTTCGTAATTCAGGCATAATTTTTTATTCCAAGCTTCGATCGAGACGATTCAAAATTCTAGAGAAAAACGAGAAGATTATATACAACTTTTGTGTTTTAAGTTTTGAGAGATACAGGTTCCAAGAGAGTCAAAATGGGACTCGTTCCCTAAGAAACAAAAAGAAGAATAAGAAATACAAAATGAAGGGAAAAAAGAAAAAAAAAAAAAAAACTTACTTGATGTGACCTCACCATGCAGCTCGGTCTGGGTATCTTGATGGGCATAGGGTTGCCTATTCCTTTCTCTTTATATTTCCCTCTTCCCAGAAGCCCCGCACACCCATCTCTTCCTCCTTTTTCTCTCGAACTCTCTCAGCTCCCTCTCTTCTCTCATTCTCTCTATCTCTTCTCCCTCTTCTTCCTTCTTCTTCCCCTTTCCTCTTCTCTCCCTTTTCTTCCTCTTCTCTCTCGGACCTTCTCTCCCTTCCTCTTACCTTCCTTCTCCCAGCAACCCAAGCCGCCATTGCCTCCGCACTGTTGCTCTGCTGCAACCCGAGCTCCTCCATCCTTAGCTGCTGTTGCGGCTATCTTCCTTCTCCCAGCAACCTGAGCTGCCATTGTTGCTGCACTACTGCTCTGTTGTTGTTCTTCTGCTCATGAGCAACCACAGCCAAACCAGCGGCTGTTGTTGCTGGTGTGTTGCCAACACAAGAACACCCGAAGCCCCACTCTCCTGCTGTGGCTGCCATCCAACTCCTTCTTCTCTGTCTGTCGCTGTCGTGACGAGGATCTTCCCCAGCTGCTGCCAGCCATCCCAGCCAAACATCTTTATTGTCAACCACAACTAGCCACCCCAAGACTCCTCTGCTGCTGCCACAAGCTGCTCTCTTCACCCACGACCAGCTACAACAATTTCTCTCTCTTTCTCTTTCCTTTTTTTTCTTTTCTTTTCTTTCCTCTCTTTCTTTTTAGTTGTTTTTTTATTGGTTTTAAAGAATTGAATTATCATTATTTTTTTTTCCTTTGGTAGAATTTTATTTAAAGTTTTACTTTGTAAAGTTTGTTTGGGTGTTGTTATTTAAGTTATTTATTTTATTCCACTTATAAATTAATATTAGCATTAGATTTAAATTTGTTTACTTGTGATAATTTTTAATTGATTAGAGTTCAATTTTGTTTATAAAAAAAATAAGAATAAAAAAAGAAAAAAAATCTTCTTTGGATTTAAATTTTGCTTGAGTTTGATTTAGTTTAATATTATTAAAGTCCAATTTTTTTCAGTGTTCTGTTTATGGTTTAGTTCTTGAAGTCTCAGATTCCTATTTCATTTTTGATTACATTTAAATTAGTGTTATTTAAAATTGAGATTAGATGCATTCTTAGTCTTGCATGTTTTAATTAAGTAGGAAACTTCTCGCCTTTAGTTTTTATCTTGAAGTTTACGCATGTTTCAATTTTTGTTTGGTTCGGAATTTTAAACATAGGATTTCCGTTTCTCGTTATTTAATTCAATGCATGCTAGGATTAAGATTTAATTTGCATGTTCATTTAATTTATCAAAAGAAATCTCAAACAATCCTGAAAACCTCGAATTTGAATTGAGTTCAGTAGCTTTTTATTTTCGATTGGAAATACGTAAAATTTGAAATTAAACCGCATTCCCTTAGGAGACAATCTTGCTTTTGGGCTGAATATCACACGACAGAACTCCTATACTTGGGATAGCTTGTGAGTTGCTCATTTTTTGAATGGGTTAAGTTTTTGGCACCATTGCCAGGGATTGCCAGTTTTAATTTAAAATTTTGTGTTTTTCCAATTATTTTTTATTTTTTTCATCACTTGAAAAAAACAAAACAAAAAATAAAAAAAATAAAAAATTTGAAAAATTGAAAAAAAAAAAATTGATCATGCTTGTTTGCTGCTATGTTAGTGGATTTTTGCTGTTTGCATTGATGTTTGATGACCTGGGTTTGTGATAGTTCGAATAGAATGTCTAAAATTTCACCCCACGTACACTTCAAGATTTTCTACAGCCTACACACACATCTACACCTTTAAGCATTGTGTTGCCACAAGATGCACCGAACTTCAATATTAAGCATAGCATGTTATCTGTGATACCCCAGTTTCACGGGATGGATTCTGAGAGTCCATACCAACACTTGATAGATTTTGAGTTGGTCAACACCACTTTCATTAATAGGGTTGGAACGGATGAATATATCAAACTTCGCTTGTTACCCATTTCTTTGAATAATGAGGCAAAAATCTAGTTTAATTCTCTACGACCTAACTCTATTACTAGTTGGGATGAAGTGCAGCGTGAGTTCTCACATAAGTTCTTTCCTCTTCAAAGAACTCAATACCTACAGGAGCAGATCAGTCAGTTCATACAAAAAGGTGACGAGACATTCCACGCTTGCTGGGAGAGATTCAAAGACCTAATGAACGTATGTCCACACCACGGATTCGAATCTTGGAGGTTAGCAAATTATTTTTATACTGCTCTTACCCCTGCGTGTAAAAAATTTGTCCAAAATATGTGCAATGAGGAGTTCTTCCGCAAGGAACCAGATAAGGCTCTATCATTCTTTGATTATTTAGATGAGAGTGCCTAACAATGGAACACACATTATGAACTGGCACCAATAGCAGCACAACCTTTCAGAGCGATCAGTGGTGGAGGCAAATACGAGGTCAAAGAGAAAACTAGCTTACAGGTTCTTGTTGCTGCGTTGTCTAAGAAACTGGAGGTTATGGAATCAGAATAAGCGAAAGCTAAGGATTTCTTTATCTATGAGACCTCAGACCACAGACTTCGGGACTGTAAATTACTACTAGTATGGTAGGGGAGTTGATCTAATCAGGTGCCATCGGCGAATTGGGTCAAAAAAACTCAAAATTAGCCATTCTCAAACACTTATAAACCAGGATGGAGGAATCAACCGAACCTCTCATGGAGGAATGATCAGCCTAGTCCATTAATCACAGGGTATCAGCAAGTTCCTCAATCTTATGCATCACCTCTGCAGCCGATATATCATCTAGTTGCAACTCCTCAACCATAGTATCAACTACAACAGATTTCTCATAGCTACGCATCACCGAGATTCCAACTAACTCTAGCTCCTATTCCAGTAAAGAAATCTCCTGATGATAGCATGACGCAGATGGCGAACATGTTCCAGCGATTCATGCAACTTCATGCCACGACCACCGGAGAATTGAAAGATGTCATGAATAATATAAGTACACAACTGAATACCATGGAAAAAGGGAAATTTCCTACACAACCTTAGCCTAATCCCCAAGTATATCGACAACAACCACAATCGATGCACAATGTTTTTGGGGATGCTTTTGAGTCAGCTAAGGAAGTTATTACCTTGAGAAGCGGAAAAGAAGTTGCCCATCCTGAAATGGCCACTAATCAACAAACAGTTGCTCCAGTACCTGAAGTGACAGTTGAGACAGATGAGAGAAAAGAAAAATTAGATGAAGCCAACTCAAGTTTAACAAAGCAAGATAATAAGGAGGATGAGCCGATTAAGGAGTATCAACCTGTGGTACCCTATCCTCAGTGGTTTACATCTAGTCAAAAGAATAAGTATCACACTGAGATCAAAGAAATATTCAAACAGGTGAAGATCAGCATTCCACTTCTAGAGGTCGTACAACAAATCCCTGCATATGCAAAATTTCTGAAAGACCTATGCACAGTAAAAAGGAAATTGAACATGAAGAAAAAGGCCTTCTTGACTGAGCAAGTTAGTGCATTGATATTGAGTCAAACTCTGCAGAAACTTAGATACCATGGTTTTCCCACTATGTCGATCATGATTGGTGAATCTCGTATTACGAGAGCTCTACTTGATCTAGGGAGTAGTGTGAACTTGCCCCCATTTTCAATCTATGAATAGTTGGGTTTAGGTGAGCTAAAGAAAACTACGATGATGCTACAATTAGTAGACAAATCTATCAAAGCTCCACGAGGCATTGTTGAGGATGTATTGGTTTAGGTTGAAAAAATTTACTACCCCGTGGACTTCATTGTTCTAGACATGCAACAGTCTGTTTCCACCATATATCAAGCCCCTATCTTTCTTGGGCGACCATTCCTTGCTACTTCTAATGCCCTGATTAATTGTAAGCAGAGTACTTAAACTCACGCTTGGGAACATGACATTGGAAATGAATATGTTCAATGCTCACAAGATGTCAAGTGGGTGCGATGACATAGAAACACATGTAGTTGATGTAATAGATAATTTGGATATATCAAAGTTGTTGTCAGTATTTGATGTTGATGGCGCATTTGAAAATGACTCTTCTGAACAGCTTGAGGAATTTGATGAAAAATTTCCAGGATCGGAGGGGCAGATTCCAAAGATAGATGGTACCCCTCACGTGTTGGATGCAAGTTACACAAGTAGTTAGCATAAGCCAACATTTGAGGCCATTGATCTGCCAGAAATTATGAAGTCATAAGAAGAAGAAATTCTAACACTTGAACTGAAACCATTGCCTAAATAGCCGAAATATGTCTTCCTGGGTCCAGTAGACGACATATTCCCTGTGGTAATTTCTTCTCACCTTACTCATAAACAAGAAACTGAGCTATTGCATATACTAAGGAAGCATCACAGAGTGATAGGATGGACCATTGTAGACATCAAGGGTATCGACCCCTCGATTTGCACATAGAACATCTTCCTTGAAGGAGACGCTAAATCAGTTTGAGATGCACAACAAAGGTTGAATCCAACCATGAAGGAGGTGGTAAAGAAAGAAGTGCCGAAATTATTGGTTTCTGACATCATTTATCCGATCTCCAATAGCAAATGGGTAAGCCCGACATAGGTAGTTCCAAAAAAAACTGGTTTGACTGTCATTGAAAGTGCTAATGGAGAATTGATCCCATCTAGGAAAGTAACGGGTTGGAGAATGTGCATTGATTATCGTAAAGTGTATTCGTTTAGCCGAAAAGATCACTTCCCATTACCTTTCCTAGTTCAGATACCCGAAAAAGTAGCTGGTAATTCCTTTTACTGTTTCTTGGATGGATGTTCTAGTTATTATCAAATTGTTGTAGCACCTTAGGATCAAAAGAAGACTACATTCACTTTTCCCTTCGGGACCTATGCCTTTCGTAGAATGTCATTTGGTCTATGCAATGCACATGCTATTTTCCAGCGCTGTATAATGAGTATTTTCTCTAATATGTTAGATGATATGTGTGAAATTTTTATGGATGATTTTTTTGTGTTTAGTAAGTCCTTTGATATTTCTTTGAAAAATTTGATAGCTATTTTGAAAAGATGTGAGGAAAAGATTTTTATTTTGAATTGGGAAAAATTTCAATTTATGGTAAGTAGTGGTTTAGTACTTGGTCATTTGGTTTCTGAGCGTGGTATAGAGGTTGACAAGGCCAAGGTAGAGCTGATTTCCCAGTTACCTGTCCCTAAGATAGTTAGGGATATTCGTTCCTTTCATGGTCATGCCGGCTTCTATAAGTGTTTTATTCAAGGTTTTAGTAGTATTGCTAAACCATTATATACTTTATTACAGAATGAGACTGAATTTTTGTGGACTGATGAATGTCAACAGGCTTTTGAAACGCTAAAGAAACATTTGACTATTGCGCCTATGATGCAACCTCTTCAGTGGGACTTTCCATTTGAAATCATGACTAATGCTAGTGACTACGCCCTTGGTGCTGTTCTGGGTCAAATAATTGATAACAAGCTGTCTATCATTTATTATGTGAGTCGAACTTTAAATAATGGTCAGAAGAATTATACCACCACTGAGAAGGAATTATTATCTATTGTATTTGCCTTAGAAAAATTTTGTTCGTATGTCATTGGATCCCCTGTTATTATTTTTACTGATCACTCTACTCTGAAATATTTGTTAGAAAAGAAGGATGCTAAACCTAGGTTGATCAGATGGATTCTACTTCTCTAGGAATTTGACGTCACTATTCGAGATAAAAAGGTCATGAAAAATCTTGTAGCTGACCATCTCTCTGGTTTGCAACTACTTGAGGTGTCTATATCTCCCTCTCCCTTAAATGATGATTTTCTTAATAAGCATCTTTTTGCAGTGTCATGCGCTCCGTGGTTTGCCGATATTGTGAACTACCTTGTTACCGACCGAATGCTAGAACATAGTTAACTCAGGATAAGCGTAAGTTCCTTGTCGAGGTAAGGCATTATTATTTTGATAATCCATACCTGTTTAAATACTGCTCTGATCATTTGGTGCGTAGATGTGTTCCTGATGATGAATTCACTTCTGTGATGCATTTTTATCATAGTTAGGCATGTGGAGGCCACTTTGGTGCAAAGAAAACCATTTCAAAAATTTTGCAAAGTGCACTTTACTAGCCTACTATGTTCAAAGATGTTGAAAATTTTTATAAAACATGTGAGGTATGTTAGAAGTTAGGAAAAATCAATGCAAATGTCCCCCATTTTGACTCTTGAAATTTTTTACTATTGGGGAATTTACTTTATGGGACCATTTCCAAACTCTCTTGGGCATTCCTACATTTTAGTTGTTGTGGACTATGTTTCAAAATGGGTGGAAGCCCTTGTAGAATAAATGACCACAGGGTTGTTATCCGTTTTCTCAAGTTATTTGCACGTTTTGGCATGCCCAAGGCAATCATTAGTGACGAAGGGTTGCTTTTTTGTAATAAGCCTTTTGAAAAACTCATGTAAAAGTATGGCATGACTCATAAAGTCTCTGTTCCCTACCACCCTCAAACTAATGTTCAAGCTGAGTTGGCCAATAGAGAGACCAAAATTATACTTGAGAAAACCGTGCATCCTAATCGAAAGGACTGGTCAAAAAAACTATTGATGCACTCTAGGCCTACCGAACGGCTTTCAAGACAAACTTAGGGATGTCTCCTTATAGGTTAATTTATGGTAAGGTATGTCATTTACTTGTTGAAATTCAACATCGTGCTTTATGGGCTATAAAATAGATTAACTTTTCACTTGATGATGTCAAGAGTTTAAGGAAATTGCAGGTATATGAGCTTAAAGAGTCTAGGAGGGAAGCATACAACAAGGCTCGCTTAGCCAAGGAGCGGATGAAGTTACTACATGACAAGAAAATCAAAGACAAACAACTTTTCCCTTCTCAGCAAGTGCTTCTCTATGATTTCAGATTGCATGTGTTTCCTGGGAAACTGAAGTCCCGATGGCATGACCCGTACATCGTTGAAAAAGTTCATTCTAATGATGCGGTAGAGATTGTAGATCCAAAGAGTGGCAAGTGCTTCATAGTCAATGGACATCGTCTAAAGCCCTTCATGACTCCATTCGATCCTAGTAAAGAGGTCTTACTTCTGCAAGATCCTAAAGGAGTCCTCTGACCTTTCTATTTTATTGTTTTTCTTTTCCATTTTTTTCTTTTCATTTTATTTTTTTTATTTACATTTTTCTTTTCTTTTTTCAGTCGCATTAGTTGGTAGTGATGTTCTATTAGTTTGTACACCCATGCATAGTCTTCCCATTTCCCTTATGCTTTCACATTGAGGACAATGTTCCACTTTAGTATGGGGGGTGAGCATTTGCATGTGACATTGTGCATGTATACTTGATGGATTTTATATTAATTTGAAAAAAAAAACAAAAATAAAATGAAATAAAATAAAATGGAGAAAAGAAAGGAAGAGTAGTGAGGAATTACACTGACTTATGCCATGATTAACACTGAAATATACTCTTCACATACTTGCATATAACCTAAGAATTACACACTCGAGTCATTTATGCGTAGTTTATCTTTATATGATTTTATAACTCCATGAAGAATTGATTGGTAGTACACTCATGTTAATCTGACTATATAATCTCTTGTATTGACACGACATCTCATGAGGCTTAATAGACACATTGACGTGATTTATTGCACTTAGGGTTCCTTGTGAGCACTGAGAGAACACTCGTGGAGACTATGACACCTTATGAGATATCCTTGAGCTATTTATCATCCTTTTAAGTATTAACATCAAATCAAAGTTCACGAAACTCAATTCTTTTTTCTTCTGGACAATTCTTTGTACACTAGTCTCTGTTTTTTTTTTGTTAGCCTAGAGGTGATATCTAGTGGGGAGATAGAAACCTAGGTCTTGTAGGTTACTCAAGATGTGAAGGCTAAACCACCCCTAGAAATAGACTTAGTTCATGGACCACTGTTTGAGCTTAATTCCTATTGATGGTATGAAGACAAAAAAAGAAGTGTAATGATTGTCCTAATTGACTAAGAAAAGACAGAAATTGAAGAATGAGCAGAAGAAAAAATAAGAAATAGAAGTGCACATGAAATGAAATGCTAATGCCTACTCCACAAAAATACCACAAAAAGTCAAGGACATGACATATGTTCTCCTCAGATGTATTCACGCTAAGTTTGTAAATAAGTTGATCTAAGGTGGTCTCGGCTGTACATGGCGAGTAGGTGATGCTAGGGTGAAGGACCCGACACCTCATAGATAGGTTGGATCCTTCTCAGACTAGTCCACTCCATATACTTAGCATTTGTTCCTTGCAATATGTCGGATGTTAGATCGCGACACTCCTCCTCACATATGATGAGTGAACCCATTCTTTTTCAGTTTTTTTGAGGTTATACCAATTTGGCCTAGTCAAAACGATCATTTTGTAGGTGTCCATTGGTATCCTAGGTGTAATGAGTCAGACACTTTCACCTCGAGATTTCATCTGTTTATACTCGAATTTATAAGACCGCATTAACTCTGAATTGTACCGCTGGTTAACTTCATGTGAGTATACTATTCTTAAATGCTATATAATGATGAAACTTGCATGAGTGACGTGCTTCGGAGTTGTGTGCATTGAATATGAACAAGTATGTGTGAAATTCAGTTATATTCCTGTATGTAAAACGGTATGGTTATGTCACATGTGCATTAATTTCATGTTTTTTGGAGTTAATATTTGTGGATACCGCTCTGAAATTCATTCATGTTATTTTCTAGAGACTAGCAAAACGTTAGTTGGGAGTGTGATTACGCGCTTAAAATTGCGTAATTAGGTGGTTTAATTCATGCATAGGGGCTTATATTTCTAATTAAATACCTAATTACGCTCAATATTTTAACACGGTGTCCCACTTGTAATATTTGGGTTTTATCATATGGAAATTATTAGAAGCTAAAACTGACACCATTTCATAATTCACGCATAATGTCTTTCGTCCGAGCTCCGATCGAGACGATTCAAAATTTGGAGAAAGATGAGAAGATTATCTATAACTTTTGTGTTTTAAGTTTCGAGAGATATAGGCTCTAGGAGAGTCAAACCAAGGATTGTTTGCTAAGAAACCAAAAAAAAAAAGAATAAGAAATACAAAAAGAAGGAAAAAATAAAAAAACTTACTTGATGTGACCCGACAATGCAGCCGGGTCCGGGTATCTTGATGGGTGTAGGGTTGCCTCTTCCTTTCCCTTTATATTTCCCTCTTCCCAGTAGCCCCGCATACCCTCTCTTTCTCCTTTTTCTCTCGATCTCTCTCAGCTCCCTTTCTTCTCTCCTTCCCTCTATCTCTTCTCCCTCTTTTTCCTTCTTCTTCCCATTTCCTCTTCTCTCCCTTCTCACCCTCTTCTCTCTCGGCCCTTCTCTCCCTTCCTCTTACCTTTCTTCTTTTAGCAACCCGAACCTCCATTGCAGCCGCACTGCTGCTCTACTACAACCCGAGCTCCTCCATCATTAGTTGCTACTGCAGCTGTCTTCCTTCTCCCGAAAACCCAAGCCGCCATTGCCGCCACACTGCTGCTCTGCTATTGTGCTTCTGCTTATGAGCAACCACAGCCGAACCTACGACTACTGTTGCTGGTGTGCTGCCAACACAAAAACACCCGAAGCCTCACTCTCCTATTGTGGCTGCCATCCAACTCCTTCTTCTCTATTTGCTGCTGTTGTGACGAGGGTCTTCCTCAGCCGCTACCAGCCATCCCAGTCTAACACCTTTGCTTTCAACCACAACCAGCCACCCCAAGACTCCTCTACTATTGCCAGAAACTAGGAAGAAAAAAATCTTCTTAGGATTTAAATTTTTCTTGAGTTCGATTTAGTTTAATATTATTAAAGTCTAATTTTTTTCCGTGTTCCATTTATGGTTTAGTTCTTGAAGTCTCGGATTCCTGTTTCAGTTTTTGAGTACATTTAAATTAGTGTTATTTAAAATGAGATTAGATGCGTTTTCAATCTTGCATGTTTTAATTAAGTAGGAAAGTTCTCGCCTTTAGTTTTTATCCCAAAGTTCACGTATGTTTCAATTCTTGTTTGGTTCGGAATTTTAAACATAGGATTTCCATTTCTCATTATTTAATTCAATGCATGCTAGAATTAGGATTTAATTTGCATGTTCGTTTAATTTGTCAAAAGAAATCTCAAACAATCCTGAAAACCCCGAATTTGAACTGAGTTCAGTAACTTTTTATTTTCAATTGGAAATACATAAAATTTGATATTAAACCGTGTTCCTTGAGAAGACAATCTAGCCTTTGGGCTGAATATAACACGATAGAACTCCTATACTTAGAATAACTTCCGAGCTGCTCATTTTTTGAGTGGGTCATTGCTTATATACACCAACCCTAAACCCAAGAAGAACACTTTTTGTTTATCTTTTGAGAGCCTTGAACATATTGCATCAATATTTGGCATACTTTTGAGAGCTTTGATTCTTGGCTAAGAACTTTTGCCTACACTCCAAGGAATTCATATTTGTTTGGGCATTCGCATCTTCAAGATCCAAGCGAATACACGCACAACTTTTGCTAATCTAGGTTTGATCTTGAAGTTTGAAAAAATACTTTATTGAGTATTCAATATTTTATTAAATTGTAGTCTTCTCCATTATTTTTTTATCGAAAAATCTTATTGGGAGCAAGAAACTTATTTTCCTATAGTTATTTATTTGAAAAAAATTTTGGGAATCGTATCCTAAAGTTTGAATCCTTGTGACACTTAAAGTTATATTTTTTTTATTCAAAAAGATTTACATTATTGGTGCAAAAGGTACTTGAAAAATAGTGTTTAAATCTTTGTAATATTCAAGGACACATTCTTTATTCGAAGATTTAAATTTTATAAATTACTTGATAGCAAGAACTTAGATCTACGTGTTATCAAGATCTTTTTTACATGGGATCTTATTTTATATTCTTGCATAAAGTACTCTAAAATCAAACCCTGAATTCTCCAAAGTATTTATTTATAAAAATTAATTTTTGGGAGATATTGATTAAAGGGTAGATTTGTGAAGCATTTCTATACTTACCCAAAATTTCTATCTATTTTTTTCCCATTATCTGTTGTGCTATAAACATAATCTTTGATACCCTGTGAATAAACATATGTCATCATCATCACAACCCAGAATAGGCGCCATGGTAACACGTGCAATCCCTGTGTTCTACCTATGTAGCGAAAAACATAAAATCCAATACATAACCCAAAATATACAATACTAGAGTTCTGTGGACCCCCCTGTATATACATACACACATATACATCATTTGCAAAAATTTTAAAATATTGTGGGCTCTACTATCTAGCCCAGGACTCACCCCAAAACTATACCGAATCAGCTGCCTCCTCTACCTTTAAGCTGGCCCTGCACGCCCTTCTAGATTACCTAAAATGTTTTTAATGCGGGGGTGAGACACCTCTCCGTAAGGAGAAACATGTTATACTAGTGTGTGGCATATGAGTTAAAGTTCATAATAATATCTTTAACTAAAATGTACATGGAATATTATTTAAAAATTGGTGTATAGTAAATCACATTTATGACATTTTTACAAATACAAGAGCCTGAGTTTTCTATTCAAAAATACTGCTGACTATAATATGTAATCTTTGTGACTGTGTGTACTATACATATACATAACATTGAAAACTTCCCTGGATGGTTGTATGTCATGATTTAACCCCTCATAACAAGCTTGTGTAACTCATAGGCAAGGCTAAACACTGGTTGGCCCTCCAGTGCTAGTCTAATTGTATGCATATTTGGATGCCTAAAGCACAAAAGACTCGTTTCACCTTATCCGGATGCCAGGGAGCTCTCAACTCTACCTGTGGGCCCAATCGGCAATACCATACTCTCTCTGAGACATATGGGTGCACTTTGTGTAGCAACAGTACCGTGTTCTATATACTGTTTTGTATACTACTATGCTCCATCAGGGTATGATACTATATAATAATATCTCTATATAACATCTACTGTTTAACCATGATTCTATATCAACTATATTAACCATGATTATGTAACTTTCTGTATAGCCATGACACTGGAATAACTGTAAATCTGTATATTCTATAATTCTATAATTCTGTAATTCTATATGTCATGGCTCAATGCTTTGTATATCATGGTTCTATAAAATTCTGTATAATCATGGTTCTGCATAATTCTGTATAATCATGGTTATAAAACATTGTATAATCATGTTCTGTAATACGCTGTGTAATCATGATTCTGTAACATACTATATAAACACGATTCTATAAAATATTATATATCATAATTCTATATAACCATATAAACTGTAATTCTGTAAACCACTATATTGTCGTAGCTTTGTAATTAAAAACTGTATAAGCTATATATCATAATTCTATAAAAACTATATAACCATGATTCTGAACTCTATATGAATTTTCTATAATAATTCAGTATTTCTCATGCCACACAACTAAATATAACACTCTATAAACATACTCTGTAAAACTGTATAATTTTCAAGCTCTAATATGTTCAAAAATCATATTCTACTACTCATGATGAAATACTATACTTGTAACGACCTGTTTATCTAATCATATAATAAAACATATTTAATAGTAAGGTCAACCCGAACCCGTTGGTAGCAAGGACACATTTGACATTCACAGCGGAAACCTAAGTAGAAATAAATGAAAATCACATTCTCATAACCACAAAATACATAATACCATAGTTAACTATAATCCAAAACACCGTGTTTATGTACAATCTCCAAAAAATACAGAATATAAACATATATAGGAATTCATAACACAAATCTACTGTTCCTAGATCAAAATGTACCCTCCTAGCAAGGTAGTACCGTACTTACTCAACGGCGACCTCGATCCTCCAGTCCTTCTGCGTTTCCTGAAAATCATTTAAGTTCGGGGGTGAGACACTTCTCTGTAAAGGAAAATAAACTAAATAAAGTTTTGTGGCAACATAAATATATGATGCAATTATACATACACAGTACATTTCATATACCTGAAAACATTCATCATAACATACTGAATAATCTTATACTTTTGTATTTTCTAATATATCATACAGTTCATAAAATGTCTGATATAGCTGATAATACTAAAAATTCACCCAGGATATATAGTTAATTAGTGTTATGTATTACCCCCCATGACGGGTTGTGCAACCCGAAAGCAGGACCCAACAATGGCTGGCCGACCACTGCCGAGTCAAAAATATCTGTAAGTACAATAGGCCTGCTACACCCTGGTCCGGACTACCAGGTGGACATCTACAGCTCTACACTGAAAACCACATCGACTATCCATCTCCTACCCCCTTGTGGGGTGATTAGCACAGATTTGAACATAGATATCTGATCTATATAGCTACGATACCGTGTTTCCGAAACTGAACTAAACTAACATCCGGGTTCTGATAACATATAATACATGATAATATAGCGTTTAACATAAATGGATTGATAGCATTTTCTATAATTTCATAAATACGGCCTTGCACCGAACATTTTATAAATACGGCCTTGCGTCGAAATCTTACCTAAAAACACGGCCTTACATCGGCTATCAATTTTGGCCTTGCACCGAATATCTCATACATATCATTCTGAATAAATAAATCAATTATCATGTATTTCAAAATCATAATGTACTGTATTATTTCATAATTTCTAAAAACATGCTTTACTCGTAAAATTTTCCATAACATAATACTTATCATGTAAAACCATATTTATGCCACACAATGCTGAGTAAAATCATATATTTTATTCTAAAATCATATTTCCTGTATAACAGTAGTATTTTCCCAAATATGCATCTTGTCAGCAATATTCAAATATAATACATGCTTTCCTGAAAATTAATTCACTGATAAATAATAATAATTTTACATGGAAAATAATTGCTTTAGTTTATTCCCTTACCTGACACTAAAAAGAAGGTCCCTAAAACATGCTCGTCCTGCACCCGCAGGGTTCCCCGTTCAACACCCTAAAAATGACAACTCCCAGAACTAAACTTCAGTATTTTTCCGTAAATAACATTTCCTATAACTACGGTACGACCAAATTTGGTATAAAAAGTCTTACCTTAAATCAAGGATGAATTTTAACTCTATTCCACCGACAATCCGCTCCAGCAGACTTGGAGAGAACTTCCCCATGAGCGTCGTGGTGGCCTCAGATCATTGATCCGGCAAACGACGGAGCCAAAATCGAAGAGAGAGGAGAGAGAGAGAGAGAGAGAGAGAGAGTGTGTGTGTGTGTGTGTGTGTGTGTTTCTGCCGATTTTTCTGCGTAAAAATTGAGTTTTAGGTTATTTATACTAAGGGCTTTGTCGATGAGCCACGTCACCTCATCGACGAGGTCAAGAGGAAATTCGTCGATGAACTCTCCCCTTCGTCGAAGAAATTCAGAGTCGCCCAAAACATCCTCTCGGTATCTTCTCGTCAACGAAGCACACCTTTGTCGACGAGCCCAATATACAACGTCATCAATGAACGTTTCGCGTTCGTTGACGAAGCCTGCTGCCTCCTTCTGTTACTGTTTCCCATTTTCACTTTTCTTTATTATTTAAATACCATTATTCTTCGGGTCATTACATTCTCCCCTCCTTATGAAATTTCGTCCTCGAAATTTACTATTCATATAACTCATCATCCCTTAAAGGAAAAATGGTCTACTTATTTTATTACTTACCCTCACTTATGGCGGAGGAATACCGTGGTTACATTCCAAGTCCTGGGAGATTACATATACCAAAAGAAAATTTCCCCCAAAACTAAAATACCACTTACTAACTAAAGTATTACATGTACCTGCAAAAGAAATACTACATATTTACTTACATTTTCTAATTACATCTGAACTTCTAGGAACAATTGCAAGTACTTCTATCTGATCTATTCCTCGAGCTCCCAAAAAGCCTCTTCTACTGCATTATTCTTCCATAGAATCTTTACCAGAGGAATCTTCTTATTACATAATTCATGTTCTCTTCTGTCCAGAATCTACACGGGTGCCTCCTCATAGAGTAGTGAATCACTGAACTCTAATTCACCATAATTGATAATATAAGAAAGGTTTGGAACGTATTTCCTCAACATAGAAACATGGAATACGTCGTGCATTCTGGATAACATAGGTGGTAAAGTTAACCTGGAGGCAACCGGTCCCACCGTCTCTAAAATCTCAAACGGATCGATAAACTTAGGGCTAAGTTTACCCTTTCTTCCAAACCTTATAACTCTTTTTAATGGAGCTATCTTCAAAAATAAAAGATCACCAATATCAAATTCTAATTTCCTGCGGCGATTATCGGCATAACTCTTCTGTCGGCTCTGAGCTGCGATAATTCTATCCCGGATAAGCCGAACCTTGTCGTACGTCTGCTGCACAAGCTCTAGTCCCACAACACGCCCCTTACCCATCTCGTCCCAATACAAAGGAGATCGACATCTCCTACCGTATAAAGCCTCAAACGGTGTCATGCCAATGCTAGCCTGATAACTTTTATTATACGTGAACTCCACAAGCGGCATGAATTGAGTCCAACTACCCCCAAAATCTAATACGCACGCTTGGAGCATATCTTCTAGTATCTGTATCATCCTCTCAGTTTGCCTGTCTGACTGAGGATGGAATGCCGTGCTAAATGATAGCTGAGACCCTAAAGCTTCCTGCAAGTTTCTCTAGAAACGTAATGTAAAATGCGGGTCTCGATCTGACACTATGGACACAGGCACCCCGTGAGAATGGGCTATCTCCTGAATGTAAATCTCCGCCAAACAGCTGAGGGAATAACTGATCTTGATAGAGAGGAAATGGGCAGTCTTGGTAAACCGATCTACAATCACCCACATCGCATTCTGGTTATGCAATGTCGATGGCAGCCCTGAGATAAAATACATAGATATATGATCTCACTTCCACTCTAGGATAAATAGCGGCTGCAACTGACCCGCCAGCCTCTCGTGCTCAGCTTTTACCAACTGGCACGTCAGACATTGCGCTACATACTCGAAAATTTCCTTCTTCATACCACTCCACCAATAGAACTCTCTTAGATCCCTGTATATTTTCGTATTGCCGGGATGAATCATATACAAAGATCTGTGAGTCTTCTCCAAAATAGTCTTCCTGATGTCAGCATCAGCAGGAACACATAATTTAGAACGGAACTGTAAAGCTCTGTCATCTGAAATGCAGAATTCCTCACCCTGACCAGTTTGCACTCTATCTATCACCTCTGCTAATTCTAGGTCTTCCTTTTGAGCGGCTTTAATTCTTTCCTGCAGAGTAGACTGTACCACTAAACTGGTGATACATACTGGAGGATCATTCTCTACCAACTTTATGCCGAGTCTCTCTAGATCCATCATAATCGAATACTGGATCTCTATAACTACTAACACTGGTTTTGCATACTTCCTGCTCAACACATCAGCTACCACATTTGTTTTCCCTGGGTGGTAACTGATAGAACAATCAAAATATTTAATTAACTCTAACCACCTCCTTTGTCTCATATTCAATTCATTTTGAGTGAAGAAATACTTTAAACTCTTAGGGACAAAGAAAATCTTACATCGCTTTCCGTATAGGTAATGCCTCCAAATCTTCAATGCATGTGCCACTACAGCCAATTCAAGATCATGGGTAGGGTAGTTTTCATATTCTTTCAACTCCCTGGACGCATACGCCACCACCCTGTCATGCTGCATCAATACACAGCCAAGTCTCTTCAATGACGTATCACTGTAAATAGTATAACCCTCCCCCTGACAGGATGATCAATACTGGTGCTATGACTAGCCTCCACTTTGATTCCTGAAAACTCTGCTTACATCTGTCGTCCCATTCAAATCTGGCATTCTTCCTAGTAAGACATGTTAGAGGCCTTGATAAAGCTGAAAACACCTCGACAAAATGACGGTAATATCCAGCTAACCCCAAAAAACTCTTGATCTTCTGGACGTTCCTCGGTCTAGCCAAATTCACTACCGCAACAATTTTACTAGGATCCACAGAAATTCCATCTCCTGAGATAACTTGCCCCAAAAACAAAACTTTTTCAAGCCAGAAGTCACATTTACTGAACTTCGCATACAACTTTTTCTCCTCAAGTGTCTGTAAAACCTGCCTCAAATGTACCTTATGCTCCTCACATCTCCTTGAATAGACCAGTACATCATCAATAAAAACCACAACAAACTAATCTAAATATGGATGAAAAATCCTATTCATCAAATCCATAAATATCGTAGGAGCATTCATCAGACCAAATGGCATAACAAGGAACTCGTAATCCCCATATTTGGTCCTAAAGGTCGTCTTCGATACATCTTCTTCCCTTACCTTTACTTGATGGTAGCCTGATATGAGGTTGATCTTAGAATATACAGGTGTACCCTAGAGCTGGTCAAACAAATCATCTATATGGGTAGAGGATACTTGTTCTTGATTATCACTTTATTAATCTTCCTGTAATCTATACACATTCTCATAGACTCGTCCTTATTCTTCACAAATAGTAATGAAGCTCCCCACGGAGATACACTAGGTCGTATGAAACCCTTATCAAGTAAATCCTGCAATTGATTCTTCAGTTCTACTAACTCTGCTGGTGCCATTCAATACGAGGCTTTAGAAATCAGCATTGTACGTGGAAGTAGATCAATGGGAAAATTTATCTTACGATCAAGTGGTAGACCTGGTAATTCATCTAGGAAGACATCTGTAAATTCTTTCACCATAAGTGTATTGATAAGTTTTAATTCATTTTCTGACATTTCCTTCAAAAAAGCCACAAATCCCTATCAACCACTCTGGAGTAGCCTCCTCGCCTGAACAACTGAGACCATCTGAGGTAGAGATTGCACTCATGACCCAGTAAATTTTAATTCTGGTTTCCTTGGAGGTCTGAATATCACTTCTCTTTCGCGGCAATCTATAACGGCAGAATTAGCTGCTAGCCAATCCATGCCGAAGATGATATCAAACCCATGCATATCCAATACCACTATGTTAGAAAATAAAATTCTCTCCTAAACATCAACTGGACAACCACGAAGCATCCGACTACATCTCACCGCTGACCCGGTCGGTGTAGCCACCAATAATTCAACATCTAGTGATTGTGTTTTAGCCCCCACACAATTTAACACACCCCACAGATACAAATGAGTGTGTGGCCCCTGAGTTAAAAAGTGCAATAACTTTAAATAAAAACATTTTAACCGTACATGTCACCACATCGCCGGTTGTCTCAGCATCACCTGGCATCAGAGCAAAGACTCTAGTTGGAGCCATACTCCTCTGTTGGCCTCCACGTAGCGCCTGATAGCCTTCTCGAGCAGGTCTAGGAGCAAGAGTAGCACCAATCTAAGCCTGACAATCCCTCATCACATGCCCTGGCTCTCCACACCGATAGCAAACACCTCACCTGGCACGACACTCCCTCAGGTGTCTCTTCCCACAAGTCGAGAAAGTTGGAAGTGGCTGCGTACCTCGAAAACCTCGAGTCCTTGTCTCCTGACTCTAATTTCTATAGTAGTCGCCTCTCTTCCACGAACCATGGCTGACTCCCTGCTGGGAACCAAAAGGTGCGGATCGCTTCTTCTGCCTCTGCTCCTCAGCCTCCAACCACTCTCCGATCTCTGCTATAGTGGCCCTATCTACCAGCTCAGTAAAATCCTATAACTTCAATATCGACACCTGCTTATATATTTCTCTCCTAAAGCCTCTTTCAAACTATTGTACCTTCTTCGTCTTATCTGAAATAATGTACAGGGTGAAGCAAGATAGTTCGATGAACCTTGCTACGTACTGCTTCATAGTCTACTGTCCCTGCTTCAGATTCAAGAACTCCTCTATCTTAGCTTCCCTAGATGAGGCTGGAAAATACCTGTCAAAGAATGTTTCCTTAAATTGCTCCCACGTCATCTCCACAGGTTCTTTCCTCTGCTGCTCTAAGAGTTTCACCATCGTCCACCATCTCTTGGCCTCTCAAGTCAGTTTATATGTAGCAAATATTACCCTCTGCTCCTCTGAATACTGTAATACTGCAAATATTTTTTCGATCTCTTGCACCCAATTTTCAACAACTGCAGGATCAGTTCCTCCTAAGAAAGCCAAAGGATTCATCTTAATGAATTTCACAATCGAGTTACCAGGGCCTGCCGACAGACCACCCTGTTCTCTAGAACTCCTGGCAATCTCAGCCATGACTTGCTGTGCCACGCTGCATAAAACTACATCTGAATCTCCACCCGCAGTGCCTGAGGGTCCACCACCCTCATTTCCATTGGCATGAGCACTAATGCCACTGGGGTCCATCCTACAAAAAAAATAAATAAATAACTTAACTTAGAACCCTATTACCATAATATATCGTCCAACTAGTACCATATTCCCTGAATTAGTTCATCACTCCTAACCTTAATTCAAGGTTCAATCCTACAACCTAGATACCCAACCTGACGATAGTTGAACATGACTTTCCTAAAATCGTCACCCCAGGAAAATCACACAAACCACTATGAAAGTCCTGCATCTAGACTACAAACCAGACCTCAAATTCCATTATCCTATACTCTAGTATTATTACTGCGGCATTCTAGAGTCTACAGAACCTAGCATCCTAGGCTCTGATACCAAACTATAATGACCTGCTTATCTAATCATATAATAAAACATATTTAATAATAAGGTCAACCCGAACACATGAGTAACGGGGGCACATCTAACATTCACAGTAGAAACCTAAGCAGCAGTAAATGAAAATCACATTCTTATAACCACAAAATACATAATACCATAGTTAACTATAATCCAAAACACTGTGTTTATGTACAATCTCCAAAAAAGACGGAATATAAACATATCCAAGAACTCATAACACCAATCTATTGTTCCTAGATCAAAACCTACCCTCCTAGCGAGGTAGTACGTACTAACTCAACAGCAGCCTCGATCCGCCGGTCCTTCCAGGTTTCCTGAAAATCATTTTAAGTTTGGGGGTGAGACACTTCTCAGTAAGGGAAAATAAACTAAATACAACTGTGTGGCAACATGAATATTTGATGCAATTATACATATACTATTTCATATACCTGAAAACATTCATCATAACATACTAAATAATCTTATACGTTCGTAATTTCTAATAAATCATACAGTTCATAAAATGTCTTATATAGCTGATAATACTGAAAATTCACCCAGGATGTATAGCTAGCTGATGTCATGTATTACCCCACATGACGGGTTGTGCAGCCTGAAGGCGGGACCCGACAATGGCTGGCCGACCACTGCCGAGTCAAAAATATTTGTAAGTACAATGGGCCCGCCATACCTTGATTCGGACTGCCAGGTGGACATCTACAACTCTATACTAAAAACCACATCAACTATCCATCTCCCACCCCCTTGTGGGGTGGTTAGCATAAATATGAACATAAATATATGATCTATATAGCTACGGTACCATGCTACTGAAATTGAACTAAACTAACATTTGGGTTCTGATAGCATATAATACATGATATATAGCGTTTAACATTAATGGGTTGATAGCATTTTCTATAATTTCATAAATACGGCCTTGCATCGAACATTTCATAAATACGGCTTTGCGCTGAACATTGCATAAATACGGCCTTATGCCGAAATCATACGTAAAACACGGCCTTGTGCCAGCTATCAATCACGTCCTTGCGCCGAATATCTAATATATATCATTCTGAATAAATAAATCAATTATCATATATTTCAAAATCATAATGTACTGTATTATTTCATAATTCCTGAAAACATGCTTTACTCGTAAAATTTCTCATAACATAATACTTTTCATGTAAAACCATATTCATGCCACACAATGCTGAGTATCATATATTTTATTCTAAAATCATATTTCCTGTATAACAGCAATATTTTCCCAAATATGCATTTTCTCAACAATATTCAAATATAATACAAGCTTTCCTTAAAATTAATTTGCTAATAAATAATAATAATTTGCATGGAAAATAACTGTTTTAGTTTATTCCCTTACCTGACAGTGAAAAGAAACCTCTCAAAATGCACTCGTCTTGTATTCGCAGGGTTCCTCGTTCAACACCCCAAAAACGACTACTTCCAGAACTAAACTTCAGTTTTTTTCCGTGAATAACATTTCCTATAACTACGGTAAGACCAAATTTGGCATAAAGAGTCTTACCTTAAATCAAGGATGAATTTCAACTTTGTTCTACCGACGATCTGCTCCAGCAGATTTGGAGAGAACTTCCCCAGGAGCGTCATGGTGGCCTCAGATCATCGATACAACAAACGACGGAGCTGAAATCTAAGAGAGAGGAGAGAGAAATCGTAACGAGGAGAGAGAGAGAGAGAGAGAGACAGAGAGAGAGAGAGAGAGAGAGAGAGAGAGAGAGTTTCTACCAATTTTTCTACCTAAAAAAATGAGTTTTAGGCTATTTATACTAGGGCCTTCGTTGATGAGGTGACGTGGCTCGTCGACGAGGTTAAGAGAAAATTCATCGACAAACTCTCCCCTTCGTCAATGAAGCCTGCTGCCTCCTTCTATTACTTTTTCATATTTTCCCTTTTCTTTATTATTTAAATACCATTATTCTTCAGGTCATTACATTCTCCCCTCCTTATAAAATTTCGTCCTCAAAATTTACTATTCATATAACTCATCATCCCTTAAAGGCAAAATGATCTACTTATTTTATTACTTACCCTATTAAATTCATTTACGTCTAGTGTGCAGAATAAAAAATTCATTGTAGTAGCATTTATTTGCACATGTTTCTAGTCTTACTCTGTATATTCATCTTTAGGCTTAGGAACATTTACGTTGTCAACTACTTTCATGGGAATTTGATTTCCCTTAGAAACTATTTTACATACTTTCCAATTGGCATTCAAAAGATCTATACTCATCCTATGTTTCCAACAGGTGTAATTTACACCGCAAAAAAATTGGTGGTCTAGTGGACGAGTGTCCCTCACCGAATGGAGTTACACTGATGTGTGCCACGTGATCTTTTTACAAAATGAACAGTTAAGTCTATATAAACCCACTCTGATACCAAATGTTAATTCTAGTGTAATCCCAAGAGGGGGGGGGGTGAATTGGGTATTTTAAAAATCTTTAAGTTTATTTTACCACTTAATCCCTATTTCAATATTTAATAAATTCATTGCAGGGGTTTGAAATTAATTCAAATTATTATCTTCATAAATTATATTTTACCCAATTAATTATCAAGTGCATATAATATAAATCAACATACAACCATGCAAAAGATGACAATGAAATGTAAGCAGAAATTAAAAAGATAAGGGAAGAGAGAAGGCAAATACGATTTTATGAGGTTCAGCCAACCTACCCTACGTCCTCGCCTTGAGCAACCCACTCATGGATTCCACTAAATCCCTGTTCTTTTAACCAGGACGGAACTTCCTTTACAATCCACTACTTACAAGAGGCACAGCTTCCTCCTCACCCGGTTCACATCCCGAACCATGATTACAATATAAAATTTCAAATCTGCAAAAACTCAATATTGCTTCTAACAAAGCTAGTGAGTACAATGGAAAACCTAACACATATCCATATAATAGAACTTGAAACTCAATATGTATGTAACGATGATATCGTTATATGAATGATATGTTTTACAAATCAATCCTTTAAATCAATATCTCCCAAATATGATTTTATAAATAAATGCTTTGGAGAAAAAATAAGGTTTGATTTCAGAATACTTTAAGCAAGATTAGAAAACAAGATCCTTTAAAAAATAATCTTTGATAATGCGCAAATCTATATTCTTGCTATCAATAATTTGTAACATTGGATCTTTGAATAAATAAACAGCTTTGAATATAGCAAAGATTTAAACACTATGTTTTGAAAAATAATATCCCTCAATAATATGTATTTAGAGGTTCTTAGGATTTGCAATCAAATACTTCTTACACTAATCAAATAGCAACCCTTTGAATGAAGATATATTTAAAACTTTCTTCAAAATTTTAGTTTTAAACAAAAGCTTTTGTCCAGTAGTGATCTTCCACAAAAATATATATATATAGATAATAACTCAAGATCAACTTCTCAAAATGAATATTCAATGATAAGTTTGTGAGATGAAAAACTCTTTGAGAACAAGCAAACACTTAGTTTGATCACCAAACCTCAATACTAAAGTTGTTCGCACAATAGTTGCTGGAACCCCTTTTGAAAATCAATGTAGCCCAAGCTTTAATATGATGTAAATGCTTTGAAATCGCTGACAAGAGCTTAGAAATAAGCTTAACAATGTTCAGAGATGTGTATACGTTCAAGGCTCCCAATTCTATTACAAAAGTTGAGACACTAGGGTTTAGAGGTTGATTATATAGGTAATCTTGGCCTTCGGAAAAGTCCTGACCATTGGATCAATTTGATCAAGTGTATAACCCACGTGTTCTCTTGCTAAAGATTAGATTTTTAAACTACCCGCAGGTTCAGACAACTGAAGATTCGGGTTCAGACATTTGATGTTCCTTAAAGTACTAAAAATTATAGTCTAGACACAGGGTTAGACGACTAAACTATGGGTTCAGTCTTCTAAAGTCCCAACTCAGACGACTGAACTGCAGGTTCAGATGTCTGAAGGTGTTCTGCCTATTCTGTGTTTCAAAATTAATTCTTTAGATGACTGAACTAATTCTTCAGTCTTCTGAGGAAATTCTTCATACGTCTTAAGTAAAACTTCAGTCGCCTGAAATTGCATCTTCAGACTTCTGAGGGTAATCCTCAGTCGTCTGGGCAGTCCAACTTTAGTTTTTTTTTTTTTATTTTGTTTTCAAAAACCATTTTTGCTTTCTTACTTTGCTTCTTCATAAAACATTTTCCGGGGTCTTAAACAGAGTCTCTAAGTCAATGAATAACCCCTAAAAGATTTTTATGAGATGTAGGAGTCCTAAGGTCAGTCTAGGATATATTTTGAGCCTCGAATTAAATCATATGAAATATGTAAATACATCAATTCTAAATAGCCATTCCCATGATGATCTTGAACTTGACGTTTGCATCTTCATTCTTCTACTCCTTTAGTTCCATGGATTGTGTCAAGTTGTATATCCTTTAATCCTCATGGCTTCCATGACTTTCTAACCTTCTGTGCATGCTAAATATTGTTCATGTTCACAATCTCAATGCACAGATCAAATACTAAGTGATTTGTCATTATCAAAACAGGATTGGACTCATAAAGTCAACACCATAGAAACTGTAATTTTGTAAAGCACTGTATAGTCGTAGCTCTGTCAATAAAAACTGTATAAGCTATATATTATAATTCTGTAAAAACTATATAACCATGATTCTAAACTCTGTATGAATTTTCTATAATAATTCAGTATTTCTCATGCTACACAACTAAATAATTTTCAAGCTCTGATATGTTCAAAATCATATTCTAATACTCATGACCAAATACTATACTTTACTGGTAAAGTTTCTAATAAAGCTAGCATAACATGTATTTCCTTTACTTGACTATCTGAGCACTAGATATTATTTTACAATCTCATGCATGCGACATTCATAATTTCAGCATCTTGGAATAACACATATAATTCCCTAGTCAATCAACTGAATTTACCAGAATAATTATTACATTCACATTTTCCCTAAATCCACATATCCATAATTTCTAGTTTATAAAATATTTGTCAATTACCTAGGTTGCTGAAATAACACTCGTTAAAATCCTAACTCATGCATATGGTGTTTGTAAAGATTTTGCTCAGGTTAAGTTGTAGAGAATCTTTCCAAGATCATCGTGGTAGCTTCTAATCGTTGAATTAGGGAGAAACAAAGCCAAAATCTTAGAGAGAAAAAGGGAGGACCATTTTCTAGAGAGAGAAATAGAAGAGGAAGAAATTCCTTGCTAAAAACATGATTTTTGCATATTTATAGGTGGCTAGCCACGTGGCTTCATCGACGAGACATGTGGCCTCGTCGACGAACCAAAGAAGGGACTTCATCGACGAAGGTGAAGAGATCGTTGATGGACCAATGGGTCTAAAATACCTCCTCTCAGTTTCTTTTCGTCCGCGAAACCTGAAATTCATCCATGAACCGAACAAAGAGTTCATCGACGAAGCCAGGGCATTCATTGACGAACCCTGCGTTACCTCCTTTAAATTTTCCTTTCTCTTCATAATTTAATTATTATTATTTCCCTGGTCTTTACAATCTCATTCTTCATATAAAGATCATATTGTCACATACATATTGAGCTTCATGTTTTATCAAATGATTATGTGTTAGGATTTATCTTGTACTCACTAGCTTGGTTATAACCATTTTGAGTTGTTGCAGAAATTGTATTCAATATTTTGTATTCATGGTTCAGGTTGTGAACCGTGGTTAAGGAGGAAGTTATGCTTATTGTAAGCAGCAGATTGTAAGGGAAGCTTCGTACCGGTTGAAGAAGTGGATTTTTAGTGGAATCCTTAAGTGGGTTGCTCAAGGTGAGGATGTAGGCTAGGGTAGGCCGAACCCTTTAAAAATTGATTTTGCATCTCTCTTTCCTTAACTCTTTTTAATTTTTTCTTGCATTTAAATTATCTTCTTATTGTATATGTATTAAACATTTGGTACGTTTGTGAGTAATTGGGTAAAATTGTATGCCTGATAAAGACGTTAAATTGGTTAATTGAGAGTTGTTAAGTAGCTTGCATGTTTGTAATTGATAGTTTTCAAAATTAGAACTTGAAGGACTTAATTTTAAAAATACCCAATTCACCCCCCCCCCTTGGGATAACATCGGAATTCACAAGAAGGTTGAATTCTTGTTTGACTCGCTAAGATCATTCCAAGCTGGAGTTTTCAATAGGTACTACCAAGTGGAAGAGTCATATGTTGACTCGAGTAAATGTAATGATGTATGTGTTTATGAAGATGAGTAATCATAAGACTTCACCATCTGATCAAACAAGAATGCACAGGAAATGTTGCAATGCATCTGCATCGAGGAATCTTAGCAATCCTAGTAAGGACCTTCCAAGATCAAGGTAAAGCTGGTAAGTAAATGGAGCAATGAGGAGGAAAATTTTCCTCCATATACGAAGGTTCAACCTAGTGCTAAGGTGACTCTAATGTGAAATCAAAAGTGGCACCAATGGTTCAACTACAAAAGGGTGAAAGCAGTTGTCATGACCTAGTTGCATCAAGGAGTACTCTAAAACTGTCACTAATATAAGACTACTAGTGACGGTCTTGTTGGGGAAAAAAAAAAAAACTCAAACTCCCTCTTTATGTGAATCTACAGGAAACTATATATATTTGCGAAAAATATATATCCAAACACCACAAGCACAAGACACACAATTTTTAAGTGGAAAACCTTCTCGATGTGAGAAGGAAAAGACATGTGACCATAGTCCACTCAAACAATTCTACTATAAATAATTACGGGACTAAATGAGTCTTCTATAGTCTCAACTGGACGCATACAATCAGCAACTATCTTCAAGAAATAGAATTCCTTGGCATAAATCAACTTCTCCAAGAATTAAAAAAAATCTCACTAAAACAGAGGCTACTATTCACGGGATAAAAAAAAAATAATGAATGCTCAAAATCCAATATCCACCATTCACAATAAAGATTCATGTGTCATGAACATCTTTATAAAGTTTTAGCTCAATCAGACCACAAATGCTCGTTGATCAGAGCATTGATCAAGATTGAACAACTTTCTCTCCCTGTGGTGGTGGAAAAAATTGAGGCTACTGTTCATGGGCTGAAAGCCAACACCGAATGTTTAGAATCCAATCTCCATCATTAAAAATGAAGTTTCATGTGTCATGAACATCACTATAAATTTTCAACTCAATCGAACAACAAATGCTTGTTGATCGGAGCAGTTGATTAAGACTAGATAGTTTTTTCTCTCTAAGGCGGCAGAAAAAATCGAGACTACTATTCATGTGCTGAAAACCGACACCGAATACTCAGAATCCAATCTCCACCATTCACAATGAATTTTCACATGTTATGAACATCCTTGTAAATTTTTAGCTCAGTTCAGACCAGAAATTCTTGTTGATCGGAGTAGTTGATCAAGACTGGATAGCTCTCTCTCTCTCTATGGTGGTCGCAGCTCTCTCTCCTTTTTCTTTCTTATTTTCTGATTGTGCACTACTCTTTACAGTAGCAAAGGATAGGTTTTAATCCTATTCTCTCAAATTGGCCTCTCCACACACTTAGGAGAGAAACCCAACCCAATAGGTCTTTCTCTTTAAGCATTCTACTTAAAGACATGCTCTTCTTGTTGTATTTTATCTTCAAGTTATCAAGATTCTCATTTGTGGTGTACGCACACTGACTAGGTTAGCCACAACGCGATTTCTATCCTATTTTGCTTCCTAGACAATATCAGCAACTATTCATATTTGTCCACTTCTACGAAGATAATCTTCTACTGGCCCATCTAAATTGTAATCATCTTCACGAGCAACCCACCCATGCATAGATACTTGACCCAGATTGTTTCTTTTATGCATCCCATTCTTTTTTAGCACTCTAATAATGAACAACTTCAAAATATCTCTCAAACTCTATTGCATTTAAAAAATCAGTCCAATAATTTCAAAACTTCACCACAACTTCCCTGGTCTATACACGATCATTCCAAAGGTATCAACTTCAAAATGTTTATCTCAATTCAATTGCTTAGAATTGTTCTTTAAATTCCCCCTTTGCCTAAATTGTACTTCAATTTTTTACCCAAGGAATTATTAATATATGATCATAAGATTTAGGAGATCAATTGGGCACAAACCTTGTAGAATAATATTGTATAGGTAAATTTACTTGTGACATGTTTGTTGATATCTGTTTAGAAGTTTGATGGTGTTTTACCATTTGCTGCATGCTCCTTGGACATTAATTTGTTATGTTTGGAATTTTGCTTACTGAATTTTTTAGCTTTTAAGCCGATGGGGCTTGGGTGATGTAGTTATTGTCAAGGTTGCATTGTGGTAGTATTTTTTTTGCAAGACTAGTCATTGGTACAATATTTTTATGTTCAATTTTAAATGGAAGAGTATTAGTGATGGTTTAAAAAAACCGTCACTAATAGTCTGTTATTAGTGACGGTTTAGAAAAACCATTACTACTTTTAAATGGTAGAATATTAATGGCGATTTTAAAAACCGTCACTAATAGACCATTATTAGTGACGGTTTTTAAAAATCGTCACTAATAGTCTATTTTTTGTGACGGTTTCTCTAAATCGTCACTAATAGTATTTTTTATTTAAAAAATATAAAAAAGATTTATTTAACTATTAGTGACGGTTTTAAACTATCACTAATACTCTAGTTGAGTAAAACCCTTGCATCCGCATGGATTTGCCTTTTTTTTTTTTCCAATCTTTTGCCTCAATCCCCCCTCCTTTCCCTCCTCCCTCCTTTCCTCCTCCCTTCTTTCTTCTTTCTGGCCTGTGCGCGTCCTCCATGGCCATCCCCACCATTGCCGTTTCTTGTGTGAGCTCCTCCTGGCGCCGTTGCCGCCACCGCTTGCTTGAGATCGTTCCACCACCATTGTTGCCGCAGCTCCGAAGTTCTTCTTCTTCTTCTTCTTCTTTTGTAAACTATGGGTTCAGTGTGTGTGTGTGTGTCTACGTGGATGTCTGACTATGTGTGGGTGTGTGTGTGTGTGTGTGTGTGTGTGTGACTGTATTGAATACTGCAAAGAGGAAGATTGATGGTTTATGGTTGTGTAAGTTGTAAGGGAGGCGGATCCTATGTGTGTGGAGGCAAATTTGTTGATCTGCAATATTTTTTTCCTCTTTTTTTTTTTGTTAAAATCAATAGGAAAAAATTTTTTTTATTTGTTTTATTTTTATATATCATGAGATTAAAAGCATAAAGAAAAAATATTTTCATGGATTTTCTGTATATTACAAAAATTAAAGTGGGGGTCTATAACGCATGACAATTGACTGTGGCAGTGTAAAATGAAAATGGTAGCTCCGGGAATTGTGGCATGCTGGGTGACCTTCTATTATGTTTTTTAGTAGGTTATCAGTTCTAAATTTTATTAAAAAAGAACCAAAAAAATCAAAAAATAAAAAAGTATTTTCCTTTTATATAAAGCTTTTGGACCTATCATACTTGTGTTTCCTCTTTTAGAAACTAGAATCCTTTTTCTTTGGAAATTACAACAAAACAACAACAACAAAACCAAGTCTTAGTCCCACTAAAAGGGGTCAGCTATATGAATCCTTTTCTACCAATTTATGCGATCATGGACCATTTCTTTTGATAGATTCAAGGATACTAAATCCTTACTCACTATGTCCACCCAAATTATTTTACGTCTACCCCTATCCCTTCTACTGGCCCCCACAGTAACTAAGTCACTCTTCCTCACAGGTGCCCTATGTGGCCTACGTAGCAAGTGTCAATACTAAAAAGGAAGGTGTATTCCCAAGAGGGGGGGTGAATTGGGATTTTAGAATTTTTTTAAATCCTTTTTATTAAACTATTTCTCAATACTCTTTAGCTTTAACAATTCCACATGTAAAATTGATAAACAACAATAAGTACAACGAAAGATTAAATTAGTTATCAACCTTAATGAACGAGTATGCTTACTTTTAATAATTCTTTTTCAACTTATCTTAAGAAGTTTAGCAACCTTACAAGCAAAGTTGTCTGTACAATTATAAGTTCAGCAAAAGATTAACTTAGTTAAAAACTTTATGAATGAGCATGCCAGCTTGAATATCCCTTTCAGCAATTCAATTCAATTCAATCAAGATGACCACAACACAATCCACAATGATTCCAGCAATACTTTCAAAGTTACAACACCTTGAGTAACTCAAAGTAGAGTGTATGTATATAGCTGATAATAGCCCTGTATTAGTGAACTTGATTTCTTAATATGAAACACAATATCAATTTTCAACATTCTTCCAAAACTCAGATTTTAAATAAACTTTCTATTAATAAGTATTGGTGTTAACCAATCAACGTACTCCCTTATGGTTTCCGAAATTAGTATTGATTAACCAATGTACTCCCCTTTTGGTTTCTACAATTCCAACGCCAAATTAATTTTTAGTTCATTTATAATCCAATCCACACAGTGCATATGAGCTGAAAAATAAAAAACCAACCACGTAGTTAATATGAAACGAAAATTAAAAAGAGTAGGGAAGAGAGTGAGAGAAGAATTTTTACGAGGATTGGCTTATACCCAGCCTACGTCCTCGCCTTAAGCAAGACCACCTAAGGATTCCACTGTACTGTTCTTTTCTAGGTGGAACAAACCTTTTACAATCCCTCATTTAGGGTGGAACCCCCTCTCCAAGCGATGCCCCACGCTTAGTCACTCCTTTAATAGGCTAGAGTGCGCCTCTCTAAGCGATACCCCACGCTCGATCCAACAATGATTAAAAAACCCGAACTGTCTATAAAATAAGAAACAAATATCGGTGTACAAAGACACTCTCAAAAGAGAGCTGATTAGTAAAAGTTAGAGCACTAATATACTTCAAATCACATATCAAATAGAGAATATGAAGCTCAAGAATGAAGATCACCGAAGGTTCTTTCTTAAAATTGAGAAACGTGGTAGCAAATCAAGAACCGTAGGCTTTTAATCAGCAGAATATCAGTAGTATTCTTCAGCAAGAGTTTTAGCAAGAGAGGGCTTTAGAAGAATTTGCAATATCAATGCTTGAATGCTGATTGTATTGCTTGGTGTGTAAAAATCCTTGGGTTTATGGAGTAGTTATAGATTTTTAGAAATTAATTCCTTGTTCCCTACTTTACTTGGAGTGTTTCATAAGTTTTTACAACGTTTAGATTTCAAAAACTTATTTTTGGAAATTTTCTGTTGCTGCTTAAAATTTGAAATTTTCGCAAGTCAATCGACTAGGCCTATTCTACTTGTGGTCAGTTGACTGTGTCCATTCCTTTTTAGCAAAAATTCAATTGAAAAATTGGTAGTCGATTGGGCTTTCTGGTTAGTCGGCTGAGCAATCAAATTTTCACAATTTTCAATTTTTCAATACTTTGAATCCTTAATATTTGAAAAACTCAAATATAACTTTAAAAATCATTTTCTGGGGTTTTCAAAAATTGGTCTCTAAGTCTATAATGTATCCTAAAGAGCTTCATATATCCATATTGATATTGAATGAAGTACTTACATGAGACTTCTTAAGACTTTGACATTTTAAGCACTTAAGTCGTCATGCCTGTCTTTCTTTGACTCCATCTTGTCTTCAAGTTTCAATATATTTTAAGTTTTTAGCAAGTTCTCTTTAATATTCATGCTCTCATGATCTTCAAGTTTTATTAAATCATCTTTGAATCCATGCCTTAATATTCTTTAAGCTTCATCTGATCATCTTCCTTTGGAGTATGAGCTTTCAATGATCAATGTGAGCATTTGACCTTGTATTTTCATACTTGAGTCTTGAAACATCATCACTTAACCAATATGTTAAGTTCCTCTGATTTGTTATCATCAAAACAAGATTTTAAGTCTTGTAAGGTCAATAATCTCCCCCTTTTTTATGATGACAAACAATGAGCAAAAAATTGAGTAAGCCTTAAAAAGGCTCCCCCTTACAATAAGCATCAACTTAACAATATTTGCAATATCAAGATCAATTTCAATACCATGCTCATATATCAAGATTAGCTCAATATAACATCATGTCATAATTCAAGATTAATTATCATGCTCAATTTTTGCCCAAAACTTCTCCCCCTTTTGACATCAATAAAAAAGAGTAAGATATCAAAAAAAAACATATAAATACTAAGGCAATGAGCAACCATAAGCAAAAGTATAGATCTAGTGAAGGCTCAAAACAAAAACTTGGCATTCAACATGCACAAAAAGATAGACAATAAGTTTCCAAAGTAGCATGAGAAAATACAAAAGATTGTATATCAGAATTTTCAATGATTTTTAGCATAAATCATGCTATCACTATTTAACAAGTTTAACTCCCCCTAAATGAAGTATATTTCTTATTCAACAAATTCAAACTTTCATTCGTGAATTATAAACTATGTATTCATGAAGATGTCAAGATTACCAATCATGTTTTTAAATTTATCTTACCATGCTCAAATATCAATTAATTTCATGTAAGTTGTCATACTCAAATTTCAATTAACATGCTCATGGATACTAATATATTTCATAGATACCAATACTAATATCATAACATGTGCTGTTCATGGATATCAATTTATTTTCATAGATACCAATTTTTCAATTCAACTCTCTCTCCCCCTTTCAGACATTAATTAAATAAAGAAGGTTATCAATAAGCATATGCATTCCAATGCAAGGACCAGCACAAGACAAATAAGCCTTGGACAATTCATCCATTGATTGTGGCCAACAATATTATTTTCATTTGTTTCAATATGTAAGCATCAATAAGCTCGGAAACTCTTCCTAATCCCCTATTTCAACTTGTTTAATATCTTTGTATTATGAAATGATTTTCCATGGATTTGAACAAGGAGAAATTTTCTTCTTGAGTTAGCCATATGCAATGAGCATAAAACAAGTTCATTGCACCTACAATACTTTTATCAGCTGTATTTCATATTTTTCACTTGTGAGCTTTGTTAGTGATCGATCTTCTAAATCTCAAGTATGTGCAAATAATATCATATTTGTGCTCTTAAAAAAAAAATTTAACCTTAAGTAATTATAACAATTCAACTAAGGTTATATTTTTTCATCCCTTTAGCTATAGCTGAAATATTTACCATGATATGCATAGTTAATATAGAATTTCATATTATGCATTAGATCTTCAAGGTCTCTAATATTTTATGAGTTAAGCATGTCTATTTATTGGCCTTACAAGGTTCAATACTCTATTTTGATGTTAACAAACAAGTAGAACTTAACATGCTTCAGTTGAGTGTTGTGTTTTCTCAGGAATCAATGTTGAAAGTACTTATACAGCATGGATCAAAGTCTGAAGACCATAAAAGCATGATGATTAAAGAAGATTAAAATGAGAGCTCAAAGTCTAAATCAATGAAGAAATATCAAGAGGGTTTAAAGAGATGAAAGATCAGATAATTCTGAGAGATCAGAGACTAGCAACAAAGAAAGTTCAGAGCAAAGAAGAATTTTTAAGTACTTAGGAAAAGTTTTTTGTAAGTACTTTAAGTTTATTCAAATATGAAGTTTTCATTTTGAAGCTCATTAAGTAAAGAGACTTAGGGACCTTAATATAAAACTTGGAATATGTTTTTAAAGTTAAAACAAATCTATATTCCATGCAACAATGAGAGAGAAATCAAAAATTGACTAGAAAAGAAAAACATTCAGTGGACAGACGACTGTCTGTAAAACGACAGATGACTGGTCAAATTAACAGGGTTTAAAACTCAAACATAGAAGCCTGACAGACGACTGTCAAGGCTCTGACAGACGACTGCCAGTGAAAAGTGAGAAAACTGTGAAGGTTTCACCAAACGACTGTCCACCTTCTATGTTATTGAAAGGCTTAAAATTACACATGGACAGACGACTGTCACCTCATATTCTAGTGACAGATGAATGCCACTCAAGGGACAGACGACTACCACCTTTCTGTCTATGTTTTTATAGTTATATTAAATAGACAGACGACTACCAGGACTTCACAGTCGTCAGCCTTGCGGCATTTTTCTATTTTCCAATGGATATAATTTTTGAAATTCAAATATTTGGAAACTCAAATAAGTTTAATATAAGGAAACAACTCTGAGTATTCTTGGGGAATAAACAAGAAGGTTTTCTACATCTATAAATACCCCTAAGACACATTGATTTCTACATCAAGATCATTAACAAATCATATTCTGCTGTCATACTCTCTCATTCTGAATTTCTAAAAGTGCTTCAAATTGCTCTCATCCTTGCTCGAACTTAATAGAAGTTTTTTTTTAATATCTCACTGTGTTTGATCATTGAGTTGTTGATTCCTTCATTGAAAGATACCTACGGTGATAAGTTTTTAAGAGTTTCATTCTGAAATTCATATTTTGAATTTACTGAAGTGCATAAGTGTTTCAAATTTGTACTAATCAGCTCTTTGAGGAGTAAGTTCTTGTACGTCTTGTTTTCTATCTTTGTAACAGGATTTATTGATGGTTTGAGTATTGACTCGTTGGACCAAACAAGGGGAGATTGTTTGGAGAAGGTGGCCTCTAGCTTTATCCAAGGTGTGCTTGTAACTTGTTTTGTTCCAGCTAATAAAGGAACGGCAATAGTGTATCCTTTGGCGGTTTTGCCAAGGGCGAGGACGTAGGCTGTGTTGAAGCCGATTCTTGTAAAAATCCTTATGTTCTTCTTTCTCTACTCTACTCTTTAATTTTTTAAAGATATAATCAGCATGGTTGTTTTAAATTTCAATTATGAATGTTTGGTTGTTAAATAGACCGGAAGGTAATTCATTTTGGATAAATCAGCATTAATTGCAGAAACCGAAAGGGACTACGTTGGTTGATTATCCTTGACCTATTAATCTGAAATTTTATTTAAAAACTGAACATTGGGAAGAAGAAGAATTATGATATAGGGCTTATACTGAGTGCAGCAAATTTTCAGATATATTGTTACATAAATTGATTGTTTGATCTTGCTGTGTTGATTGTGATTGTTTCTAAGATTTACAACTTAAAAGAACTAATCCTAAAGGCACTATTTTTAAAAAAAAATCCAATTCACCCCCCCTCTCTTGGGAAGCTATTCCTAATTTCACTATTATTAGTGCACAGTTATAATTATCACTTGATCTCTTTTAGGATTAGCTAACTTAAAATCTATAGGTTATTGAGTCATTACTAATCCATTTCATTTTAGCATAAGTTTAGCTTTTTTTATTCCTAATAAGAGAATACATATACCTAAAATCTATGGGGTCATTGGTTTATGAACTAGTCTTTCATCTTGGTACCCATACTTTCTTGGATTTGGATGGTTTACCAAGAGTTGATTCTTTTATTCTCCAAACTTGTTTGATTTTTACACCCTTTCTTTTTAATGGACATTCAAACTTAATGTGTCCTTTCTCCTTACATAAAAAAACATATGGTATGTGTGTAAGCATTTGAGGAGGTGCTAACATAATCTTTGGAGTCTTTTGTAAAGTATCCCATGTAAATATCCTTTTTCCTTGTATTTTCAACTCCATTGAATCCTATGTCATCTTTACTCAAGGACATTCTTTGTGTGCCAATCATTTTATCAAAGTTCTCCTTTTCTCTAGTAAAATTATAGATTATTTTGGCTTGGTGCTCAATTTTTCTTTGAAGACCACAGATTTCTGAGTCTTGTGTATTCTTACTCTTTTCTTACAGGTTTACTTGATCTTGAGACATCTTGCTGATTTTGTTCTCTAGTTCATAAATATATTGATCTTTCTCATTTTCAATGGAACTTTGGGATCTTATATCTGCTAATTCTTTCATCATCTTTTCATTCTTGCTTTCTAATCTCTTGATTTTTTTATCCTTTTCTCTTTCAGCAAGATTTTTAGATTCTAATTCTTTTATCACAGCTTCATTCTTATTTTTCAAAATATGTATATCGTTTAGTTACTTTAACTAAAATCTTATGAGCTTTGAATAATTCACTTTGTAGTTCTTCATAAGATGGCATACTCTCATCATTGGATTCATTAGATGAATCATCACTATAATCACTAAATGATTTGGATAAGGAGCTTTGTTCTTCATCATCGTCTCATGCCATAAAGCAAGCAATCTCTTGGTCACTTGATTCACTATCTAAACTACTTGTACTAATATTATCCCATGTAGTGGCCTTCATTGCCTTTTTCTTTTTCTTCTTAGAATCTTTCTTAGGTTGTGAACAATGCGGTTTTATTTGTCCAGCTTTCTTACAATTATAACATGTTGGAAGTTCATCCTTATTTTCTTCTTACTAATTTATTCTTCTTCATCTTCATTTGATTTTGAGTTTCGGATTTTTCTTGTAAATTTATTCTTCTTTCTAAGGATTTTTGCATGTCTTTTGGTTATGAGGGCTACATCATTTACATCCATCACTTCTTTATCTTCATTACTAGAGCTTTCACTTGAGGCTTTAAATGCAATGTATTCCTTGTTTTTAGATTTTTCACTTCTTTCGTTTATTGCTATCTCATAAGTGAGTAGAGAACCTATTAATTCATCCAGGGAGGTGTTTTTCAAATTTCTTCCTTCAGTTATTGTAGTGGCCTTGGGTTCCCAAATTGGTTGAATTCCTCTAAGAATTTTTGGATCATTTCATAAGTTGAGTAGTTCTTTCCTGAGGCATTGAGAGAATTTATTATATGGGTGAACCTAGTGTACATGCTAGTGATGGTCTCATCTGAATTCATCCTAAAGGCCTCATACTCGCTTGTGAGCATGTCGATTCTATTATCTCTAACATCATCTGTTCCTTCATAGGTTACCTCTAATTTATCTCATATTTCTATAGCTGATTTACATGCCATGACCCTATTGAATTCATTTACATCAAAAGCACAATATAAAGCATTCATAACACTTGAATTTACTTGTAACATCTTATGGTCATTGTCAGCCATCTCTTTTTCCTCTTTAGGTATTTCTTTGTTATCTATGTTTTTGGTAGGGACAAGGTCAACACGTGTGACAACTTTCCAAACTTTCCAATCCATGGTTTGCAGGTATATCCTCATTCGTTTTTTTTTTCCAAAAAGTATAGTTGACACCAAAAGAGAGAGAAGGTCTATATGAGGATTGACCCTCAACAAAGGGAGCTACGCCTAGGTGTGCCATTTAGATCTTTTTATAGCTTCTATTTAATATTTACTATTACAAAGCTCTGATACCAATTGAAAAGGAAGGTGTATTCCCAAGAGGGGGTTGAATTGGAATTTTAAAATTTTCTTTAAATCCTTTTTATTAAACTATTTCTCAATCCTCTTTAGTTTTAACAATTACACATGTAAAATTGATTAACAACAATAAGTACGAAGAAAGATTAAAATAGTTATAAACCTTAATGAACGAGTATGCTTAGTTTTAATATTTCTTTTTCAACTTATCTTAAGAAGTTTAGCAACCTTACAAGCAAAGTTGTTTGTATAATTATAAGCTCAGCGGAAAATTAACTTAGTTAAAAACTTTATGAATGAATATACCAATTTGAATATCCCTTTCTGCAATTCAATTCAATTCAATCAAGATGACCACAATACAATCCACAATGATTCCAGCAATACTTTCAAAGTTACAACACCTTGAGTAACTCAAAGTAGAGTGTATGTATAAAGCTGATAATAGCCCTATATTAGTGAACCTGATTTCTCAATATGAAACACAATATCAATTGTCAACACTCTTCCAAAACTCAGATTTTAAATAAACTTTCTATTAATGAGTATTGGGTGTTAACCAATCAACGTATTCCCTTATGGTTTCCGCAATTAGTATTGATTAACCAACGTACTCCCTTTTTCGTTTCTGCAATTCCAATGTCAAATTAATTTTCAATTTATTTATAATCCAATCCACGTAGTGTCTATGAACTGAAAAATAAACAATCAACCACGCAATTAATATGAACGAAAAATTAAAGAGGGTAGAAAAGAGAGTGAGATGAGAGTTTTTACGAGGTTTGGCTTATACCCAGCCTACGTCCTCACCTTAGGAAAGACCACCAAAGGATTTCACTGTATAGTTCTTTTCCGGGTGGAACAAACCTTTTACAATCCCTCCTTTAGGGTGGAGCCCCCTCTCCAAGCGATACCCCACGCTCGGTCACTCTTTCAATAGGCTAGAGCATGCCTCTTTAAGCGATACCCCATGTTTGATCCAACAAAGATTCAAAAACCTGAACCGTCTACAAAATAAGAAACAAATATCGGTGTAGAAAAACACTCTCAAAAGAGAGCTAATTAGTAAAAGTTAGAGCACTAATATACTTCAAATCAAATATCAAATAGAGAATATGAAGCTCAAGAATGAAGATCACCGAAGGTTCTTTCTTAGAATTGAGAAATGCAGTAGCAAATCAAGAACCATAAGCTTTTAATCAAAAGAATATCAGTAGTATTCTTTAGCAAGAGTTTTAGCAAGAGAGGGCTTTAGAAGAATTTGCCATATCAATGCTTGAATGCTGATTGTATTGCTTGGTGTGTAAAAATCCTTAGGTTTATGGAGTATTTATAGATTTTTAGAAAGTAATTCCTTGTTCCCCACTTTACTTGGAGTGTTTCATAGGTTTTTACAACATTTAGATTTCAAAAACTTATTTTTGGAAATTTCCCGTTGCTGCTTAAAATTTGAAATTTTCGCAGGTCAGTCGGCTAGGTTAGTCGACTAAGCCTACTCTGCTTGTGGTCAGTCGATTGGGTCAGTCGACTGAGTCCATTCTGTTTGAGCAAAAATTCAGTTGAAAATTTTTCTGTCGACTGGGCTTTCTAATCAATCGGCTGAGCAGTCAAATATTCATAATTTTCAATTTTTCAATACTTTGAATCCTTAATTTTTGAAAAACTCAAATGTAACTTTAAAAATTATTTTTTGAGGTTTTTGAAAATTGGTCTCTAAGTCTATAATGTATCCTAAAAAGCTTCATATAGCCATACTGATATTGAATAAAGTACTTACATAAGACTTCTTAAAGCTTTGACATTTTAAGCACTTAAGTTTTTATGCTTGTTTTTCTTTGACTCCATCTTGTCTTCAACTTTTAATATATTTTAAGCTTTTAGCAAGTTCTCTTTAATAGTCTTGCCCTCATGATCCTCAAGCTTTATTAGATCATCTTGGAATCCATGCTTTAATATTCTTTATGTAATGACCCAAAAAATAGTTATACTTGATTAGGATTGTGATCATAAAAATAAAAATTAAATTAAAATTTAATTTAATTAATTAATTAATTAAATTAAAATTTATTAATTAATAATGATTATTAATTAAATAATAATATATAATATAATATAACACTTTGAAGCTTCTGCTTCAAGAGATTGAATTCCTACAGAGGCCGCCCCACCCCTAACGTCTCACTCTCTCGTCGTCACTCTCTATCCCTCCTCCTCTGTCTTTTTATTTTTTCGGAAAATATTCGGTCAATCAAAAAACGAAAGATACTGCTAGGTTCCTATTTTCGCCACCGACATTCCTATCAGAGTGGATTTGTCGTAGGAGCAACGTAGGTACCACTCTTGGAGTAAGGTTTACTCCCTCTCTTTCCTCGATTTCTCCTTAGATCTGTGGCTAAATCGATGATCGAGCACCACCACGAGGTCCTAGTCTTGATCGTCGATATTTTGGCTAAAGCAACTTTTCAATTTGGGGTTCCTAGGCACCATTCCAAAGCGAGAGTGTGATTTAGGGAATTAAGAAAATTGGTTATTTTTGAGATTTTAATTGCTTATTTGAAATTTATGTGCTTAGGAAATGTTAAAATAGTATTTTATTTAGGATTGATTTGATTGAACTAGGGTTATTGAATCAGGGATCGGGTGAGCGTCGCAGGCATCGTTTTGGGGTCCCTGCTGGCGTAGTTTCTGGACACTAGGTAAGGGGAATATATTAAAACACTATTTGTTGAGAATTATTGACTGAGAAATTATATGAAGACAAAATTTGATATTTTATCTAAAATTATTATGATATGATTATCAGATAAAAATTGTGTGGCATATGAGTTATACTGAGAACATGTTTGAATTGGGCTGTGTGATTTGTATGAAGGAAATGGGAATATGACATAAATATATATTATTGACCTTATAGGTAATTCGTAGTTTTGATAATGACAAATACTCTTTGTATTTGATGACTTTCAAGTTTGTGTGAAGGATCATACTAACTGGATCATATTGATGGCATGCGGCACACATTGGCTTGAAGCAAAAGAAGACCCAGAAGATTCATTGTTGTAATATTATAAGTTTAATATTGGGTTTGTAATAGTAATATAGGAATGGTCTGTAATAATTAATGCTTAGCATGCATATAGGAACTAAAGCTCAAAGATCGTAGATTGACCTAAGGGAACACCCTTCGGTCGACCGACGCCAGATTTTTTCGACAAGTAAAACGACCTTAGATCAACTCCTAGGTCCTTGCACAACACTTAGTAAAGTCCCCAACATTACTTAAGTTATTAGGGGAATTATCTATATCAAAATTGGATTTAATTGAAAAAAAAAAAAAATTCCTTGAGAAAGCTTGGACGACTAAACCTGTGGCATTTAAAATGCTTTGAGCGACCGAAACCTGGATAGGTCAACTCGTTGACTTTGTATTCAGGCAACCGAACCAATTTGAATGTGCCTTACTCGATCACCCGAACCCATCTTAGAGTGTTTTTCATCAACTCGCACGCCCAAACCTTCGCGTTCAAAATGGCCTCGGGCGACCGAACTTGTTAGCTTGATTAATCGAACTTAGTTTCGGGCTTCTGAACTGCGGAAAAAAAGTTTCTATCTTTTATTCAACCAACTGGCCCTAACTTCAGGCACCCGAACCTTTAAAAACTGATTTTATGACTGAGTCTATTCGAACACCCGAACCTCAAACCAGACACCCAAAACTCGAAAGTTAAAATTAATTTTTACTAAAATTAAAGGGGGAAACTGGGTTAATTTTTATAAACTTGTTTTAAGCATTTCTAATTATTCCCATTGAGTCTCCAACGGTCAAAAATTCCCCCTTGCCTATATATATATATATATATATATATGTTCACTTGCAATAATTAGCAAGGATTGGCAAATTGATTAGGGCCAAAATTCTCTCAATATCAAAAATCCTCTTTTAGCCTATACTACTCCCAAACACTCATACACTCCATTTTTCTTGATCTTTTAAGTGTTATGAGTATTTCAAAAGTGATTGTGCTTAATCTTCCTAACTAGTACTCTCATTTTCTATATTGTTTGGTTGATTTTATTTGAGAGTATAACATTAAGTTCTCCCACTAATTTTATTTGATAAATCTTGAGTGGGATGACTTAGAAGGTTGTGGTTTTTGCATTGTCATTGCAAGATACCTAAACCTATATTTTGTGTGCAAAATCATTTTCAAAGCTTGCATCCAAACACTCCTTTTGCTTAGTATATTGAGAACATCTTGTTGAATTTGTTTGAATCATCTTACTAAGCATATTTGAAACCTTGATATGATTTTGTGATATTCATATACTGTGTTTCAAATCTTGCTTTGATATACACTCTTGATCTAGATTAATTATCTATACTTATTTGAGTGTTTACCACACATTAGAGCATCGAGCTTATAGTTCATGATCACGCGCCAAAACTGCATAATTAGGCATCTTAATCCGAGCTTTACGACTTATATTTTTAATTAAATGTCCAATTACATCCAATATTTTAATAAAGTGCCCAATTTATCATTTTTGATTTTATTGCATAATTTATGTATTTTTGGTAATTTTTTTATCGCAGGAAAAATTCCCAGGAACCAAAATCAGCACTTGTTCGTAAATTGGGCATAACCTATCCGTCCGAGCTTCGATCAAGACGATTCAAATTTATGGAGAAAGAGGAAAGGATTATCTACAACTTCTGTGTTTTAAGTTTCAAGCGAAACGAGCTCTAGGAAGGTCAAATTGGCTGTGAACACAGAGAATAAAAATGAATAATAATAATAATAATAATAATAATAATAATAATAATAATAATAATTAAAGTCTTGATTTGACCCAGCCATGCAAGTCGGGTTGGGTCGTAGCTTCACAGGTCTAGGGCAAGCCATCCCCCTTTCTTTCCTTTAAATATATTTTTTCTCTTCTTTTTTCCCTGTTGGGCGCTGCCCCAGCCGTAACCTTCTCTTCCTTTTCTTCATCATCATCATCATCATCTTCTTCTTCTTCTTCTTCTTCTTCTTCTTCTTCTTTCTCTCTTTCTTTTCTTTCCCCTGTTTGATTTCCCTTTTCCGAATTCCCTCTATTCTCTCTTATTTTCTCTCCAGCTGCTACACAATCGGAAACCTCTGCACGCACCAATCGAGCCCCTCTCTCTCGGCAAGCCACGACCACCAAACACAACAACTTCGGGCCCCCTGTACTAGTTTCAGCTCTGGTAGTAGCAGTATCTTCCAAACTAGCTACTCTGAGACCTCCATCAGCCAACTACAATAGAGCTTCCAGCACCTGCGAGAGCTCCCCTGTTCCACTATCCACAGCAACCCGAGACACCATCCAGGATTGCAACTTCAATCTCTCTCTCTCTCTCTCTCTCTTATTTGTTTTTCTTTGAGACTTGATATGTTGAGGAAAACTTAGTTTTTTTTTTTTTTTTATGTTATTGGAGTTTTTTTTTTTAGTTGAATATTGTTAGGAATTTTATTATTATTGAAGTTAGTTAAAAAAATTGAATGTTAATTTTTCGTTTTCTTTTGAATGTTAATTTTTCGTTCAAGTTCATGGTTGCAATTAAATTGTGATTTTGTTTCGAGTTCTTAATTTCATTAAAGGTTCGGTTTTTATTGCGTGTGTGTGTGTTTGATTGAGTTTCCATTATGTATTTTTTAATTCCATATTTTAGGTTCCCATCTTTAATTAATGCATGTTTCAGTGTTTCCTTAAGCAGTCTAGAGTTTCCATTAGTATTCTTTAAAATAATGCATGCTAGTTTTAGGATTTCAATTTATGTGTTATTTAATTCGTTAAAATTGAAATTGAATAATCTTGAAAATCCCGAATTTGAACTAAGTTTAGTACATTTTTGTTTTCGATTGGACGAGCATAACATTTGAGATTAAAACGCATTCCCTGAGGAGACGATCTAACCCTTGGGCTGAATATTACACGACATAACTCCTATACTTGGGATAGCTTCCGAGCTGCTCATTTTTCGAGTGAGTCAAGTTTTTGGCGCCATTGCCAGGGAATGTCGGTCTTAGTCTCAAATTAGCATTTTTCCCATCATTTTAATTTTTTTATGAGAAAGAAAAAAAAAAAAGAAGAAAACAAAAAAAGAAAAAAAATTTGAGTTGGAAATAAATAAATACAAATGGCTGCACCTGCACCGCGCACGATAATAAACTTTTTGCAGCTTGAATATGCCACTACATCCTCTTCCACTGTTTTGCCTAATGAAGAGCTTAATTTCATGATGCAACGCGAGAGGACGTCACTGCTACCCGAGTTCTACAGGACGGAATCTGAGTGCCCCTATCAGCACCTAGCAGAGCTTGAATTAACTGGCAATATGTTTTTCCCTCATGCTAGAACTGATGAATCTATTAGACTGAATTTATTTCTTACTACTTTGCAGGATGGGACATGGATGTAGTTTCAGTCTTTGAAACCTCACTCTATCACTAATTGGTCTGATATGGAGCGTGAGCATGTGTTTTGCCCCTCATAGAAAACTCAATTTTTACAGGAACAAATTCTTAATTTTGTGCAACAAGATGATGAGACATTTTGGACTTGCTGGGAGCGATTCAAGTATTTGCTAAGTACTTGTCCACATCACGAGTTTGACTCATGGAGGTTAGCTTATTGTTTTTATACTGCTCTTACCCCTGATTGCAAGTACTTTATCCAGACCATGTCTAATGGAGAGCCCATCAGTGAGGATCCATATAAGGTATTATCATTCTTTGATTACTTAGCTGAAAATGTCCCACAGTGGAACACACGATACACTTAAGCATCCATGACTGCACACCCTATCAACACAATCAGTGGTGGAGATGTATACAAGCCACCAAACTACCCAGATATTCTTCTGCCTCAATACCAGCCACAACAGATCCCTTAGAGTTGTACGCCATCAGAATTTCTGGAGGATATCATGACACAGATGGCAAACATGCTCCAGCAGTTCATGCAAACTCAAGTTGATCATCATAACGAATTGTGGGACACCATTAATGCGATAAGCACATAGTTGGACATCTTGGAAAATGAAGAATTGTTCGCGGAACTTCAGCCTAGTCCCTAAGAGTACCAGCAGCTACAACAACAAATGCATGATGTTCTCTTTGAAACAACAGAGACCACCATTACTCCAAGAAGCAAGAAAGAAGTTCCCCAATCTAAGATGCTCATCGCCGAGCAACCAGTTGTCCTAACAACAAAAGTTATGGCTGAACCAGAAGAGGTCAAAGAAAAATCAGAAGAAATGAGCCTAGAAGTGGAGCAGTCAGTTAATGAGGAGACTGATACCAATACAGAGTACCAACCTGTGGTACCTCCCTCTCAGAGCCCAGAAACTGTGGAACCATCACTCCCGCCTAAATCAGATGTCAAGGAGCCCAATGTGGAAGCAGATCCTTGCCATGGTGAGATGATTTGTACACCCGATAAAGAGGGTGACCAGTCTGGTGAGAATCCAATTTTCAAGGAATCAGGTAAAAATTTTAATGCTAATGCTTCTGAAGAACTAGAGGTAATTGTTCCAATAACTTTCACTCAAACACTAGTTTGTAAAGAGGCAAATTTCCTAGAAATGATGTTGAATAAAGACCCTTTCTTGTTAACACAAGAGGGTTGACCTACACATATATTGTTTGGTATTTTGACACGTATTAATTCATTTGAGATTGATTTTTGTGCAAGTATAACGACTGATCCACTGTGGCGGCTCAAATTTGGAGACCCATCAGTGCAATTTATATACCTACGGCCACCAGACGAAATTCCTTCTGAGCCTCCACCAGACAATTGTAATGTTTTTCTTTCCCTTCTTTTTCTTTTATTTTATCTTATTTTAATTTTAGTTAGTTTTCAGGTGCATTTGCCCGTAGTTCAGTTTTTCTTTTCCATTACTTCACCACTAAGGTACGCTCTACTTTTCCCGTGCACAACCTTTTCTATTTCACCTATGCTTTCACATTGGGGACAATGTTCCACTTTAATTTAGGGGGGGTGAGCATGGGTGAGCATTCACATATGACACTGTGCACGTATACGTACCGGGTTTTATATTTAAAAAAATAAAAAAAGTAAAAAAGAAAGAGAGAAGAAGGGAAGAGCACTGAGGAATTACACTACATTATGCCACGCTTAACACTGCTGCATACCCTTCACATACTTGCATATAACTTAAGAATGACACACTTGAGTCAATCATGCGTAGTTTCTCTTTATATGATTACTATGACTCCATGAAGAATTGATTGGTAATACACTCGTATTAATCTGGCTATATAATTTCTTGTATTTACACGGCATCTCACGAAGCTGAATAAACACATTCACGTGATTCATTGCACTTAGGGTTTCCTGTGAGCACTGAAAGAACACCTATGGCGACTATGACACCTTGTGAGATATCCTTGAGCTATTTATCGTATTTTTGAGCGTTAACATCAAATCAGAGTTCATCGAACTCAATTCTCTTTTTCTTGGATGATTCTTTGTGCACTAGTCTCTGTCTTTGATTTGCTAGCCTAGAGGTGACACCTAGTGGGGAGATAGAAACCTAGGTCTCGTAGCCTACTCAAGATATGAAGGCTGAGCCACACCTAGAGATAGACTTAGTTCATGGACCACTATTCGAGCTTAATTCCCATTGATCGTTTGAAGATTATAAACGAAGTGTTAAGATTATCCTAATTAATCAAGAAAAGACAGAAAATGAAGAAATGAGCAAAAGAAATAATAAGCAAAACACATGCGCATGAAATGAAATGCTAATGCCGACTCCACATAAATATCACAAAAAGTCAAGGACACGACACATATTTTCCAGGTATGAAGATTCTTCAACCGGTTATGCCTCAGATACATTCATGACAAGTTTGTGAATACGTTGATCTAGGGTGGTCTCGGTTGGATATGGCGAGTAGGTGAGAAGATGCTAGGGTGAAGGACCCAACACCTCATAGATAGGCTAGATCCTTTCTAGACTAGTCCACTCCATATACTTAGAGTTTGTTCCCTTCAGTATGTGGGATGTTTGATCACAACACTCCTCCTCACATATGATGAGTGAACCCATTTTCCTTGAGTGTTTTTTAGGGTATACCAGTTAAGCCAAGTCAAAGCGACCGTTCTGTAGGTGTCCACTGGCATCCTAGGTGTACTGAATCACACACATCACACATACCTCGAGAGTTTACCTGTTTATACTCGAACTTATATGATTGCATTAACTCTGAATTGTTCCGCTAGTTAACTTCATGTGAGTACATGGTTCTTAAATGAAATTTAAACAACGAAACTTGCATGAGTGAGGCTCTTCGGAGTTGTGTCTATTGAATATGAACGAGTCTGTGTGAAATTCAATTATATTATTGTATGTGAAACTGTATGGTTGTGTCGTCTGTGCATTAATTTCATATTCACTGGAGTTCGTAGTTATGGGCACTACCGTGAAATTCATTCACGTCATTTGCTAGAGACTAGCAAAACGTTAGTTGGGGGTGTGATTACGCACCAAAATTGTGTAATTAGGCATCTTAATCCGGGTTTTACGGCTGATATTTTTAATTAAATGTCCATTTACGTCCAATATTTTAATAAAATGCCGAATTTATCATTTTTGAATTTAATTGCATAATTTATGAATTTTCGGTAATTTTTTTATCGTAGGAAAATTCCCGAGAACAAAAACTAGTACCTGTTTGTAAATCGTGCATAATTTTTCCGTATGAGCTTCAATTGAAATGATTCAAATTTATAGAAAAATAGGAAAGGATTATCTACAACTTACATGTTTTGAGTTTTGAGCAAAACGGGCTCCAGAAAGGTCAAATTTGGCTGTGAACGCAGAGAATAAAAATTAAAATAATAATAATAATAATAATAATAATAATAATAATAATAATTAAAGTCTTGATTTGAACCGACCATGCAAGCCACGTCGGGTCGTAGCTTCAGGGGTCTAGGGCAAGCCATCCCCCTTTTTTTCCTTTAAATATATTTTTTCTCTTCCGTTTGCCCTATTGGGCGTTGCCCTAGCCGTAACCTTCTCTTCCTTTTCTTCTTCTTCTTCTTCTTCTTCTTCTTCTTTCTCACTTTCTTCTCTTTCCCCTTTGTTCTTGCTTTTGGCTAGCGGACCAGCTCCCTTCTCTGCTCTTTTTCTTCTTCTTCTTCTTTCTCTCTTTCTTCTCTTTCCCCTATTTGCTTTCCCTTTTCCAAACTCCCTTTGTTCTCTCTTATTTCCTCTCCAGCCGCTGCACAATCGGCAGCCTATGCACGCACCAGCCGAGCCCCTCTCTCTCAGCGAGCCACGACCACCGAACACAGCAACTTCGGGCACCCTGTACCAGTTTCAACTCCGATAGTAGCAGTCTCTTCCAGACCAGCTACACCGAGACCTCCATCAGCCAACTACAACAGAACTTCCAGCACCTCCAAGAGCTCCCCTGTTCCACCGTCCACAGCAACCCGAGACACCAGCCAGGATTGGAACTTCAATCTCCAACTACAACAGAACTTCCAGCACCTCCGAGAGCTCCCCTGTTCCACTGTCCACAGCAACCCGAGACACCAGCCACGATTGGAACTTCAATCTCTCTCTGTCTCTCTCTCTTTCTGTCTCTCTGTTTTATTTATTTTTCTTTGAGACTTGGGATGTTAAGGAAAACTTAGTTTTTTTTTTTTTATGTTATTGGAGTTTTTTTTTTAGTTGAATATTGTTAGGAATTTTATTATTATCGAAGTTAGTTAAAAAAATTGAATGTTAATTTTTCATTGTCTTTTGAATGTTAATTTTTCGTTCAAGTTCATGGTTGCATTTAAATTGTGATTTTGTTTTGAGTTCTTAATTTCATTAAAGGTTCAGTTTTTATTGCGCCTGTGTGTGTTTGATTGAGTTTCCATTACGTATTTTTTAATTCCATATTCTAGGTTGCCATCTTTATTTAATGCATGTTTCAGTGTTTCTTTAAGTAGGCTAGAGTTTCCATTAGTATTCTTTAAATCAATACATGCTAGTTTTAGGATTTCAATTTACATGTTATTTAATTCGTTAAAAGTGAAATTGAACAATCTTGAAAATCCCGAATCTAAATTAAGTTCAGTACATTTTTGTTTTTGATTGGATGAAAGTAACATTTGAGATTAAAACCATTTCTTGAGGAGACGATCTAGCCCTTGGGCTGAATATTACACGATATAACTCCTATACTTGGGATAGCTTCCGAGTTGCTCATTTTTCGAGTGAGTTAGTTCATACATCATTGAGATGCATTGATTATATTGTGCATATTGTAGTACATACCTACTTAGTTGAGAAGCGTTTATTTGTACAAAAATTTCATATTGATTGTATTCCAGGCATGGGCCTGAAAAGCGAGACTAACCCTGTTGAATAGTCCCTGACTGGCTTAGACCCGGTTAGGAAAGTTAGGTGTATCATCCTGGTAAGGTGTAGGTTGAGATCAGTCCCGCTAATTGACATGATTGTAACCGGTGCCGCTCCACTCGTTAAGTGAGCTTTAGTGGAATCCTTAGGCTTGCAAGCTAGAGGCGGGGACGTAGGCAGTATTAGCCGAACCCTACTAACATATCGTATGTCTATTTCTATTTCCGTACTTTATATTTACCACACGTGTATGATATATTGTGAATGTTGCACATGATTTAATTTTCGCATATCATTATCTGCTCAATTGGTGTATGATTAGAAAGACCCTAGGTTGTGTTATACTACTATCTCGTTTAACCTAGAAGATAAGTTTTAAAATTCCAATTCACCCCCCTTAGGAATACACCAAAGCTAACATATATACTGAAAGGTTTTGTGCCGAGATGATTTAAAAGAAACCCAGTGCTATGTATATATTGAGCTGAAACCAAATGAGAATTGTGTTATTAAGAAACAATGAAAATAATATGTGTATACGTATATTGAAGAGTTTTTTGAGAAATGACGAAAAGAGAAACATGGATATGTATATTGGAAAAAATAATGAAATGCTTTACTGAGAAATGCTGAAATGTGTGAAATGATATATATATATATATATATATATATATATATATATAAGTATGAGATGATATATGAATATGAAAATGTGTGTATTGTAATGTAAATTCTGCAATATGAATATTGAAATGTGGAAATTGAAATGTGTTTTCTGAAACATGAATACTGAAATATGGATGTTGAAATGTGAATACTAAACTGAAAATGATGAATGTAAATACTAGGAAATGTGGACATTGCAAAGTGCGAAACCTGCAATGGGATCGTTGAAATGTGATTGATGAAATGCCAATACCGTATAATGATTGCGGGTATGTGATAATGATAACCCTAACGGATGTTTATGGAAACACTAATGATGGGTTGTGATATTGAGCACGGTATCGTTGCTAGTGGAGATAGTGCAACCACACGGACTCTTGGATCGTGTGGCATGGTAGTCGACTGAACCATTTAGTAGAGTTGTTGTGCCCCTTGAGTCTAGATCAGGGCTACAGGCCAGTCAATCGTACTATAGATGCGGGATATGTGATATGATATTTTGATCTAACTAGGTCAGCCAACTGCGGTTAGATCTAGCCTTCGGGCCGCACAACCCTAACCATGAGGGGAAACATGGCATGGAAAAGAGATCCTCAGGGCAACCATGAGTTATAGACACAATATTGGTGCTAGGAACAAAGGATACTCATGTGCTGGATAGTAAAATGGATATGTGTGAGTTAATAAGATAAATAATTGAGTCAAAGTAAAACTCTCTGCTTGAGGGCTTACTGAGTAAGTTAAGTGCCCTGATTTGTATTAGTTGTAGTCGAATCCGAGTTAATTGGGTAAGGTTATAAATGATATGAAAACAGAGGGGAGATTTATGTATTGGCATGCAATCTCCCCTATCCTCAGGAACTTCGCTAGTAAATATGGGTTGTATAAGAATGAATTTGAGAAAAAGTTTTAAAGTTTATAAAAGCTTGTGTTTTATATCTATACAATTATGAGCATATATGTTAGTGTATTTTCTCAGATGAATTAATGATTCAAAAAATAAAATATGTTAAAACTAAACTCATATTGCCACACACTATAAATAATTTATTCCATCTTATTAAGATGTGTCTCACCCGAATTATCTAAATTTTTCAGGGAATAGAAACAAACCAGGTGATGGAACTCTGAGACAGTAGGGAGTTGAGACCCTGATATACGGGGTGAGTTTTGAACTAGGGAGGTGTGATTCCTTTAGGGTTGTATTGTTTTGGGTATGAGATAGAAATGTATGTATATGGATATTGATACTTTAGGTATTGTATTATGGATGGTATGTACATTATGTCTTCCGCTATTAGGTTAACATAAATAAAACATCTGTTTAGCCGATACCCAATGCGGGTCGGGTCATGTGAGTGGTATTAGGGTTGTTGACGTGGCCGATATAATGTTGGATGTGTAAAAAAAATGGTATGAAAAATCGAGGCGTCACAGTTTGGTATCAGAGCCTAGGTTGCTAGGTTCGGCAAACTTTAGTAAATAGCGGAATACAATACCAGAGTATAGGAATGGATTGTGAGGAGAATAAGTGACGGGTGGTGTGAGATATGAATCACTTATTGTTAGAGGATGAGATTGGTGTTGATTTAGGTGTAATCCTAAGAGGGGGGTGAATTGGGTATTTTAAAAATTCTTTCAAACTTACTTACCAATTAATCCCTCTTCCTATATTTAACAAATTACTTATCAAGTTTGTGTGAGATTATTCAACGTACATACATGCAATGTAAATAGTGAAGTGCGGTGTGAAAATTAAAAGATAAGGGAAGAGAGAAGACAAACACAGTTTTTATGAGGTTCACTAACCTGGCCTACTTTCTCGCCTTGAGCAACCCACTCAAGGATTCCACTATAATCCTTGCTCCTTAAATTGGGATGGAACTTCCCTTACAATCTGCTACTTCAAGAGGTACAGCTTCCTCCTACTCTGCTGCTTACAAGAGATACAACTCTCTCCTCAAACTCGGTTCACAACCCGAACCGTGATTACAATAAAATCTATAAAATACTCAAAGTTGCTTCCAACAAAGCTCGTGAGTACAATTCAAATTCTTAATACATAATCATATGATTAAAATTGAAGCTCATAATGTATGAAACGATACAATCGTATATGAATGAATATGCTTCAACACGCAAATTCTCTTTTATCAAATCTTTCAAAATATTTGTATGAGTAATAGCCTCGAAGACAAGATGCACAAATATCAAATATGATCTTGTTAAAAAATTTATCTTGAATATTGTAAAGATCTAAATCAAAAATCTTTCTTTCAACTATTCAATTACACCACGATCTTTGTAATATGCAAATATATATATACACGATATGTATTCCAAACATAAAAAACCCAATGCAATATCTTTCAGAAAATATCCCTTAAATAAAATGTATACTTATGAACACCAAGGATATTTTATCAAGTGTTTTAATATCTAAAATATAGATCCTTTAATAGAACACACACTTGAATCAATTCTATTTAACCAATGATGAAACCCTTTATCAAGTAGTGAGATTATCTAAATAATATATATATATATAAAGTATACTCACTATCTATCACTCAGCCTATTTCAACAATAGATTTTGAAATGAGTAGTTCTTTGAAAAATATATATCAATGGCAAAACAAAACTTTCTCAAACAACAAACTTGTCAAGAAAAACAATCTATATATAGTTAGGAACACTCAAGAACAAACTCTCTAACGATATTCAATAATAGATGATGATATGAGAATCTCTTGAAAAACACTAAATGGATTTACCAAACCTCAATACCAAGTTGAAATCAAGATGTGTAAATAGATTCCCTTGGATTTTCTGAGTTGATTTGCCCAAACTTGATGATTGTAAGCTGAAGTACAAGCAATCGTATGTCAAGACGTTCAAGTTTCTCAATTCTCTATTCAACAAGATGTTCTCTTCTTTTCTTGTTTGTCTTAGCTTCCACACTAGGGTTTAGATGTTCAATATATAGGTACTTAACCCTTAGAATCAATCTTGACCGTTGGATTAAAAAATATCTCGCGAGTTCTCTCAATAAAAATTAAAATTTTAAGTTTTCCCGCAAGTTCAAGCGACTGAAGTCGAGTGCCCAGGCGACTGAAGTTCCTTAGTGCTTCAAAAAATCAACTTGGATACAGGATCAGGTGACTAAAGTTGAGTTCAGGCTTCTGAAGTGACAACTTTAGGCAATCGAAGTCTCAAGTTCAGGCGACTGAAGTGCCTCGGCCAGATTCTGTGTTTCACCATTAATTCTTCAGGCGACAGAGCTTAATCTTTAGGCTTCTGAAGAAATTCTTCAGACAACTAAGGTTGAGTTCAGGCTACCGAAGTGGCCATTTTCTGAATTTTCTCTTTCTAATTTAAAAATATGCTTTGCTCCCTTTCTTGGCTCTCTTATAAAAGTATTTTCTAGGGTTTTAAAATATTTCTAAGTCCATGAATGCCCCCTAATGGTGTTCATAAAATGCATGAATCCTAAAGTCATTCTAGGGTATATGTTGAGCCTCAAATTAAATCATATGAAAATGTAAATACATGAGTTCTAAATACCCATTGCCATGATGTTCCTGAACTTGATGCTTGCATCTTCATTCTTGTACTCTTTGAGTTCCATGGATCTACCAAGTTGTGTATACTTTATTCTTCATGGCTTCCATGACTTGTTATCCTTCCGCGCATGCTTAAACATAGTTCTTGTTCACAATCTCAATGCACAGATCAAATACCAAATAATATGTCATTATCAAAACAGGATTGGACTCATAGAGTCAACAATTGGAAATTCATGGTTCTATCTTGCAGCCAGGAGTCCTGTGGTTGTTTCTGTGTTTTGCTTGGGGTGATGATTTCAGAAAAACCATGGATACTATCACCGGCTCTTGTTTCTAAGTGGTAGGACTGAATCTTAAATTGGGATTGAGGATGTTAAGATAAATGGTTATAGAAGAATGTTTGATGAGTTATAGTTTGATAAGTGTATTGGTTGCATGACAGTAATTGAGTTTTGAGACTAGTTGTTGCCTTTTTCAGGATAGACCCTGGGAAAAACAATGTGAATACTGAAAGTAGTGGCAATGAGGCGGCTTCCAGCATATGTGGCAGTGACCTTGAATAGGTGCGGTGTAGTGCAGGCCAGCCGATCATGGCAGGGATTGTGTCGAACTATAGGGGACAGAACTGCCCACCAGTTGACCTGGGCTGCACTGTCGAGCAATTTATCCATATGAATCCCCCAACTTTTATGAGGAGAGCCGATCAAATCATTGCGAAGGAATGGATCCAAGAGATAGAAGATATATTAGCAAGTCTCCACTTTGCAGATGAGCAGAAATTTTTGTATGCTGTTTTGAAAATGATTGGGGAGGCCAAGCATTGGTGGATGTCGGTAAAACTACTTGAAGAACAAAGGCTAGAACCATCAACCCTAACATGGAACCATTTTAAGGAAATTTTCTATGATCAATACATTCACTCTTCTACCAGAGATGCCCAGGCGAAGGATTTTATGAACCTAAACTAGAGGAAGGGATCTATGTCTCTTGAATTTTAGGTAGGTACCAGTCAGGGGACTTGGAGAAAATATGGTGGTAGTGTAGGCCAGAGACAGGGAATGGGAGACAGAGTAGTACAGGGCAAGCCGATGCCCCCTCTTTGTCCCAGATGCTATAAGAGACACCCAGGAAAGTGTTGGGTCAGGGAGGTGATATGCTACCGATGCCACCAGCTAGGCCACATGGCGAGAGATTGTCGTGCACCGCCAGTTGTTGTGCCTACTTTTAAACCATACCAAGGAGGTCATTAAGCACCCTGAGCTTGCTAACATAGGAACACCGCTCAGGCACAGTAATACGCTTACACCAGAAAAAGGTTGAGACTGTAAGTGGCACGATGACAAGTATTATAGTTATAATTTCAGTCGAAGTTATTGTTTTATATGATTTAGAAGCAATATGTTCATTTATTTCTTGGGGATATGTCAGACTGTGTAAGATGAAAACTTAATTGTTAGACACCAAATTATTTGTAGCCACACCAATAGGAACAATGGTAAAATGTAGAAAGGTGTTTAAGGATTGTCCATTGGATATTCAGGGAAGGATATTGTCCGCTGGTCTTGTAGTGCTTTATAAGAACTAGATTATTTTGATCTTATCAATGGGCTGGCTAGCTATCAGTATGCCAGTATTGACTATCATCAGGAAGAGGTAGTATTCAGACCTCCAAGAGTTAAAATTTGTGGGGTCATGTGTGTGCGCCCCACCACTGTTGTTATCTGCCATTCAGGCAAGGAGGTTGTTGCTGGAGAGTTGTCATAGATTTGTGGCCTATGTAAAGGAAGTATCAAAATGGGAGTTGAGGGTTTAGGATATCCCATTAGTGAGGGGTTTTCCTAATGTATTTCTCGAAGGTTTGCTAGGACTACCTCTTGATCATGAGGTAGAATTTGTTATTGATCTAGTTCCGGGAACAACACCAATTTCTAAAGCGTTGTATAGAATGGCACTGACAGAACTAAAAAAGTTGAAGAAATAGTTGTAGGAACTGTTGGATAAGGAGTTTATTCGGTCGGTGTGTTGCCCTAGGGAGCGCTGGTATTGTTTGTGAAGAAGGAAGATGGGTCGATGAAAGTGTACATCAACTACATATTTTCATATTCCATAAGCCGGCCAAAATAGTGGGGACAGTGTAATCCTAAAATTAAGATGTCCATAAGAATGTAACATACTAAGTGCGCAATGATTGGACTTCTATGTTCTGTGGAAATTTTTTACTCCATGGGAAGTGAAGTTGTCACCATAAGCTGAAAATAAACATGAGAACAAGATGTCATAGGCATCACATTGCCAAGTCTTTCGAAGGATTCTGTGAATCAAATAACACCTAATAGAATCATCTTTATCAACTTACTTAGAAGAAAAATCATAATAACACTCGAACCTTTAGCAATCTGCTACCTAGAAGGAAAACCATACATGCTAGGACTTGGAGCTTTATCTTTTCACTTTATCTTGTACGAATCCTACTTAGCAATGGAACACCAATTTAACTACTTAGACATCGATTCGGTTGGGATTTGATTTGTCTAATGAGGAATCATATGTTGTTATCTACAATTGATTGTGGCTTTTGAAACCATCTATAGAATCTAATCCTTCTACCATTAGCAACTCTCTAGTACAAATGAATATCACCCTTTTCCTTCCTGCTCCATTTCACACAAAATTTATGCTACCAAACAATGTCCAATCACTGATCATAGCTGACTAAAAAACTTCATTTGTATTGTATTTAATATCGAAAGAGCAAGACACGTATTTATTGTATATTTGTCCAGTCACTAGAACAAGATCATAATTGGCTTGAAGTCAATATACCAAGACTTAGCCTTGCCATAATTGCAATCCTTGCTTTTTATTGAGGATATTTTCCAACTATATTTTGATATTCACCATTTGCCAACATAGATTAGAAGTTGAGTCTCAAAAATTGTTTGAAATCTAGAAATCAATTTGGTAGGAAAATAATACTTTACCTTGATTTAAAAGTGTAAGTTTGTGTATTAGTTTGGCATTGAAAAGAAATTGGATGAATAGAATTCTAGAGAATGTTAAGAAGCTCATAAATTTTTACTCAAACAAATTACAAATTATGGTAAGAACTTTGAAGTGCCTTTTATACATTTGATTTGATAGGAAAATGATTACACACCCTAGTCTGAGATGTCCCAGCAAGTATGATCCTTGATGAGTATGAGTCATGATTGTAAGTTATCTATTTAAAGATGAGGCTAACTATTGGTGGTTATCTATTTATCATACACCTAGTTGATTGTTTTCAAAAGAAAGTAGTACTCAGAGATCCAAATGGAGTGATGACTTCTAACTAACAAGCTCTCATATTTGACATCTTGAGAGCTTGTGAAAGGATAGAATTAAGGCATATGTATGGGGTTGTAACAGCAATGACGGAAATATACGAGCTAACGAATCCCAAACTTCTTTATCCATAGGTGATGAATTTTTAGATATTATTCCCAGATGATTTATCGGGGCTATCTCCAAAAGGAGATTGAATTTAATATTGATTTGGTGTTAGGAACGAAGCCTATGTCAACTGCTACATATAGAATGACATTAACTGAATTAAGATAACCTAGGGTGTAACTGGAAGATTTTCTTGACAAGGAATTTGTTTGACCTAGTATATCATCATAAGTTGCACCTATGTTATTCACTAAGAAACATAATGGGACCTTAAGGCTATGCATTAATCATTGGAAGTTGAATCATGTTACATTAAGAATTGGTATCGTTGGTAAAATCCCAAAATTTTTTGAAGATTGATTTTCAATTAAATTATCACTAATTAAGATTTGGGAATTTCATATCCCAAAGATAGAGTTGAGTACACAGTAAGATCACTATAAGTTTCTGGTGTTACCCATTGGGGTTACCAATGCACCTTACATTTTCATGGATATAGTGAATCAAGTTATTCAACCATACTTGGATCAATTCATTATAATATTTATGGATGATTTTGGGGTATTCAAAGACTCAAGAAGGGTATGAACAACATTTGTGATTAATTTTACAAACATTATGAGAGCATTAGCTATATGCTAAATAGGAAATGTGGGTTCTGAACAATTATTACAAAAATTTTTGGTTCATATCATAATCAAAGGATAGTTATCTATTGATTATTCTAAGGTTATGTTAGTGTTAAATCTTTGGAAGACTGGACATGAAAATTTAAGTTGTTGAATGTTAGTACTAAAGTAAGGTGCATTAGAATAGAATGTATAATCCATCAATTTATGTTAGTTATCAATTCTAATGGACTTGTTTAAAAGATTAACTCAAAACTTATTGGGTATATGATGGAGTTGACTTGGGGTTGTATTCAACAAATTTTGAGGATGAAATTTCTATAAGTAGGGAAGAATGTAACGACCCCAAAAATAGTTATACTTGATCAGGGTTGTGATCCTAAAAATAAAATAAAATAAAATAAAATTAATTAATTAATTAATTAAATTAAAATTAAAATTAACATTTAATAATTAAATAATTATTATTAATTAAATAATATATAATATACTATAATAATAATAATAATAATAATAATAATAATAATAATAATAATAATAATATATTATATATATAATGTAACTCTTCTGAAGCTTCTGCTTCAAAAGATTGAATTCCTGCAAAGGCCGCCCCCCTAACGTCTCACTCTCTCATCGCCTCTCTCCGTCCATCCTCCTCTCTCTCTTCATTTTCTCGGCAAATATTCAGCCAATCAGAAGACGGAAGATACCGCTGGGTTCCTATCTTCGCCACCGACATTCCTACCAAAGTGGATTTGTCAAAGGAGCGATGTAGGCACCACTCTATATACTCCCTCTCTTTCCTCAATTTCTCCTTAGATCTTCAGCTAAATCAATGACTAGGCACCACCACGGGATCCAAGTCTCGATCGTCGACATTTTGGTCAAAGCAAATTTTCAATTTGGGGGTCCTAAGCTCCACTTCAAAGCGAGAGTGAGATTTAGGGAATTAAGAAAATTAGTTATTTCTGAGAGTTTAATTGTTTATTTGGAATTTATGGGCTTATGAAATGTTAAAATAGTATTTTATTTTAGGGTTGATTTGATTGAACAAAGGTTATTGAATCAGGGTTCGGGTGAGCGTCGCAGGCACCGTTTTGGGGTCCCAACTAGCGTAGTTTCTAGAAACCAAGTAAGGGGAATAAATTATAATAGTATTTGTTGAGAATTATTGACTAAGAAATTATGTGAAGACAAAATATGATATTTTACCTAAAATTATTATGATATGATTATCAGATAAAATTTGTGTGGCATATGAGCTATACTGAGAACATGTTTGAATTGGGTTGTGTGATTTGTATGAAGGAAATGGGAATATGATATAAATATATATACTGAAAGGTTTTGTGCCGAGATGATTTAAAAAAAAACCTAGTGCTATGTATATACTAAGCTGAAACAAAATGAGAATTGTGTTATTGAGAAACAATGAAAATAATATATGTATATGTATATTGAAGAGTTTTCTAAGAAATGACGAAAAGAGAAACATGGATATATACATTGGAAAAATAATGAAATGCTTTATTGAAAAATGATGAAATGTGTGAAATGATATATATATTAGTATGAGATGATATGTGAATATGAAAATGGGTATATTGTAATGTAAATTCTGCAATATGAATATTGAAATGTGTTTTCTAAAACATAAATATTGAAATGGGGATGTTGAAATGTGAATACTAAATTTAAAATGATGAATGTAAATACTGGGAAATATGAACATTGCAAAGTGTGAAAGCTGCAATGAGATCATTGAAATGTGATTAATGAAATGTCAGTACCACATAATGATTGTGGGTATGTGGCAATGATAACCTTGATGGATGTTTATGGAAACCCTAATGATGGGTTGTGATATTGAGCATGGTACCATTGCTAGTGGTGATAGTGCAACAACACGGACTCTTAGAGCGTGTGGCATGGCAATCGACTAAGCCATTTAGTAGAGTTGTTGTGCCCCCTGAGTTCAAATCAGGGCTATATGTCAGTCAGTCGCACTACAAACGCAGGATATGTGATATGATATTTTGATCTAAACGGTTTGGCTAACTGCGGATAGATCCAGCCTTTGGGTAGCACAACCCTGACCATAGGGGGAAGTATGGAGTGGAAAAGAGATCCTCAGGGCAGCCATGAGTTACAGACGCGATATTGGTATTGGGAACCTAGGATACTCATGTTCTAGATAGTAAAATGGTTATGTGTGAGTTAATAACATAATAATTGATGCGAAGTAAAACTTGAAATCAGGAATAGCTTCCCAAGAGAAGGGGTGAATTGGTTTTTAAAAATCTCTTTTTAAAGTCCTTAACTTCTTTTAATATTTAACCAATTCTTTGACTTGTTTATCTATTTTGTCAATCAAACAAGAACTTGGTTTCTTTTAAACAATGAACAAGACAACTAATAAAACATTCAATCTTCAACCACAATTTGTTTGCCAAATATAAGTTCACTGCAACACTATTAGATTGATGAAATCATTCAAGATTTAAGACTCTTGGAATATAAAACAAATCTTTATACCATCCAATCACAATCAATATAATATATGTAACTTTCAGCTTTTGATGTTTTCAGCCCTGTGATGAATGTGAGTTTTGAACAAAGCCTTGTATATATGAAATTTCTTCTTCAATATGATGTTCAATATAAAATCCAATTACTATTTCCAAACTTCAGAATTCAAATAAACTCTTAATTTATCTTTGGGGTGTTTATCCAAGTAACATACTCCCGTATGGTTTCCGCAAAGAATGGTTCAACCAACGTACTCTTTTTCGGTTTTCGTAACCCAAATCAAAATCAAACTTTAAGGTTTACTTGATTTCCAAATTTATGTAGTTTATATGATTTTAAATTTAAACCATCCATGCAATTTAAATATGTACTAAAAATAAAGAATAGGGAAAGAGAGAGTGAGACGGAGATTTTTACGAGGTTCGGCTTATACCCAGCCTACATCCTCGCCTTTGGCAAACCACCAAAGGATTCACTAAACCTATTCCTTTAATGGGTGGAACAATACCTTTACAACACTCCTTGGTTAAGTCTAGAATCCGCCTTCTCCAAACGATATCCCCTCGTCCAGTCACTCCTTAACTAGGCTAGAGTCTACCTCTCTAAGCAATATCCACTTGCTTAGCCAACGATCCAAACAATCCTTGGAATCGTCAATTTACAAGAAATAAATCAAATAGATGTGTACAAGAACTTGCTCACACAAAGAGCTAATTAGTACAACAATTTAGAAACTAATATACTTCAAAGTAAATAACAATATGGAAATTAACTTGAAGCTTAATGAAATAGATCACCGTTAATTCTTTCAATGTTTGAAAGATTTAGAATTTGTGTTAGCCTTATAGGTCACGCCCTGGTTTTGATAATGACAAATACTCTTGTATTTAATGAATATCTAGTTCATGTGCAGGTTCATATTAGTAGATCATTAATGACATGTGAAAAGCTTAAAGATTGAATATTAGTTCTTATTTTCAGTTGTAACATATTTAATAGTCTATTCGGTCTGTAATAGTAATTAGGACATTCGGTTTGTAATAAGCACACACAACACATGCATGCTTTAATTTGTAATCTCAAACCAAATAGTGACATAGAAATGACGTTAGGGCTTTGGTCGACCGACACCCGATTTTTTCGGTGTCTTAATTTTGGACACAAAATGACCCTAGGACACTCACTCATGCATATATATGTTTGAATATTTGACTTAGGTAATTGCATGCTTGAAAAAGGACAAAAATGTACAAATATTGTACTTTCGGTCGACCGACCAACACAGGTCATTTTCTCCTAGTCGACCGAAATCGGTCCGGGTCAACATGTTGACCACGGTCCAGTCGACCGAGCCCTTACAGTTCATTTGACCCCGGTCGACCGAACCACCTGGGAGTAACCATTTTGACCTCCCGGTTGACCGACAACTTTTATTCTCCAACTACCTGGTTGACCAGAGGGTCCTCGGGAGAATTCTCGGTGGTCTGGTCGACCGAACCAGGCAGTTCAAAATGGCTTGGTTGACCGAACCTCAGAAATTTGGAAAATCACCCACTTTCGGTCGAACGAACCCTCAGTTCAAAAACTCCCTGGTCGACCGAAACTGATCTGATCGACCGGACCTCTCGGGTTGCCATCATTTTTACCACAGGTTAAATATTTTTAAACAGGGTTAAATTGATTTAAATGTCATTAAACTTTTCCAATAATCCCTAATAGGTCCCCAACGGTCAAATATTTTGGTATGCCTATTTATACTCTTTCATTTGGGATAATTAAGGATGGATTAGCAAATACACTCAAAAATTCTCTCTCAAGCTAAATACATCCTACTTCTCATACTCTTATAGAATCCACTCAAACTTACCTTCTCTATCCTTCTGTATCATTTGTAAGTGCATTGAGTGATACTGCTTAGAGGTTTGCTCTCATTGTTTGAAGTTCTTTGAATCGATTTTTCTAACGAGAGCATAACCTAAGTATTCTTAGGAGGCTTTTCTAATAAGCCTATCCTAAGAAAACTTGTGGTGAATTTCTGAGTATTGCATTCCCATTGCAATATCTTTGGAAGTTTGTATTTGTTTTGATTTGCAAAAACATTTCCAAACTCACTCAAATATCTTGTGAAATCTTTATTGAACTACTTGAGAAAAGATATTTGTGTTTGTTACATTATTCTTTGTGGCAATATTTATTCAAGTATATATCTTTTTGCTGAATACAAAGATTATTCATTTTGTAATCCAAGCATATACATATTCATGAGATTGAAATATTCAATTGATTGATATTCTTGAGGTTTGCTTGATATTCTGTGTGAATACATTTGATTAAAATATTTTGAAATACACAAATTGCTTGTTTGACACTCTCACGTACTCACTACACTGATAAAAAACATATTTGAGAGTTGAAATATCTAGACCACACAGAGCTTACATTTTAAATCATCTATGGTGTTTGTGTTTGTGCGCATTTGTGGTACAAATTTGCTTTACGTGAAAGCACCCATACATTGTACCTTTTGATTGTATATCTAAGAGATTCCAGACGTGGCCTAAGGGGGCGGTAATCCAGTTCGGTAAGGATTGGTGTAAAGGTTGAGGTCAGCCCTGTGATAATTTGACCTGGTTTGTATAGGTGCCGCTCCACCCGTTCAAGTGAGCAAGGTATTGTGATAATCCTTGTGCTAGTTAGCCAAGGCGGGGACGTAGGCAGTTGGCCGAACCTCAATAACATATTTGCGTGTCACCCTTTATTTACTACTTTCTGGTGCTTGTGCGATTAAGTAAACTGCTTCATTTAATTTCTGATATATTTACATTATTCGCATTAGATTGACCATAGGGTTGTGAACATACTGTTGTTATGAGGAATACCTAGGGGTTCAATTTTAAAAATACCAATTCACCCTCCTTCTTGGGATCATGGTAAAGCTAACAATTTGTAGCACAATTCCGGTGGAAGAATCAGCAAGATCTCAGTTGAATTCGTGCAAGTTAAGAGCAAAAGAGAGCCTTGAGAATTTGAGAGTAATTGAGAGAAATTTTGAATTTTTTTAGAATTTGAATTCTTTGTGTATTGATTCAATGACCTTTAATACTTATTTATAGACTTTAAAAGGTATGTAACTTGGTCCCCAAGTGATTTGGAGTATCCCCCAAGTTTTCACAAAGTTTGAACCCCAAGCAAACCAGTTAAAAAATGTTTTCGTTGAGGTTTTTTTAAAAATTTGTTCGTGGCAATCGCCTGCCCCAATTCACCAGTCGTCTGCCTAGTTATTTTTAAAGGAGCAATAGGGGCATTAGGGTGGCAGTCACCTGCCAAGACACAACCAGTCGCCTGGCTTGACCACCCAGGTGTCTGTTCTGGTTCAGGAAGTCTACTGGTTGCTGTCAACTTCGAGTATCCTTCTATGTTTCAGTCAAAACCTTTTTTATGTAACTCCAAATTTGATGATCTTGGTATCAAGTGAAATATAAGAGAAAATCCTACAACTTTATTGTTAAACACTTTTTAAAATAGAGAATTTTCGATAGAGTAAAATACACCTCAATGCAGATGTAGAAAAATTAACAGCATTTTGAAAATCCTCTTTTTGATACTTTTCATTCCAAAAATGATTCTAACCTTTTTGAAATAATTTTTGACCTTATAAAAATATTTTTCAAGTATGTTAAAAGGTATTTAGGTCCAATAAATTAACCTAAGAGCTTTATGTATCCATATTAAAATTATTTGAAGTACTTACATGAAATTTTCTATAGATTCTTTCAAATATGCAATTCTTGAATTCCTTGAGGCTTTTATGCTTGCTTCATCTTTCTTTAAGCTTTCATTAAGTTCTCTTTAATCCTCATGCTCTCATGATATTCAAGCTTTATCTTTGAATCCATGCTTCAAGCTTGATATAAATCATCCTTCTTTGAAATATAAGCTTTCATGAATTCTTTAACCTTGCCTTCATCATTGAGTCCTGAAAATACATCACTTAAACAAAGTATGTTAAGTTCTACTTGTTTGTTAACATTAAAACAAGATGTTAAGTCTTGTAAGGCCAAAAAAACTCTCCACCTGAGGGCTTACTAAGTAAGGTGAGTGCTCCGATGAGTATTAGTTGTAGTCGAACCCGAGTTAATCGCTTAAGGTTACAAATGATATCAGAATAAAGGGGAGCTACATGTATGGACGTGCAATCTCTCCTATCCTCAGGAACTTTGCTAGTAAATATGGGTTGTGTAAAAATGAATTTGAGAAATGGTTTTAAAGTTTATAAAAGCTTGTGTTTTTTATCTATACAATTATGAGCATATATGTCAGTGTATTTTCTTAGATAAATTGATGATTTGAAAAGTAAAATATGTTAAAATTAAACTCATATTGCCACACACTGTAAATAATTTATTCCTTCTTACTGAGATGTGTCTCACTTGAATTATCTAAACTTTTCAGGAAATAGATACAGACCAGGTGATAGAGCTCCGAGACAGTAGGGAGTTGAGCCCCTTATATGCAGGGTAAGTTTTGGACTAAGGAGGTGTGATTCCCTTAGGGTTGCATTGTTTATGGTATAAGATAGAAATGTATGTATATGGATATTGATACTCTGAATATTGTATTATGGATGGTATGTACATTATGTCTTCTGCTGTTAGGCTAACATAAATAAAACGTCTGTTTACCCGGTACCCAACACGGGTCGGGTCATGTGAGTGTTATCAGGGTTGTTGACGTGGCCGATATGAAGTTGGATATGTAAAAAAAAAAAAAATGGTATAAAAAATTGAGGCGTGTCTTTTTAAGCTTCATTTGATCATTTTTCTTTGGAGTATAAGTTTTCAATGATCATTATGAGCACTTGACCTTGTATTCTTATGCTTGAGTCTTGAAATATCATCACTTAACCAAATATGTTAAGTTCCTCTGATTTGTTATCATCAAAACAAGATTTTAAGTCTAGTAAAGCCAACACATGCCATCTGAGTCGTTTCTCCCTTTTCTTATCTTCTATAGGAATTACACCTAACTTACCACGAATATGTTCATTCCTTAATTTATCTTTCAATGTTATACCACTCATCGATCTAAGCATTCTCATCATTGCAACTTTTACTTTTTGGATATTATGTTTCTTTGTCGTCCAACATTCCGATCCATATAGCATAGCTGGTCTTATAGTTGCTCTATAAAACTTCCCTTTCAATTTTAAGGGTATTCTACGATCACAGAGTACACTTGAAACACTTCTCTATTTTACCCAACCTGCTTTAACACTATGCATTACATCATCTTCAATTTCTCCTTCAGCTTGCATAATAGATCAAAGGTATCGAAATCTACAAGTGCTATTTATTTCTTCATCATCAAGTTTAACTTTGTCTCCAATATTCCTCTTATCGTTACTAAAACTACATTTCATATATTCTATCTTATTTCTACTTATCCTAAAGCCTCTAGATTCCAAAGCTTCTCTCCATAATTCTAACTCAGGGTCTACTCCGTCCCTAGTTTCGTCAATTAATACAATATCATTTGCAAACAACATACACCATGGAACCTCCTTTTGAATACTCTTAGTCAATTGGTCCATCACTAAAGCAAAAAGATAAAGACTCAAAGTATATCCTTGATGTACACTTATGGTGATTGGAAATTCTCTAGTTTCTCCATTTATAGTCCTTACACTAGTCATTACTCCATCATACATATCCTTAATGACATCGGTATATCTACTACATGCACCCCTTTTTTTTTTTTCTAAAACCCACCATAGAACTTCCCTAGGTATCCTATCATATGCTTTCTCAAGGTCAATAAATATCATATACTATCCATATCTTCCCAAAATTGTCTCTTAAAATTTTTTATTAAGCAGACTTGAGGAGCATAAGCACTAATGATATTTATTATCTCTTGTCCTAATACCATCTTGATTTTTATAATTCTATCCCCTACTCTAGTTACATCCACAACGCTATCTTTTAAGTTTTTGTCTATAATAATGCCTACTCCATTCTTATATTTTTCTTTTCCAGTGTACCAAAGTTTAAATCTCAATTTATCAATTTCAATAGATTTCTCCCCACCCACTTAGTTTTTGAAGGCAAATTATATTAATTTTTTTTTCTGTTCATTGTATCCATAATTTCCAGGCTTTTAAACGTAAGTGTCCCTATATTCCAAATTGCTAATCTATTCCTAGTTTCCTGAACTAGCTTCTTTACCTGCCCATGTCCAGAATAATGAAGGAACCCTCGCATATTTGACACTATAGTCGGGTGCCGACATGGCACATCACTTTGGGGCGACGACCTAGTCCACCCTCGCCCACTTTTCATTACACCCAGGTGGCTCAAGTGCAACGCATCGCTTGTAGGTGACACCCCAGCAAATATTCGATAAGGATTCATATCATAGTGATCTGATAAATTTTACACTGGCTATCAGCTACCAAACGCATCCCTTATCCTTTACCCGGGCTTGAGACCGATTGTGTAACGACCTCAAAATCTTAATATAAAATGAAACATAATAAATAAAAAAGTCAACTTGAACCCGTGGGTAATGGGGACACCTGTCATTTACAGCGGAAACCTATGCAACAGTGAATATAAAATTACAACCATCCAACCATAAAAAAAATACCAGAGTTTACTACATCATCAAAATAATGTATTTATATACAACCTCCAAAAAGTCAAAATAACACTAGGATCATATAACAAAAATCTCCTGATCCTAGTTCAACGCTTACCCTTCTAGTAGGGAAGCTCAACTCACTCAACGGCGGCCTTGACCCGCCAGTTTCTTTGGGTTTTCTAAAAATCATTTAATGTTCAGGAGTGAGACACTTCTCAGTAAAGGAAAATAAACTAAATACAACTGTATTACAATATGAATATTTATTGCAGTTATACATACTCAGTACATTTCATATATCTAAAAAATATACATCATAACATGGTGGAATAATCATATAGTTTCATATTTTCTAATAAAGCATATCGTACATAAAATTTCTGATATAACTAATAATACTGAAAACATACTTAGGATGAATAGCTAGCTGATGTCATGTATTACCCCCCATGACGGGTTGTGCAGCCCGAAGGCGGGACCTGACAATGGTTGGCCTACCACTGCAGAGTCAAAAATGTCTATAAGTACGATGAGCCCGCCACACCCTGGTCCGAACTGCAGATGGACGTCCACGCTCTACTGAAAGCCACATCGACTATCCATCTCCCACCCCCTCGTGGGGTGGTTAGCACTAATCTGATCATAGATATATGATCTATAAGCTACGGTATCGTGCTCCTAAACTGAACTAAACTAACATCCGGGGTCTGATAACATATAATACATGATATTATAGCATTTTTCATCATTTCATAAATACGACCTCGCACCAAAAATAATTTCATAAATACGGCCTAGCACGAAATCATTCCATATATACGGCCTTGCGCCAAACATTTCATAAATACGGCCTCGCGTTGAACATTTCATAAATACGGCCTCACGCCGAAAATCATTTCATATATATCATTTTGAAAATAGATCAATTATCATGTATTTTCAACATCATTTGTACTGTAACATTTCATATTCCTGAAAAACATGCTTTATTCGTAACAAAGTTACATCGTAATACATTTCACGTAAAGTAATATTCATGCCACACATTTTCTGTATAAAGCCATACATTGTATTCTAAAAAAAAATCATAATTTCTGGCATCTCATACATATATATACATTTCAACATAATAGCAGTATGTTGGCCTAATAAGGCTTACAATTCTTATTTTGATGATAACAAATCATGATGTGTTTAATGTGGTTCAAGTGAAAGTTTTTTAGGAAAAGGGCAAAGTTTAAAGGAAGTGACAAAGCTCAAGAGCATGAGAAAGCTTGTGGATTACAAAGAGATCTTAAAGAGCATAAGGATTAAAGATAATCAGGTGAAAAGCTTAAAGAGAAGAACAAATACTCAGAGATGATGGAAGAACAAGATTGAAGATCAAAGGATCATTTTTTTTAAGGATGTTCTAAATGTAAGTACTTCAAGTCAATTTCAAATATAAATTGAATTGAAACTCTCAAAATATTCAGAAATATATTTTTATACTCTAAAGAATAATTTTTATAATTAATAAAAAGAAAGGGTTTTTGAAAAAGAAAAACTTTTGAAATAAAGAAGGGATAGGCAACTGTCATGATATGGCAGGCGACTGCCAAATTAAGTAAGGGATTTCTCAAAGAGACAGTAGCAAGACAGACGACTTCCTGAACATGCCAGGCGCCTGAGTGAACACGCCAAGCGACTGCCTTGGTTCTAGTAGGCAACTACCAGAGTTTAGTGTTGTGAGTTTGTTCTATGACAGGCGACTGCCACTCGAACGTTGGCCTAAAAACTCTCAACGAGAAGATTTTTTAAACAAAGTTTTTGGACATTATTATTTTTAAAAACTTGGAAACTATTTCAAGGAAATTTTGGGGGTAAGGAATTGCTTCTAAACATCTATAAATAACCCCAATCTTCAAAGGTTTGAGACATCCAAGCAATTTTCTAGTAATCAAAGTTCTTAAAAGTTCTCAAACTCTCTTGTGTTCAACTACTGAATTGCTACTGATTCAAACTCCGAAGCAAACTTTCAAAGTCAGAATATTTCATATTTTGGAAGATATTTGGTGATTCATATTGAGTATTGAGCTTCAAAATCTTTTATATTTAAATTACTTTGAAGTATTATTGTGCTGAATGTTGTACTAACCTACTCTGCTGTGAGAGTGTTTTCTTGTACACATAATCTTTGTATCTTGATTCTTGTTCATAGATGATTCAGGGCTGTAGAATCGTTGGACCAAACGAGGGTATATTATTTGGAGAGGCAGGTTCTAACCTAATGGAAGGAGTGTTTATAATCGGTATTGTTCCACCTATCAACAAAACTAAACTAGTGAATCCTTTGGTGGTTTGCCAAAGGTGAGGACGTAGGCTGGGTATAAGCCGAACCTCGTAAAATCTTGTGTTTCTCTTCTTCCTTACTCTTTACTTTTTCAGCAAAAACTTACAACCTGTGTGTATGTTTTTTAAATTGTGAATTCTAAGTGTTTAGTTGTTAAATAGACCATAGGATAATTTGTTTTTTGGTTTAATTAGCATTGATTGCGGAAACCGAAGGGGACTACGTTGGTTGATCAAACTAAACTTATTAATCTGAAAGTTTGTTTAAAAGCTAAACATAAAGAAGACTTGTGAGTTTGGAATAAACATAGGGCTTACATAAATTCAGCTTGATTTACAATTCATTACAGGGCTATTGAGAGATCGAATTCTTGATTATCTTGATTAGTTGTGATTGAATTGTTTTATATTTACTTATTGTGGTTGTTGATATTAAACAAAGAATTAAAATTGAATTAATTTTAAAAAATTCCAATTCACCCCCCTCTTGGGAAGCTATCCTAATTTCATAGTATTTTCCCAAACGTGCATTTCCTTTGTAATGTACAGATATAATACAGGCTTTCCTGAAAAATAAGTTTACTCATATATAATAATAATTTGCATAGAAAATAACTACTTTAGTTTATTCCCTTACCTGGCTACTGAGAAAAGCCCCTATAAATTCTGGACTCACACCCGTAGGATTTCCTGATAAGTACCCTGAAAATGAAAACTCCCAGTACTAAACATCAATATTTTCATGCAAATATCATTTCCTATAACTATAGTATGACCAAATTTGGCATAAAAAGCTTTACCTCAACTCAGGGATGATTTTCAACGGAGTTCCACCGACAATCCGCTCTGGCAGATTTGGAGAGAACTTCCCCAGGAGCATCATGGTGGCTTTAGATCCTCGAACCAGTGAAAATTCGGCCCGAAATCGAAGGGAGAAGAGGAGGGAGCCGAAGGGGGAGAGAGAGAGAAAGAGAGAGAGTGAGAGATTTCTTATTTTTGAAGCTTAAATCCGGGTTTTTGATATTTATAGGACTGGATTCGTCGACGAGACACGTCACCTCATCGACGAGTCCTGTAGAAAGTTCGTCGACGAACTCGCACCTTCGTCGATGAATTTCAGACTTCCCCAAAACCCTCTCTCGGTATCTTCTCGTCGATGAATCTTGTCTTCGTCAAAGAGGTCCTCTTATACCCTCATCGATGAGGTCATGATAATTTCCCTCGTTTATTCCTTCCAAAGTGCAATGTCGTCGACGAACGCGAAGACTTCCTCCTTCTATTACTATTTTCATTTCCATTCCTCTTTATTATTTAAATCCTATTATTATTCGGGTTGTCACAGGTTGTGTGTGAAAAAATTAGGATATTAAGTGCATCATAGGCAGAGTTTTTCTTTGGAAATTAGTTTTGTGTAATTGTTGGTAATTCATTTTGGGTTCTGTCCTTAAATTAGAATATTTTGCTTGCCCTATTAATGCATGATTCTTTTGTTATGTTTATGATATAATTTGTAAATATTTAACATCTTGATCAAGTAGATTTTAGGGTTAAGAATCACTTATAAAGCTTGAATAATAAGTTCCCTTCTCTCTCAAGATTTCATTTTTATGTATTGTTAAGATGAAAATGTAGCTAAGTTGGCACTAACTAATTTTGTAACGCCCCAAAAACACATACATAAAATACATAAATCCTATATTTTATCCACATCATTCACAAACACATGCCCTTAAAACTCATTTGTAAAATTATCAAGGACCTAGTGGGGTTCAAAATATCACTGTCCATAATTTAATTAATAAACAATGGAAACAAATAATTTTTCTACAACCATCACTACCAGAGAGCTAACCCAACCTTGGCATCAACAAGTCCCAAAATAAACATGTGTCCACCCCAAAATGTCCAAAAACATCTAACGTAAACAAAACAGTATCCTGCCCACACTCACCCTCGGCGAGATCACCTATGTCCCACCTTGGAGCTCCTAGGCTCAACTCCTTGAAGGCCTTGAAAAGTTGATATTTAGATGAGGTGAGACACCACTCAGTAAAACAAAATATATTATTATCAATATGTGGCAAATGAGTTTTATTGTACAATCATTTTTATACATTTCTTATATTGTCCCTAAATAAATATGTCATCGATATAAATAATATGATGCAGTTCAGATAAATCTACTAACGTAGGTTTTATGAGATATCTCAGATAATATAAAGTAGTTCATAATAAATCTACTAACGTAGGTTTTACAACATATCACAGATAATTTAATTCAGACTTCTATAACACTTCTATATACACACAAATTTTCTGTACTGAGCATACCTCCCCATCGACATCAGTACAGATGCCACACATGCCTTCTACCCCGATTTACATGTCACACAGGCCTTGTACTTCGATTTATATGCCACACATGCCTTCTACTCCGATTTATAAGCCACACAGGCCTTCTACTCCAATTTATACGCCACACAGGCCTTCTACTTCGATTTATACACCACACAGGCCTTCTACATAGATTGATATTTAGTCACTTCATATTTCCCAATTTGATGCAAAGTTCAACTTACCATAAAATGGAATTAAACTGTCATATTCACATACTCATATCAAACCTATCATTTCATAATTAACAGAGTTAAACCATTATATTCATATATCCATATCAAACCTGTCATTACAAAATTAATGGAATTAAACTATCATATTCACAGACCCATATTGAATCGGTCGTTTCATAATTTCACAGTAATCTCGATATATATATATATATATATATATATATATATCTGTAAATCAGCATAGCAACACATACTCGCAGTATGATAACGTAACAGTTCAACAAATCTATTTTAAAAAAATCTATTATTAATTTATCTCATACCACATATTTTACATTAAATCATAATTAAATAATATGATCGAAAAAAGTACGTTTTTTTCTAAAAATCTGGTCCGATCATCTTCAAAATTTTATTTAATTTAAAACATGCAATATTTAAAAAATGAAGATGCCCAACATGTCATTTCTTATGCCTGAATCATTCAAAAAAAATCATATACGGCATATACGTACCATATACTCAAGTTCAATTCGTTCAAAATCTAGAAAAGGCTGACATAATCTATTTTCCTTACCTTATCCCAGTAGTGGTTCCTACGATGCCCAAACAACGAAGTCACCTCGATTAAAACATTGGTGGCCAAAATTGGAACCCAAGGATATTTTTTGTTCTTCAATCAATGCAGGTTTCGCCGAGAAAATTGAGGAGAGAGAGAGAGAGAGAGAGAGAGAGAGAGAGAGAGAGAGAGAGAGAGGAATGAAGGATTAGTATTTCTATTTAAGTTTTCACTCATCCTTTCAAAAAATATTTTAAAGAAAATTTCATCATAATCATCCTTGAATAAGATTTTATGTTGGGAAGAATTTGTCAAAATTTCGGCAGCATGCTGTCTGTAAATCAAAAATTTCCCAAATAAACCTGCATAAAAGATTCTCAATATTCAATATATTAGAGATTTAGGGCATGCAAAAACCTATATCAACTACCAGCATGCAATTTCACATCAACTGCATCTACCATGCAGGAGGCATTCTATCCTAAACATGCAAGTAGGTAGATGGTGATATATATATATATGTCGTTTGTGATATTCAACCTGAGAGCAACATACAATCATCACACACACAGTAGATAAAGCTAGATAACCCAGTCATCAACAGAGTCCAAAATAAACTAGGGTCAAAGTATAGTATGTAACAGAATAGGAAATAAAAGAAGAAAGAAAAATAAAAGTAATAGATTTTCCATAAGTACAGACCAAATGATATATAAAAAATGAATCATAACCATAAATCCTGATCTACAAACTACTCTCCTGAATCTAGATGTCTCCCTCATCAACACCACCGTCGGCACCATCACCTGCATCGAAGTCGAAGTCCATGGTCATCCGGTCTCGCTCGTCTTGCATCTCCTGAATCCAGTCATTTAACTCGCTGAAGTTAACTGCCATGGACTTCTCCAAATTGATGAACTGGCTAGCAGTGGAGATAGAGAACTATCTAAACTCGTCATGAAGTGTAGTGATTTGACGATGCAAGATGTCGCAGATCTAACTCGACTGATCCTCTAAACTGCCCAAAAGAATCAAGAAGGCTGGTGATTGTAGCCATCATATCAACGTTCGATGGCTGCAAGGGCTCTGGTGGTACCTCTTGCGAGGCCTCCTCCTGCGTAGTTGCACCTCTCGCACCAGATGGCAACCAAACGTTGCCAACCAGCTCATATCCCATCAATCTCAGGGTAATAGTGGAGAATACATCTGCAAACCTCCTCTTTCTCAGTACAACCACATTGGTTCGAATGACACCTGCTGCCAAAAATAATTTGTTCAGAATCCCTCCATATGGCATAATGATCCTATGTCCTATCGTCTTGGCCAACATCCACCGTATCATAAGGCTGGATAGATCTAGCTGTTTTCGAGCAAAAAAACACCACATAACAAAATAGTCAAGGAAGGAGACATGCACCCTAGATCCCGCCTTGGGAAAAATATTATAAGTAATCAGATGGTGCACAATTTTGGCCTCTAGGGTGAACTACCTATATTGAGGATGGTGATTCTGACTGGATGCCAGTGGATCAGACATGGTCAAATTGGAGAAGACAAAAACGGTGAACTCCTGTTCGTGTATCCAAGACGTTACCGATTTTGGGCATTCAAAATCCCCATGATCAACATCAAGAATGCTAGATAAAGATTCTGCATCAAAATGAATATCCATCCCCATAACCCTAGAGAAATATCCATTCTCGTCGTTTCCTAGGTTAGCATAAAACAATCTTACGTAGGTAGGGTAATGACCACAAGGCTGGTAAGAGATGAAGGTTTTCCACCCCTGATACACGAACATATTCATAATATTTTCAAAATATTGACCCATAAATTTGAGATCCAGAATCTTACCCAAAATGACTTCTTTAGGACGAAACTCCCGTACATATCTGCTTCTAGCACGATCTGACAGAAACCAATTATCCTCAGCGTGTGCCAGATCATGGGCTTCAATGTGATCATCTAGATGTTCCATGAGTGTAGTAGGAAATGGGTTTAGCACAAATCTAGGAGTATGGAATGGTGCAAGGAGGGACAGTGAAGAAGCTCTGAAAATTTCTAGTAAAAATGAGCTCTGGATGTGAAAAACACATTTAAATACCGCGGTTCAGTTGACCAGGAAGAGATTCAATTGACCATCGATTCAAATTCTTCACGAACCAACACTGTTCGGTCGACCAGAAAGAATTTGAGTTGAAATGGGCAATCGACCGAGGTGGCGTACTGTTTTTCTATTCGGTTGACCAAGGGAAAACCGACAGGTTTGGTCAACCGGTGTGGAGAAGCTCACAGAGGATCGGTCAACCGTACGGTCAAAGTTAGGGGGTCGGTCGACCGGGAGCTCTAGTTCAGTCATTGCTCGGTCGACTAAGCATAGTTAATTTCTCCGATTTGAATTTATTTTGACCAAAAATTTTCCTTAAGTTCAGATTTAATATGTTACATATATTTTCATATTAACATAATTTTTAAGGATCCTTGGTGAAGCAGTATCATACAATTAAAGCACGTACCAAGATTTGACGGATTAAACATAGATTGCTTCCTAGTCTTGCAGTTACCCAAACCCCTTACCTTAAAGACTAACAAAGGATCAATTAGAGGATGATTTCACTTTGAGCACATTTTTCCTTAAGTCCTAAGGGATTTTCTATCATGACCAAACAATCCATTTCTCTTTCCAAGCCTCTGGCACTTCTGAGTAGACAATTAGACCAAACGTGCCTTTTTCTCATACAGGATAAGCAAACTTTATACATACGTGAAGGATTATGCTTATTTATTTTAACTTTACTCATTGAGGCATCACTGTGAGTTTGCTGAACAAAACATATACCCTTTTTGAAAGATTATTTCTTTTGAACCTCAAGGGTTTAGTAAGATTATTCTTTCCACATTTTACTTTGGGTGAAGCTCTAGAATAATCACTTACTTCTATCCTTAAGCAAATAATTTTCAATATCTTTTTAATTTTTCTCTTATCAAGAATAGCATGATATTCTTTTAATTCTCTCAATTGTATAGCTATCCTTTTGTTTTGATTTTTCAGAAAAGTTTTATGATACGACATTCCAACTAGAGACTTATGAATTTTAAATGACTTCTTTTCTAGTTGTCCATTCAATTATGTGCTTTCATCACACACCTCAGAGCATGATTCAATACAAGATTTATCTCTATAATTATCATATGAATCCATGCATACAGTATTATTATTAGAAGCAATTTGAGATTTATCATAAGATATATCACTGTTATTACATGAATCATTGCATGCTATATCAATAGTAATCTCACAAGAAATATCAAATGATTCATTAAACGAATTAGCACAATAATTTTCACATGAATCGTTGCATACGATAACACCAGTATTTTCACAAAGAGGCATAAATGATTCTTCCACAAGATATTTTGCAACAATCAGCATAAGAGTCATCAATAGCATAACAAATAGAAGATGAATCATATACCTCCTCGTTGATTACTAGCTCATGATTCGCCACTATCAAATCATCTGATCTTGAAGCTTCTAGAGTGGCAATTTCCTTGTCCTGGGTCTCTCCATATCTCTTTTCCAGCTCAACCCAAATCTCCTGTGCACTACTACATGACATAATCTTATAAAGAACATCAGTATCTAAAGCACAATATAGCATCTCCATGGCATATGAATTTGCATGCATCGAATTAATATTATTTTCTACAGGCATACAAATTTTATTTACAATCACATGCCAGGCCCTCCAGTTCATTGATTTTATAAAAATGCTCCTTCTAATTTTCCACGTGGTGTAATTGACACCACAAAATATAGGAGGATTGAAAGGTGACTTACCCTCATCGAATGGGGATACACCAATTTGAGCCATTGCGATATTTTTTTGCAAAAGCTTTAAAGTCTAGTGCAACGAGGCTCTGATACCAATTGTTGGAATTGGTGTATTCCCAAGATGGTGGTGAATTGGAATTTTAAAATTTATCTCCTAGGTTAAATGAAATACCCATATAATACAACCTAGGGTCTTTCTATGCGATTCCAAATGCACCAATAATGTAATGTGCGGAAATTTAAATCAAGCGCATCATTCATACCATAACATACATGTGCAGTAAATATAAAATGCAAAACTTTAAACGAGGCATACGATATGTTATCGGGGTTCAGCCAATTGTGCCTACGTCCCCGCCTCTAGCTCGCAAGCCCGAGGATCCACTAAAGGCTCACTTAACGGGTGGAGCGGCACCGATTACAACCAGATCAATTAGCACAGGGCTGACCTCAACCTACACCTTACCAGGATGGTGCACCTAGCTTTCCTAACCGGGTTTAAGCCAATTCGGGACTATTTCATAGGGCTAGTCTCCCTCTTCAGGCTCGTGCCTGGAAATACAACAGTATGTTCACAATCAATGAAATTGGTACAGTGATTATGCTTTCTTGTAAAGTAGATGTGTACCCAATTATGTGTAATCACATACACCACCAAATGATATAATGAAGTAAGCTCAATGTGGTCTTAGATGTCTACTCTCAAATATATTTGCAATCATTATAATCAGTGCTTGAGAGTGCAAACCAATATGATCTTTGTATCACAATATGTATTCAATCTAAATGCTCATACAAAGTTATCAATCAACTCTCAAATATTTCAATCAGCTAAATATCTCAATCATATAAAGCTTAAGCAACGTATAACTTTGGTTTGCAAAAAGGGAATTCAATCTTTGTGTTCAACAGAAGATATAGGTCAAATAATATTGCAACAAATATTTTCACCTCATAAGCAAATATCTTTTCAAATATTTTTCAAGATAAAATGTACTAGATATTTGAAAATGATTTAGAAAAGATTTTGCAACCAAAATGAAATACGAGCTTCTCAAGATGTTGCAATGAAAGTGCAATCTCGGAAGATCTAACAAAGCCTTCTTAGGATAGACTTTTTAACAAAGTCCCCTAAGAATACTTAAGGTTTTTCTCTCAAGAAAATTTATATCATACAATCACACACCAAAGGAGAGCAAACCCTCTTAGAGTAAACAATCACTCAAAACAAACTTACGAAGGATTTAGGCAATAGGAGAAGGTAAGTATGAGTGAATGGAGTGTGAAAATGAGTAGTATGGATTTTGGGAATTTCAGTTTCTCTTAATCAAGATTTTTATTCCCTTGCTAATTATTCCAAATGAGGGGGTATTTATAGACTTCCTTGAAATATAACCGTTAAGGACATGGTTGGAATAATTACAAAAGTTTAATGATATTAAATTATTTTAACCCTATTTTACCGAGTTAACCACAGTAAAAAATAAGTCCAACCCGAGAGCACTAGTCAACCAGGACAAGTTCGGCCGACCCAAGTTCTTAGGGTTCGATCGATCAGGCAAAAATGAACTGCCCGTTTGGCCGACCAGACATGTATGTCTAAGGGCGATTTTTCCATATTTGCGAGGTTCAGTCGACAGGGGTCATTTTGAACTAAACTGATCGGTCAACCAGACCATTGGGTTCCCACACGTGGGAACTCGGTCGACTAGGTTGGTGGTATACATTTTCTCTCGGTCAACTAGGAGGTCAAAATGTTGACTTCCTAGGATGTTTGGTCGATCGGGGCCAAATGAACTACATAGGTCGGTCAACCGGGTTGTGGTCAACTTGTTGACCCGGACCAAGTTCGTTCGACCGGGGGCATAATACACATGAGGTGCCGATCGACCGAAGGTGCACATTTTGTGCAATTCGGTCATGTTTCATCCAACAATCACCCTATTCAAGTGCCTAACACATACAAGTGAGTGTGTGAGTGTCCTAAGGTCTTTTCTAAGTCCAGTTTTATTTATGATTCATTTTGAGCTTACCTATTAGACCATGCATGTGATGTGTGTGATTATTATAAACACCAAAAGCCCTAATTACTATTACAGACCCTTTACATGAATGAAATATATTACAACATAAAAATTGGGTTTTCAATCTTCACTTTCTTCCATGTGCATTAAGATCTTTCAAATTACGTTTTTGCACTAACCTCAAACACCCATTAGAAATAATGAGTATTTGTAATAATCAAAACCGAGCTTGACCTATAAGGACAACAAATGTAAAGACCCGAACCCATAAAATAAGGAAAATAAATCAGAAAAAGATAGAAAGGTAATTTTAGCAGGCTTCATCGACGAAGCCAAGGTTCTTGTTGATGAAGGCCCTTCTGCGCTTCATCACCAAAATTCAGAGCCTTCGCGACAAAGAGATCCCGACCGATAGGAAAAATATTGAATAAGGGTTCATTGATGAAAGAAGAGGTTTGTCAATGAAGAGCCTTCTGTAGCTCGTCGACGAAGGGACCATTCATCGACGAGTTTGACCCGGTCAAGGAGGTCTATAAATATCATTTTTAGTTGCTTCATGGTTAAGAAGCTCAAAACTTTCTCTCTCTCTCTCTCTCTCTCTCTCTCTCTCTCTCTCTCTCTCTCTAGAACCGATGAACTCTCTCTCTTCGATCCTTCGTTGTTCATCTCTCGAATCCATAATCCGATGTTACTACATGGATCAGGGGGAAAACCTCTACGATTATAGCGAATTGGATCTTTGTTTTGAGGATTTCCGGGTTTCATCCCAAAATCTAGGTAAGAGTCAAAGTTTGCTTTTAGTTTGGTAGATCTGTAGTAAATAGGATTATGTTGAAGTGTTGTTCTTTGGTTTTTAGGTTTTAAGAACTCAGTTCGCCGTTTTGGGAGCCGTATAATTCATGTTCTGGAGTTCGTAAATAGGTAAGGGGATTTGTTTACATCAGTCATTTTATAAAACTAAATCGCTAAAAAGTTAGCCTATATTTATATGCACGTATTGACTACTTATTTGTGAAATTTCTCTAATTAAAAGGGTGGTTTTATGTTTTTATGATTTTGGTAAAAATGAGGGTTTTGGTGTATGATCTCCAAACTTTTCAAAACTTTATTATTTGCATTAAACTTAACGTAGAAGATGCTTGAACCCCTTGTTTTCCGTTTAAATGTTACTTTTCGAGTCATATACTATATATAGTGGATTTTTGATCAAATGAGTGTGGCATATGATATGAAATGGAATATACTGAATCTATTAAATATGTATATGAAGTATAGGAACTGGAGTTCCATTTTGCTCTCTGAATATATGGAAAACAGGTGTATGTTATATACCAAGCTTTGTATGCGAAAAGGGTTAAACTGAGAATATGTGCGCTGGTTTATACCACAGTATGAATGAATAAGTTTGTGAAAATACTAGAATTGTACAAGTGATTTATGAATAGGAAATAAGTTAATTTGGTTTTATCGTAAATTGTATATATGATATTAGGATCGCAGCTTGTTACTGTGAGAGCCTTAAAAAGCTCACTATTATATGAGAGCCTTAAAAAGCTCAACATTATATGAAGCCTTAAAAAGCTTAAGCATAGTTCGATTGCTATACTATGGATACAGTGCAACAAAACATCTGATTTTCAGTATGCGCATCGAGATAGTTGGCCAGGTTGGAGTGTGCCACTGGTGGATTAATGGACCAGGTGGATTCAGTTGGACTATAGTAAATCGTACAACCAGCGCTAAGGGGTAGTGTTGGCATAGTTATTATTGTTTCTAAGCTGGACGGTGTTCTAAATATGCTTATACATGATTTAAAAAATAAAATGGGCAAAGTCACAGGTTTGAGTATCGGGCGGAGGGATTGTACAGTGTATGGGCCTGTACCCTACCCTAACCTTGGGAACTCTCACTTGTTATGATGCTAAACCATCTATTGTGGGAATTATGTCTATATATCTCCTATATTACAGTATTGAGAATATGCTAAATATATGAAACTGTTTTCTACTGGTTTGAATATGTATGGTCACACACTGATGTAATATCTTCCACCATATTGAGAAATGTCTCACCCCAACATACAACCTTTGTTTCAGGTTCTGCAGAAAGTCGATCTTAGTTGCTAGAGGGACTTGGAGTGTCGTATTGTGTTTAGATTATGTAAGTGTTGTATATGTAATAGACTTAGCTTAGAATGTCCTTTTGGGGATTGTAAGAACAGGTTATGTTTTAAGCACAATTGTATGAATGTGAGAATACAGTTAGAACCTTTGGTTTGTCTTATAGATTCCAAATGAATATTTATGTTTTCCATTGTGCATGAGATTATAGTTCAGAATGAAACACCTGTATGTCCCTTTTCGGGGCGGGTTATATATGTATGTTTATTAGAGACAGGCATATTATATAGGTGTAGTAGCACTCTAGGGCCATATAACGGGTCGGGGCGTTACAGTTGGTATCGGAGCCTTAACCAACCAGAAGTGTGATATGGTTCACATTGCCTGGTTATGAAAATGCTCAAAACTTAGGTTGCTAGGTTCTGTAGACTAGATTATACCAGAGTTTAGGATTGGGATAAGACATATGAGTTTTGCTTTGTATACTTGGAGACAAAAATCCATTGACAGACTTCTGTATTTTTCTGGATCAATCGAAAGGTTCAGAAAATCACGGCAATCCATCGATGGTTTTTGTTTCCGAGTGGAAGGGCGTAACTTGAGTTAGAATGGGAATTTTAAATTATTGGAGTACGTCGGTATTAGGAATGTGGATTAGGGAACTAAGTCTATAATATTGTAGTACTAGCTGATACTTAGGTTATTAAGCTTCTAATCGATGTTCTTAAATTGCTTCTTTAGGATGGAGTCCAGAGATAATACTGCCAACGTGGGTGGCAATAGTAGTGAGGGAGCCGGCCATTAGGCTGGCAGTGACTCCACGAGTGTACTATAGGATTTCACACAGTAGCTTATGATTGAGGTGGTGCGAACGAATAAAGGGCAGGACCGTCCCATGGCTGAGATGGGATGCTCCATTGACCAGTTCACTAGACTGAAGCCTTCTGTTTTCATAGGAAGTGCAGATCCGATTCGAGCTGAGAATTGGATCCAAGAGACCGAGAAGATCATGGATGTTCTGAACTGCACAGAGAAGCAGAAAGTAATCTTTGCAACATTCAAGTTGTCAGGGGAGGCTGAGAGATGATGGGTGTCGATAAAGAAAATGGAGGAGCACCGACGGATACCAGTAGCGATGATGTGGGCCTGTTTCAGAGAGTTATTCTTTGAACGGTACTTTCTAGCCACGGTCAAAAACGCAAAGATGAAGGAATTCATGAGTCTAATGCTGGAGTCGCTAACAGTTAAGCAGTACGCTGCTAGATTCCAAGAGCTATCCTAAGTTTCAGAGGGGTCTGAAGAAGGAGATCCAAAGGCAGACAACGATCTTGCAGTTGCAAGACTTTGCTACACTAGTAGACAAAGCCACTGTGGCATAGGAGAGTCTGCTGGAGAACGCAAAGGTCCAAGTTTCAAAGAAGAGGCTAGGGCCTCCTAGTTCTTCTTTTAGTGCAAGGCAGGGCAACTAGAAGAAGAACAGTAGTGGTACATCTCATAGCACTAGATCCTATCATGGTTGCCTTACGTATGGTAAGGGGCACTTTAGGCAGTGTTGGAGGACTACAAGGGCTTGTTTACGATATGGTAAGCAGGGACATCTAGTGAAAGATTGTCGCATGCAGGGGAATAGCAGAGCCCCTCAACAACCATATATAGGAGGTACGCAGGCACAAAGTGGTGGTCATCAGGGGGGGTACAGCCTAGGCTAGGCTAAGGTGTATTCCCTGACTCTAGGCGATGCAGAGAATGCTAGTGATGTGGTCACAGGTATCATTTACATGCTTTCTCATAAAGCTGTTATATTATTCAATTTAGGAGCAACGCATTCCTTTTATCTCCCATGGATTCGTTAAACTATGTGGATTAGAGGTTCAACAACTAGATCATGAACTAGTAGTGGCTACGCCATCTAGGTCTGTAGTTGTGTGTAGTAAAGTAGTTCGTTATTTTCCAATAAAAGTTCAGGAGAGGGTACTACCAGTCAGCCTTATTGTATATAACATGCATGGCTTCGATATCATCTTGGAGATGGACTGGTTATCTACCAGTTATGTCAGTATCGATTGCTATAGGAGAGAGGTGATGTTTAGACCGCTAGGGGAGCAGTAATTCAAGTTCTTAGGATCGTGTGTGCATTCAGCACCATGGATCCTTTCAGTTATGTTGGTTAGGAGGTTACTCTTGGAGGGATGCCAAGGGTACCTGGCATTTGTGAAAGACACACTGGAAGAAGAACGTAAACTAGAGGGGATTCCTATAGTGTGCGAGTTCTCAAACGTATTTCTAGAGTACTTGTTGGGATTACCTCCAAATCTAGAGGTGGAGTTTGTTATAGAGTTGGTTCCAGGTATGGCACCAATATCAAAAGCTCCATATCGTATGGCTCCAAATGAATTGAGGGAGTTGAAAGAGCAGCTACAGGAGCTACTAGACAAGGGGTATATTCGACTGAGTGTTTTGCCCTGGGGAGCACTAGTATTATTTGTAAAGAAGAAGGATGGGTCGATGATGATGTGCATCAACTATAAAGAGCTTAACAAGGTGACGATAAAGAACAGATACCCGCTACCCAGGATTGATGATCTGTTTGACCAGCTACAAGGCACACAGATTTTCTCTAAGATCAATCTACGATTTAGGTATCACCAGCTGAAGGTGAAAGCGAAAGACGTTCCAAAAACAGCTTTTTGAACCTAGTATAGCCATTACGAATTTATGGTTATACCTTTCGATTTGACGAACGCACTTGCGGCACTTATGGATCTGATGAATAGGGTTTTTCAAAAATACTTAGACCGGTTCGTCGTGGTATTTATAGATGACATCCTAGTGTATTCTAGGAGTGCTGCAGAACATGAAATTCATCTAAGACTAGTACTGCAAATGCTCAGGGAAAAGAGGTTATATGCTAAACTAAAGAAATGCGAGTTATGACTGGAACAGATTACATTTCTAGGGTATGTAGTGTCCAAAGAAGGGGTATCAATGGATCCGAGTAAAATAGAAGCAGTAGTGGATTGGGCGAGACCGAAGAATATTCAGGAGATCAGAAGTTTTCTGGGTCTTGTAGGATACTGCCGACTGTTCATAGAAGGGTTCTCCAGTTTAGGAGGTCCATTGACACTACTCACGAGAAACAACATGAAGTATGATTGGATGGATGAGTGCGAGATGAGTTTTCAAGAGCTGAAACAGCGGTTGGTTTCTACTCCAGTTCTAACCATTCCATCTGGGGATAGTGGATTTGTTATCTACAGTGACGCCTCTAAGAAAGGTCTTGCAGTTTTTCTAATACAGTAGGGAAGGGTGATTGCTTGTGCTTCTCATCAACTCAAAGAGCACGAGAAGAACTACCCGACACATTATATGGAATTAGCAGCGATAGTGTTTGCATTGAAAATCTGGAGGCACTACCTGTATGGTGAAAGGTGCGAGATTTTTACTTACCATAAAAGTCTTAAGTACATTTTCACCTAGAAAGAGCTGAATATGAGGCAAAAAAGATGACTTGAGTTGATCAAGGACTATGATTGTACCATTGGTTATCACCCAAGAAAAGCAAATGTGGTAGTTGATGCTCTAAGTCAGAAGTCTGTTGATGCGTCAATCTCAGTAGTGGGAGTTTAGCATCAGATTTTTATGGACCTAGAAAGGTTGGGCTTAGAGGTTATGAAGGGAAATCATTAGGCTCTTTTTGCTAGCTTGGTGGTACCGCCGACCTTACAGGAGAGGATCCGAACAGATTAGAAGGAAGATGAAAAGCTGGTAGAGGTTATGGAAGGGGTACAGAGTGGTTTAAAGCCAAATTTCAATATCTCTAATGATGAGATATTGAGATTCCACAATAAGGTTTGTGTACCGAATGACGCCGAGATTAAACGGTTTATTCTGGAGGAGGCACACTGTTCACTCTACACCGTACATCCTGGAAGTACGAAGATGTATTGAAACCTTAGGGAATCTTTTTGGTGGTCGAACATGAAAAGAGAGATTGTATGTTTTGTAGAGTAGTGCCTGACATGTCAACATGTCAAGGCAAAGCACCAGAGGCTAGCAAGACCCCTTCAACCACTTGACATTCCCAAGTGGAAATGGGAGCATATCTCGATGGATTTCGTATCAAGGTTATCTACGGCAGTACATAGGTAGAATGCTATATAGATTGTGATGGATCGGCTGACAAAGACTGCACAATTCATTCCAATCAGAGTCAGCTATTCTCTGAATAGGTTGGCAAAGCTATATGTGTAGGAGATTGTACAACCCCATGGTATCCTAGTTTCTTTCGTTTCAGATCGAGACCCACAGTTTACCTCTTGATTTTGGAAGAATTTACAAGATGCCTTGGGATTGCAGCTCACATTCAGTACGTCGTTTCACCCACAGATGGATGGACAATTCAAGAGGACTATTCAAACATTAGAAGATATGCTACAGGCATGCGTACTAGATTTTGGGAACAGTTGGATATGGTATCTACCGCTTTTGGAATTTGCGAATAATAACAGCTACCATGCTAGTATAGAGATGGCACCATATGAGACATTGTATGGTCGTCGGTGTCGATCTCCATTGTACTGGGATCAAGTAGGCAAGTGGCAAATACTAGGACTGGAATTGATTCAGTATGCCTCTACAAAGGTCGAGCTGATTTGAGAGAGAATCAGGGCAGCTCAGAGTTGGCAGAAGAGTTTTGTTGATACTCTCCAACGAGAGCTAAAGTTTAAGGCTGGAGATGTGATATTCCTGAAGATTGCTCTGATGAAAGGAGTAATGAGGTTTGGGAAGAAAGGGAAACTAAGCCCTCGGTACATTGGGCCATTTGAAATCCTAGAAAGGATAGGTTCGATTGCTTATCGAGTGGCATTGCCCCCAACACTATTCAGAGTTCACGATGTGTTTCACGTGTCAATGCTGAGGAAATACGTGTCAGACCCTTCGCACATAATGAGTTACGAGCCTCTAGAGATTAGTGATGCTTTAGAATACGAAGAGGTTCCGGTGCAGATATTAGATCAGAAGGTGCAGCAGTTATTGACTAAGGAAATACCATTAGTGAAGGTATTATGGCGTAATCTCGCAGTTGAGGAAACTTCATGGAAATTAAAGTCAGAGATATGCTAGAAGTACCCTCAGTTATTTAGATATAGTTAGAGTTATATAGGTAAGTAGAATAGGTGGTTCAGAGTGTTTTAGATATGCTCTTCGGGAGAGTTTTGTATGTATTGTAATCTCCCAAAGCATCACATTGTAACCACCGTATTCCTTTGCCATATGTAAGGGTATGTAATAAACTTGGGCCGGAGCTGCTATGTGGGTGTCTGCCGAATTTTCTGTAGAGCTAAGTTGTAAGGTAAGGTTAAACTTAGAAACAATTAACAAATTTTGAGGGTGAAATTTCTATAAGGAGGGTAGATTGTAGAGACTTGAACCCATAAAATAAGGAAAATAAATCAGAAAAGGGTAAAAAGGTAATTTTAGCAGGCTTCATTGACGAAGCCAAGGTTCTTGTCAATGAAGGACCTTTTGCACTTCGTTGACAAAATTCAGAGCCTTGGGGATGAAGATATCTCGACCAACGGAAAAAATATCGAACAAGGGTTCATCAAAAAAAGATTAAAGAGCCTTCTGTGGCTCATCGACGAAGGTACCATTTGTCGACGAGTTTGACCAGGTCAAGGGGGTCTATAAATATCATTTTTAGTTGCTTCATGGTTAAGAAACTCTCTCTCTCTCTCTCTCTCTCTCTCTCTCTCTCTCTCTCTCTCTCTCTCTCTCTCTCTCTCTCTCTCTCTCTCTCTCTCTCTCTTCGATCCTTCGCTATTCATCACCCGAATCCACTATCTAACGTTACTATCTGGTTCAGGGGAAAAACCTCTACAATTATAGTGGATTGGATCTTCGTTTTGAGGATTTCCTAGTTTCATCCCAAAATTGAGGTAAGGATCTAAATTCATTCTTGGTTTGATAGATATGTAGTAAATAGGATTATGTTGAAGTATTGATCTTTGGTTTTTAGGTTTTGAGAACTCGGTTTGCCGTTTTAGGAGCCATATAGTTTGTGTTTTGAAGTTCGGAAATACATAAGGGGATTTGTTTACATCAGTAATTTTAGAAAACTAAACCGTTAAAAAGTTAGCCTATATTTATATGCATGTATTGACTACTTATTTGCGAAATTTCACCAAGTAAAAATGTCGGTTTTACGATTTTACGATTTTGGTAAAAATGAGGGTTTTGGCATATGATCTCCAAACTTTTCAAAACTTTGTTATTTGCATTAAAATTAACGTAGGAGATGTTTGAACCCCTTGTTTTCTGTTTAAATGTTACTTTTCAAGTCATATACTATATATAGCGGACTTTTGATCAAATGAGTATGGCATATGATATGAAATGGAATATACTAAATCTGTTAAATATGTATATGAAGTATAGGAACTGGAGTTCCATTTTTTTATCTAAAAATGTGGAAAATAGGTGCCCGTTATATACCGAGTTTTGTATGTGAAAAGGGTTAAACCGAGAATGTGTGCATAGGTTTATACCATAGTATGAATGAATGAGTTTGTGAAAATACTAAAATTGTACAGGTGATTTATGAATTGGAAATAAGTTAATTTGGTTTTATTGTAAACTGTATATATTATATCGGGACCGCAGCTTATTACTATGAAAGCCTTAAAAAGCTCAATGTTATATGATAGCCTTAAAAAGTTTAACGTTATATGAAGCCTTAAAAAGTTTAAGTGCGGTTCCATTGCTATACTATGGATACAGTGCAACCACACATCTAATTTTAAGTGTGGGTATCAAGATAGTTGGCTGGGTTGGAGTGTACCACTGGTGGATTAAGGGATCGAGTGGATTCAGTCAGACTATAGTAAATCGCACAACCCGTGCTAAGGGGTAGTGTTGGCATAGTTATTTTTGTTTCCAAGCTGGACGGTGTTCTAAATATGCTTATACATGATTTAAAAAATAAAATGGGTGAAGTCACAGGTTTGAGTATCAAGTGGAGGGATTGTACAGTGTATGGGCCTGTACCCTACCCTAACCTCAGGAACTCTCGCTTGTTATGATGCTAAACCATCTATTGTAGGAATTATGTCTATATATCTCCTATATTACAGTATTGAGAATATGCTAAATATATGTACCTGCTTTCTACTGGTTTGAATATGTATGGTCACACACTGATGTAATATCTTCCACCTTACTTAAAAGTGTTTCACCCCAACATACAACCTTTGTTTCAGGTCCTGCAGAACGTCGGTCCTAGTTGCAAGAGGGGCTTGGAATGTCGTATTGTGTTTAGATTATGTAAGTGTTGTATATATAATAGACTTAGCTCATAATGTCTTTTTGGGGATTATAAGAACATGTTATGTTTTAAGCACAACTGTATGTATGTGAGAATACAGTTAGAACCTCTGGTTTGTCTTATAGATACCATATGAATGTTTGTGTTCTCCGATGTGCATGAGATTACAGTTTAGAATGAAACACCCATATTGTCCCTATTTAGGGCAGGTTAGTATATATATGTTTATTAGAGATAGGCATATTATAGAGGTGTAGTAGCAATCTAGGGCCATATAACAAGCAGAGGCGTTACAAACCAGCTATTATAGTATGTATTGTATTGTGTCATATTAGATTGTAAATAGAGTCAGTCAATTTCCCACTTCATGGTTCTAATTAATGCAATAGATTGAGCATATCTATTTTATTGTCCAAATATAATTGTGCTAGTCATAATCAATGCAACATCCATAGAATAAAATTACACGCACCTATTTAGACAAAAATATTAGAAATTAAACTTCCACTACATTATAATGTCATAGATCAAATCTCCTTTACAAGTTCTTCTTCTTCCTTTTCTTATTGTTCTTCTGCGAACTATGGGTTCAGCGTGTGCGTGTGTTCGTGTGTGTGTGTGTGTGTGTGGGCACGCGCACGTGTGTATGGGCACGCGCACGTGTGTGTGGGCACGCGCACGTGTGTGTGTGCATATGTGTGTGACTGTATGTGTGTGTGTGTGTGTGTGTGTATGTGTGTGCATGCGTGCGCGTGTATTGAACACTCTCCTAAGACCCAAGGGGTTAAATGCCCTATCAAAAGATTCCTGTTTAATACCCAAAAAAAATAAAATATATGGTCTCCCTTAATTAATGTCCTTCAAGCCATGTGCATCTTAAGATATTCAACTATATTAAAATAAAAAATATATGTTAAGGAAAAGAAAGGAAAATATAAATGAATTTACTTTTTCATGTTTGGCTATCAAGAAAAGTGAGAAAGAGAATAAAAATCAGTCAGTTAATAAACAAAATATTTTGATTTTTCTTTAGTTTTAATCATACTAAAGCAAAAATTAATTTTAATAGTTTTTAAAATAAAAATAAAATGTACATGAAAACAAATTTTCTTCTTAATTATTTTATTTTTGTTTCATTTTCTTATATGAATCCTTAATCAAAAAGTCTAAATAAACGTATAAAATTTAAATAAGGTTGAACCCAACTTCTCTACACTTGTTTTTAAGTAAATCGTTTAACTCATTTATATTCGTTTGTTGGTTGCTCTCTGATCATGTTTATAACTTGATCTGCATATAACATTTTCTATTTTTTTTCTCTTTTATTTTTTTTAAATGTCAAAAACTTAGATGTGCACTTGGCTGATAAGAGTTCATCAAGCTTATATATATATATATTAATGAGTTTATTTTAAAGTTGATCTAATAAATGAGATAGACTTGAATAAACTCGAGCTTACTTCATCCTAAACCTTCCTAACAAACAAGTTAAATTTGGAAAAGAGTGAACTTGACTTCTACAACTAAGCATCTGCATGCTTGATGTAGAAGCTGAGAATTGCATGCTACCAAGATGACTAGGATATTTTTTGCTAGTTGAGTTGAAAGCATCTACATACTTGATGCAGAAATTGTGAAATGCACACTACTTAGTTGACTAGGATGTTGCATGTCAATTAATTGAACAAATTCATAAATGCATACTGATTAGTTGACATTGAGCTCGACGTGTCGGAGCTTATGGTGCCCAAAAATTTCATTCCAATTGAAAATTATGTGCTTAGAGACGAACTTAGTAAACTTAGTTGAATTTAACCACCCAAGTGTCCAAGTCAGGCATACGAGGTCTAAATTGAGTTGGGTCAATCCTGACACGTCCATCACATCGAAATGGACATGCCGAATTTGATGGTGCCTTAAAACTCCTCCGTGGGAGCTTTTTCCCCACTTAGAAGCAAATTTAGAATACAAACAAACTTAGCATACTTAGTTCATTTTAAGCACTCAGGTGTCCAAGTCGAGCATACAAGGTCCAAACCGAGTGCAGTCAGTCCCAACATGTCTGTCACATTGACCTAGACGTGTTGAAGCTAACAGTGCCTAAAAACTCCACCCCAGGAGCTTTTCCCCACTTAGAAGTAAAGTTAGAATATAAACATAGTAATTAAACTTAGTTCATTTTAAGCACCCAGGTGTCCAATTCGGGCATACGAGGTCCAAACTGAATTGCGTCAGTCCTGACATGTCTGTCACATCGAACTAGACATGCAAGATCTGATGGTGTCCAAAAACTCCTCCCTTGGAGCTTTTTCCCCATTTAGAAGTAAGTTAGAATGCCAAAAAACTTAGTATACTTAATTCATTTTAAGCACTTAGGCGTCCAAGTTGGGCATATGACATCCAAATTTAGTGTGGTAAGCCTCGACACATTTGTGACATTAAGCTCAACATGCTAGAGCTGTCGATGCTCAAAAATTCCATGCCTATTGAAAATTATGCACTTAGAGGTGAACTTAGTAAACTTAATTGAATTTAACAATCCAAGTGTCCAATTCGGGCATACGAGGTCCAAACTAAGTTAGGTTAGTCCCGACGCATCCATCACATTGAACTAGACATGGCGGATCTGATTGTACCCAAAAACTCCACCCCGGAAGCTTTTTTCCCACTTAGAAGCAAAGTTAGAATATAAACAAACTTAGTAAAATTAGTTCATTTTAAGCACTTAGGCGTCCAAGTCGAGCATACGAGGTCTAAACCAACTATGATCAGTCCCGATACGTCCGTCACATTGACTTGGATGTGCTGGAGCTAACAGTGCCCTAAAACTCCTCCCTCGGAGCTTTTTCCCCAATTAGAAGTTAAGTTAGAACACAAACATAGTAATTAAACTTAGTTCATTTTAAGCAACCAAGTGTCCAATTCGGGCATACGAGGTCCAAACTGAATCGCATTAGTCCCGACATGTCTATCACATTGAACTAGATGTGTCGGATCTAACGATGCCCAAAAACTCCTTCCCGTAAGCTTTTTCCCCAATTAGAAGCAAAGTTAGAACACAAACATAATAAACTTGGTTCATTTTAAGCACTTAGGTATCTAAATTGGGTATACGAGGTCCAAACCGAGTGGGGTTAGTCCCAACATGTCCGTGACATTCACTTGGATATGATGGAGTTGATGGTTCCCGAAAACACCTCCCTGAGACCCTTTTGCGCACTTAGAAGTAAAGTAAGAAAACAAACAAACTTAGCAAACTTATTTAGTTGATTATAGCACCCAGGTGTCCAAGTTAGGCATACAAGGTTAAAACCGAGTGTGGTGAATTCTAACTAATAAGACTTAGCTATTTAAAATTGTATCATTTTTTTTTAATTATGTTCGAATGTCTAATCATTTTGCTATCAAATCATTTATACTTATAGTACATATACATATATGTTCAAAAATAGTATACTAACGTTTTTTTATAATTATTAATTTGTAGAGTTTGTGACTGTCACGACATTAGGATGATGGCGCGCACTACAGTCGGATGCAGATTTTGACTTTTTTTGTATTTTTTGTTATCTGAATAGAATGAATTTTTTCATTTTAATTTGAATTTGTATAATGTATTTGTATTTTATTTGAATTTGAATTTTGAATAATTTATGAATCTTTTTAGTAATTTTGGCTTAATATTTATTATGTATGCTAAAATGAAATTATAGGTTTTTACATGAATTAATGAATGAAATAAAAAAAATTTATAAATTTTAAATTATTAGTGATGCTTTTAAAACCATCACTAATAGTCAATATTTTAAAGTATTGGCGACAATTTTAAAATCGTTTCTAATAGTCAATTATTAGTGACGGTTAGAGAAATGTCACTAATAATGGAGTATTAGTAACAGTTGAATTTTTGAGTTCGATCCCTGATTTTGATAATGACAAACTGTAAGTTTCTTATGTGTGTATCCAGTGTTTAAACATGCTTAATATGTTAGTGCACACATAAGGGAAATGATAGTGGAAGCCAAAAGACCTTAAAGCTCACATCAATTGACGTTTTCCACAGAAGACAAAAGAGCAAAGAAGAAGATATTTATTCTAATTGTAAATTTATTTTAATTTTTAATTAGATCTATAATATAATGCATGGCATGCATGATGTGGATGACAAGCTCAGACAACCATAGACTGACCCTAGGGACCAGCACTTTTCACAGAAACTCTTTTTTTAAATAATTAATTGGTTAGGGTCAAAGATTATGGTTAAAACGAAGTTTACAAAAACTTCAGTCGACGCCAAATTTTTTGGCTTAATTTAAAAGCCTAGGCCTTAGACTAACCTTAGGACCCCGTGAACATAATGAAAAGTCCCTTAAGCTAAAATGTCACATTTATACAAATAGGGACAAAAGTTAGGGTCAAAATTGTACTTCTGAATAGCCCCGGTCAACCAAACCAGTATGGTAATAACTAGCTTGGTTGATCGAACTAAAAATACTAAGTCTCAGTCGACCGAACCCCAGGCAGTGTAAAAGCCTTGGTCGAATTGAACCAGTCAAAAGTCAACAAGCTGACTTCTAATAATCGATTGTTCTAAAATAAACGTATCACCTTTGGTCGACCGAACCGGAACGTGTCTGACCCCCAACTATTTAGCCAACCATTTTGTGTAGTTCAAATTGGCCATGGTCGACCGAACCACATGAACGGTCAACCGAACCTTAGCCATGGTTGACCAAACCTATGAAGGGTTCAAAATCACCCTGAGATGGTCAACCGAACCTATAGTTCAAAATTGCCACAATCTACCGAACTTGGTAATGTGGTCAACCAAACCTCTCGGGTCGGCCATTTTTTAAATGCCTAAACACGCTTAAAAATTAATTAATCTTTTCTAAAAATTCCCTGCATGTCCCCAACGGTTATATTTTTGCCCAACTCTATATATACCCCCTCATTACTCATAATTAACAACTTGATTAGTCCAAAAATTCTCTCAAATTTTATACTTAATCCTTTACTCTCTTTTGTTATTTCTTTGATGAATCTTTCAAGAGGGCATAGTTTTAAACTTTTTTTTGGGCATTCATTTTACAAAATCTAAATCGTTTTTACTCTCATCTTGTGTATATATATTTTTATCTTATTTTGAGAGTATTATATTAGTTTCTCCCACATATATTATTTGATAAATATTCTTGGGAGTTAATATTACGTGCTTGTGAATCTTGCCCATCCATTGCAAGATTCAAAGGCTCATTGGCTTGTGCTTGCAAAATATTTTTGAGCCATAATCCCTAGATTCTCCAGTACTTTATTTAGAAAAATATTTTTGGAAAAATTTCTTACTTGGACATAAAATCTCTGAGCACTCATCATACACATTTTTATTCAAAGATTGCTTTTTGTGAAAATCACATTCTCACATTGAGCTTATTTGCATATCATATGTGAGTGTATTTGTGTTTATTATTGTACACATCAACTTGTAGTAGAAGCATTTCCTTGTACACAAAAATTATTTGAATATATGTTGTATTCCTGACGAGTTGTCGAAAGAGAGAGACTAGCCTTATGAATAGTCTCGATTTGCTCAGACTTGGTTAGGTGAGCACTGTACTGGTTCAGACCCAATTAAGAGAACTAAGTGCACCATCCTGTTAAGGTGTTGTAAAGGTTGGGGTTGGCCCTATTAATCTGACCTGGGGTATTCCCTTGCCCATTAAGGAGAGGGAGATTGTAAACGATGTCGCTCCACCCGCAAGTGAGCAAATTAGTGGAATCCTCTTGCTTGTGAGCTTGAGGCGAAGACGTAGGCAGTATTGGCTGAACCCCGATAACATATCTTGAGCATACTCTTTAATTTTTGCACTTTATTTACTGCACATGTATGTTATTATTTATTGCTCTAATTGATTTATATACTAAGTTTACTTTATCTGTTTAAATATCTACTCAGTAGAATATTTGTGATATTGGGAAATACTTAGACAAACCCTAGATTGTGTTTTACTGCATTGTGATTTGAACCAAACCTAGGCAGGAAGTTTTAAATACCCAATTCACCCTCCCCCCCCCCCCCTACTGGGAATACACCAATTCCAATAGTGATGGATGAAAACTAAGGTGTAGCCCCAAGAGGGAGGGTGAATTTGGTTATTAAATTTTCTTTTAAATCCTTTTATGAATTCTTAACCTTTTATAATTCTTTCAAAGATATCTTGACTTCTTGTTGATTTAGCAATCACACAAAGGCTTAAATCTTTTATTAAATCCACAACTACAACACAAATAAACAATCAATCAACTACTCAAACCAATCAACCACAATATAAGTAACCAATCAATATATGTTTTGCATTTCTTTTGGCAATATTCAGCTTGATTGTTTGCAACCCTGTGTATATGAATTTGTAAGCCCTGTAGAGAATGCAGTATGCCTTTCAATTGATAATCAAAATAACATCCAATCACTCTTTCCAAAACTAGAATTCAAATAAACCTTTAGTTAATAGGTTATGGGTTGTTAACCAATCAACATACTCCCTTTCAGTTTCCGCAAAGTATTGATTAACCAACGTACTCCCCTTCAATTTCCGCAAGCCCAAGAACAAATTAAACTTTGGTTTATTTAATTTCCAATACACGTTGTTTTTATGATTGATAGAATCACAAAATCCACATAATTTATATTTTTAATGAAATTTAAAGAGAATAAGGGAAAGAGAGTGACACCGGTGTTTTTATGAGGTTCAGCTTATTCCCAGCCTACGTCCTCGCCTTAGGCTAACCACCTAAGGATTCCACTATACCTATTCCTTTCTGGGTGGAACAAAACCATTTCAAATAACCTCTTTTTCAAGAAGAGAAACCTCTCCAAGCAACAGTCCACGCTTGCTCCAACTATCCAAATCAATCTTGAATCGTCAAAGAACTACTAAATGGAAATAAGAATCTGCGTACAAGAACACTCTCAAAACAGAGCAAATTTGTACAAGTTAGAGCACTTAATATACTTCAAAATAAATACGAAGCTTAAGATTTAGATATCACCAAAGGTTCTTTCTTATAGATAAAGAAAACTTAGTTGCAAATTAGAACCAAGGCTTTTGATCAATCAGCAATTTCATAGAGTTCTCCTAGCAAGGATATGAGCAAGTATGGACTTATGGACTTTTGGAGAGTATGAATATAGGATGCTTGTCTTGCATGAGCGATTTGATTCATGATTCGAAAGAGGTATTTATAGAGTTTTTTGTGAAAGAGTTTCCTTATTTACCAAGTTGACTTTGAGTGTTTGCTCAACTTTGCAGAAGATTTGAAATCCTAGAATTAATTTTGAAAATCTTCCCGTTAAGTTCGAATTTCAAAATCTCCGTGGTCGACTGGGTCATTTTTGTGTAGGTTAGTCGGTTGAATGGGCGGCTGACAGCATTCTGTCTATCCAAGAATTTATTCCAATAAATAATCAGTCAGCTGACTGAACTTAGTTCAAAAATGTCAGTTGGCTAGACAAATCAGATGCTAGTCGGCTGACTTATCACAAGTCAAAATAGTTAATCAGCTGGACAGATTTATTCAGTCTTTATATTTGTCAGACGGCTAGCCAATCTTAGTGTGTTCTGGTCAGTCGGCTAACCAGTTCATTATTTTTCAAAATATTTTCATTTTTGATTTTTAAACTCTAGTTTATTTGAAAGACTCAATTATAAATTTTCAAAATCATTTTCAAGGATATATATATATATATATATATATATATATATTTTAAGAACTGGTCTCTAAGTCTCTACATTCTAAAGAGCTTCATATTTCTAAGTAGTATTGAATTGAAGTACTTACAAATGTCTTTCTAAACATGAACTCATTGAGCACTAAGTCTTCAAGTCTCTTAAGATTTAGCTTAACTTCAAGTCCCACTTAGCCTTTAAGCTTTTCATTTGTCTTTTATTGCTTCAATACTCTAAGTAGCTTTCACTTGATTGGCTTTTATTTCCAGCTTGCTTCCATGACAAACATGAGTGTAGTTTTACTTAATCCTGAAATAAAGTCACTCAACAATACATGTTAAAATATCATTCATTCGTTATCATCAAAACAAGATTGAAAAGGCTAGTTAGGCCAACAATCTCCCCCTTTTTGATGATGACAAATGAGGAGTAAAGATGAAGGTTTCTTTGAAAAAGTTCCCCCTTACTATAAGCATTCATTCAATATTTTAAGCATGTGACATCAAATACATATAGTATGTGGAAATGCTCAATATGCTCAAAGTCAAAGTCAGAGATATTCAATATGCAAATAATGTACTCAACATAACTCATCATAAGCTCAAACATTTCAATATTCTAAATACATACTTAACATGACATCTTTGCTTTTCTCAATTTCTCCCCCTTTGGACATCATTCAAAATAAGGGGAAAGAAACAGATCAAACAAAGCAATACAAGCAAAGCAACCAAGAAGTATTTTGTCATATAAAATATCAAATTACAATCAAAAAGTTATAAGATTTCAAGTGGTAAGTACAAAAACACCAGTTTTCAGCAATAGGATGATCATCTACTTCTTCATTCCTTTCTTCTTCCTCTTCATTTCTTTCTTCTTCGTCTGAGTCCTCTTCTTCTTCTTCTTCTGAACCATGCTCTTCTTCCATGTCTTCCTTATCATCAGCCTCACTTCCTTCTGTGGAATCCCCATCATTACTCCCATTATTACTAGAAGGAGCTGAACTGATATCCATAGGATCAGCAGTACGAGAGGAACTAACTAAATGTTTCTCAATGTTCATCAAGTGAGGAGTAATTTGCCTGAAGGGAAGAAAAGTTGGTTTGGAGAGATTGAAGCCCGATTTGTATGGTTTGACTAAAAGTGTTGAATTGTTGATAGAACAGATTAAACCATGCGGGAGTAGTAGTAACAGGGGGTTTTCATACTTGGCTTCCACTTCCCTTTAGAATCCATCCATCCTTATACTTCTCATAACCCATTAATTTGAGAGTTGTGGAATTGAAAATGTCCTAGTGGGTGCGTTTCACAAAGAAATCAGAAGGTGAGGATACTTGAAGTTTTGCAAAAAGTTGGTTTAAGATTCCTCCATAGGGAAGGGTGACTCGTCGTGCTTCCACCCGAGATATCACCCATTGAAGCATAAGACTCGGTAAGTCTAGTTTCTTGTCCTTGAGCAAGCACTTGAGGACAAAGCAGTCTGCATAAGAGATATACGCATGTGATCCAACTTGAGGAAGTATATTATATGTGATGATTTTTTGTAAAATTTGAGCTTGAAGATTTAAATGTTTGTAGAGTAGAGGATTGTCAAAAGAAATAGGCTCGGTGTCCAATATCAAGGGAAGGAATTCTTTTGGAATGAAGCCCTGCTCTAAAATCCAAGAAGTACTAAAAGGAAGACATTCAAAATCTCCTTTGGTGATTTTAAGATTTTTGCAAGGGATTCGTAAGTGAGAGAGATGGATTTTCCCATCACCTTGGTAAAAAGCTCGTGTTCTTCCTTAACAAGATTTGCGTAGAAAATTTTAACAAGGTTTGGGAAGTATCCCTTGGCTTGATAGAGAATGAAAATTTTCCATCCTAGGGCCTTAAAGAAGGAAATTATATGTGGGAAATCATATGTGAAAAATGAAACATCAAGGATTTTACCTAGGATTGGATCTGTCGTGCTTAGATGATTTCAATAAAAGCTCTTGGTGTGTGGAGCTACGAGCCATTGCTTGATTAAAGAATCTTCAGTGGATTGAGATGAGGTGGAGGGTTTCTTACTTCCTACGGACTTGATTCTTGGCATTTTGGAACTTTTCTATGGAAAAATGAAGGTGGATTTGCTAAGGCAGTGTTAGATTTTGGAGATGAAAGATAAGATTTTGGTGATTTTTGGAAGAGAAGGAAATGAGGAAAGGGAGGAAAGAGAGCACATGTGAGAACAAACCCTATGTTAGTTAGCTGACCACTCGAATGGCTCAAATTTTTATAAACGAGTCTAAGGTTTTCCTGTCAGTCAGTCGGCTGACTTCAGGGTCAGTTGGCTAACTAGTCTCTGTTTTGGAAAAATAGTTCAGTCAGTTGGTTGGGTCTTCGATCAGTTGCCTAACTATTGATCTTTTCTGAAATTTTGATTCTTTACACAATTTCTCTACTATGTAATAGGTCAAGCTCTCTTCTAATTGTTATGAATCTGTCTTCTGAGAGAGGTTTAGTAAAGATATCAACCCATTGATCATTTGTATTGATAAATTCAAGAGTTATATCTTCTTTTTGAACATGATCTCTTAAAAAATGATGTCTTATGTAAATGTGCTTGGTTCTTAAGTGTGAAATAGGATTTTTAGATACGTTAATCACATTCGTGTGTCACACTTAATTGGTATAGTTGTGTATTTTAAATTAAAATCTCTTAATTGTTGTTTCATATATAGTGTTTGTGCACAACAACTCCCAGCTGCTATATATTCAGCCTCAGCAGCTGACAAGGTCACGGAATTTTGTTTCTTTGAAAACCAAGATACTAATGATCTTCCTAAAAAGTGACAAGTGTCACTGGTGCTATTTCTATCAATTTTTCATCTGGTATAATCTACATCCAAATAGCTAATCATTTCAAAGCCAGTGTCTTTTGGATACCATAGTCCTAGTTCAATTGCACCTAATAAGTATCTTATAATTCTTTTACAGCAACTTGATGAGATTTCTTAGGTTCTAATTGAAAACGTGCACACATGCACACACTAAACATTATGTTGGGTCTATAGGCTATTAAATATAGTAAACTTCCAATCATTCCTCTATAATACTTTATATCTACTGGTTTTCCTTTCTCATCTTTATCTAGGCCGATGGAGGTACTCATAGGGGTTCCTATGGGTTTACTATTTTCCATATCAATTTTTTTGATCACTTCTTTTATATATTTGGATTGAATTATAAAAGCCTCACTCTTTGCTTGTTTAATTTGTAGTCCAAGAAAATAATTTAATTCTCCCATCATGCTCATTTCAAATTCTTCTTGCATACATTTTGTAAATTTTTTACATAAATATTCATTAATAGCACCAAATATTATATCATCTACATAGATTTGAATTTAAAGTATGTCATCTTTCTTGGTTTTAATGAACAAGCTACTATCAATTTTTCCTCTTGAAAACCCCTTTTCTATTAGAAATCCACTAAGTCTTTCATACCAAGCCCTAGAGGCTTGTTTTAACCCATACAAAGCCTTAGTTAGTTTTAACACATAATCAGCATTTTCTATATCTTCGAATCCAAAGGGTTGTTCAACGTATACCTCTTCATTAATATACCCATTTAAGAAGGCACTTTTAACATCCATTTGGTATAACTTAAATTCTTTGTAAAAGTATATGCTAATAGCATCCTTATAGCTTCCATTCTAGCTATAGCGGCAAAAGTTTCATCATAGTGTATCCCTTATTTTTGGTTATACCCTTTAGCTACAAGTCTAGCTTTGTTTCTAATGACTATACCACTTTCATCCTTTTTGTTTTTAAATTCCCACTTAGTTCCAATGATCGAGTGATTTCTAGGTTTGGGTACTAATTGTATAATGACCTGATTTTTCATGCAATATATTTTTTCCCTTTAATATATATAAAATACATAGCAAATCTTTTTGTATTAACTACTGAAAACATCTCAGGCCCGAAGGTAGCACTAAGGAAACTATGTCCACATTACATTCCTAACCAGCGGTGAACATAAAACTGTAAACAATATATACAATACAAGAAATCTAAAAAGTCCCAAAATATACATCACAAAGTACCCAGTGAAATCATCAAAAACCCTGGGATCTAACCAAACAACCAACACCCAGGAAACACTCAGCCTTTAAAAAGGGTAGCGCAAGAACCTTTCTACTTGCGAGCCTGATCTGTTCGCCTAACTGGATCACCTGAAAAATGTTAAGTCACTGAGATGAAACGACGCTCAGTAAGAAAAGATATGCTATCTCTAGTGTGTGGCAACTGAGTTACACATTTAATATACTAATATAATATTGAAACTGTAAAACTGATAGTCTAGCATACTGTACAGATTACATTTATTATAGTTTAAAATACAACTGTATGTCTGATTTTTCTAGTTACACATAATTCCAATAATATAATAAAACTGCTGCTGCACTGTAAATCTTTATATATATATATATATAAAGAACTGTGATAATACCTTGGGAACTGAATGTCATATTTAACCCATCATGACAAGGTTGTGCGACCTGTAAGCTGTACTTAACACTGGTTGGCCTACCAGGTAAGTCAATCTAAATCTCCACTAATCAATAATCTAGCCCACTACAGTCTCTTTGGGCACAATACTACTCTACCTCGTCAAATCAGCCACCTCAACCCAGCTTTTTGGGGAGACCGCAATCTCTCCTAGCACGATAGAAGGAACCCACACACTATCTGAGATATGTGGTTGCACGCTAATCTGAAATAGCAATGGTACTGTGCTCTGCTGTCCGAATCTGACTGAATATTTCCTCAAGGATCTGATATTGTATAATACTAATATATATATATATATATATATAATTATCTCACTATTTTGTCATGATTTCAAAATAACCATAACACTATAAATCTGATCTGAAATACTGTATTATCAGTTTAAAATAATTGTAATATCTGTGTAATATCTGACTGAAATAACTGTAATATCTAACTGTAATATCTGACTGAGTAATCTATAATGTCTGAGTGTTATGGTTTTGGAAATCATGGCATTCTGAAAAATACTATAAATCATATTTTCTGAAAACTGCATATTGATATTTTCTGCTAATATACTATATAACATGATATCTGTAAAATTGTATAAATATCATACTAAACTACAATGAACTCATGCCACACTATTAAGTAATTAAAATCTCATGCTCTAGAATCTGCATCTTCTAACATAATAATAATAATATTTTGGAAAACTGATTAATAAACTGATATATATGTACACACATAATTTTGTGGTAAACTTTTAAAATTCCTAGCATAGCATATCTCCTTTACCTATCTGATTGTGAGGCTGGCCTCCACTCAACACTCCACTCTCGCACCCTCGGTGTACCAACCTCAAAAACCTGCATTTATATACACATTCTCCAGTAAATCAATGCACCCATAATTCCTGAAATTGCTTATTCATAAATATCTTAAATCGTAATTTACCTAGGTTCCATAACAGATACTTGGTGAGGTCCTTAACCCATGACAATATGGCCCAAAACACCCTATTCCTAAAAATATGACACCCCAAATTTATTCCACAAAATACTAGTATATTCTCATGGTATACAAAATATGATCTCAAATAATACTGGTAATACTGAAAACACCTAAAAATTCAGTTACCCAAATTTTAGGACGGTTTCCAAACTACTCAAATCGAATTTTCGCTCGAGGTAGGTTGTAAAGAATCTCCCTAGGATCATTGTGGTAGCTTCTGATCGTCGAACCAGGGAGAGACGGAGCTGAAATCTTAGAGAGAAGTTAGAGAAACCATTTTAGAGAGAGATAGATAGATAGATAAAGAGAGAGAGAGAGAGAGACAGAGAGAGAGAGAAGTTATAAAATGAATTTCCCGTCAAAATTCTTTTTAGGGCTATATATAAAAATGATGTTCACATGGACTTGTCGATGAGCCACGTCACGTCGTCGACGAGTCCATGAAGGCAGTTCATCGACGAATACGGTGCCCTCGTCGATGAATTTCAGGCCTTGAAAAACAGCCTCTCGGTAAATTCTCGTCGATGAGACACGCGTCCACGTCGACGAGCTCAAACAGACGATTCATCGACGAACGTTCTGTGTTCGTCGACGAGGCCTTACTATATCCCCCTTTAAAATTCTTTTCCCTTCTCTTTTATTTATTATTAAATTCTAATCATTATCCGGGTTATTACATTCTCGCTTCCTTATCAAATTTCGTCCTCGAAATTTACTATCTGTATACCAATTACCTATGTTGAACTCCATCCATTAAGGAAAAATAGGCTACTTATTTTATTAATTACCCTCACTTGTGGCAGAGGAATACCGTGGTTACATTCAAGGTCCTGGGAAATTACAAGTATACTTAAAAAAAAATCTCCCAAAACCAAAACATTACCTATCCTATAAACTAAAATACAACCATATCTATATATCACTCTACACGGAACAAACTTTATCTTTCTCTAAAAAATATTGACTAATACTATAATTCATTAAATAAATGTGGGTACTTCTGTCTAATCTCTTCCTCAAGTTCCCATGAAGCTTCTTCTATAGCATGGTTTCTCCACAAACCTTTCACTAGCTGAATTTCCTTGGTACGCAATTCCTGTGTCTTTTGATCTAAGATCTGTACTAGTGCTTCCTCATAGGCTAGTGAATCTCTAAGCTCTATTTCTGCATAATTGATTATGTGGTACGGGTCTGGGACGTATTTTCTTAGCATAGAAACATGGAATACATCGTGTATTCTAGACAAAGCTGGTGGTAGAGCTAACCTATAGGCAACTGACCCCACTCTCTCTAATATCTCAAAAGGGCCAATGTACCTAGGGCTCAGCCTATAGGCAACTGACCCCACTCTCTCTAGTATCTCAAAAGGGCCAATGTACCTAGGGCTCAACTTGCCCTTCTTTCCAAACCTCATAACCCCTCTGAGAGGAGCTATCTTCAAGAATACCCGATCCCCCACATCAAATTCTAACTCCCAGCGGCGAGTGTCTGCGTAGCTCTTCTGCCAACTTTGAGGTGTACCGATTCTTTCTTTAATTAGTCGGACTTTATCATATGCCTATTGCACCATCTCCAAACCCAAAACTCGTATCTTACCTACTTCATCCTAGAAAAGAGGAGAACGACACCTCTTACCATACAGTGTCTCGTAAGGTGCCATGTCGATGCTAGCATGATAACTATTATTATAAGCAAATTCAACCAACAGCATAAATTAGGTCCAGCTACTCCCAAAATCTAGCACGCATGCACGAATCATATCCTCTAATGTTTGGATCGTCTTCTCAATCTAACCATTCATCTGAGGGTGAAAAGCAGTGTTGAATGCTAACTGTGTTCCCATAGCCTCTTGAAAGCTTTTCTAAAATCGTGAAGTAAACCGAGGATTTTGATCTGAGACTATGGATACCGGCACACCATGGGCGCAAACTATTTCCAAAACATATATTTCTACCAATCTGTCCATGGAATAGGCAACTTTAATAAGGATGAAGTGAGCAATCTTCGTCAGACGATCAACGATCACCCAAATAGCATTCAACCCCTATCGTACTAGTGGTAGCCCAGTAACAAAATCCATAGAGACATTATCCCATTTCCACTCTAGAATGAAAAGTGGCTACAACTGCTCCGCGAGTCCCTGGTGCTCAGCCTTTATCTGCTGGCACGTCAAGCACTGCTTTACAAATTTAGTGATATTCTTCTTAATGCCGCTCCACCAAAAGGATTCCCGTATATCCCGATACATTTTAGTACTTTTTGGATGTACGGTGTATAGGTATCTGTGACCTTCCTCCAATATAGTTCTCCTAATCTCGACATCTATAGGAACACATAGTTTAATACAAGAACCATAGGGCTCCGTCATATGATATGCTGAAATCCTCCTCCCATCCGTCTTGCACTTTCTCTATCAACTCCGCTAACTCTAGGTAAAAATTCTGACTAGCTTTAAGCCTTTCTTAGAATGTAGGCTGAATCACCAGGTTGGCAATGAATGACTAGTGATCATCCTCTATCAGCTCCATGCCTAATCTCTCCAAATCCATCAGAATAGAATGTTGAATCTCCACTGCTGATAATACTGCTCCTAGTGACTTTTGGCTCAATGTATCAGCCACCACGTTTGCTTTCCCTAGATGGTAGCAAATAGTGCAATCATAATCTTTAATAAGTTCTAGCCACCTTCTTTGCCTCATATTCAGTTCCTTCTGAATGAAGAAATACTTCAAACTTTTGTGATCCGTAAATATTTCACATTTCCCTTCATACAGATAATGCCTCCAAATCTTGAGAGCGTACACCACTGCAGCTAGCTCCAAATCATGCACAAGATAGTTTTTCTCATATTCTTTAAGCTTCCTAGAAGCATATGCGATAACCCTGTCGTGTTGCATCAATACACACCCAAGTCCCTTTAGGGACGCATCACTGTGTATCACAAACACATCCTCTCCTAATGGAATAGCTAACACTGGGGTGGTGACTAACCACTGCTTCAATTCTAGAAAGCTCTGCTCACAGTCATCGGTCCCTTCAAACCTCACATTTTTCCTCGTGAGTCGTGCCAGCAAACCCAATAATCTGGAGAATCTGTCAACAAAGCGTCGGTAGTAGCCTGCCAAACTAGAAAAATTCTAACCTCTTGAACATTCCTTGGTCTTACCCAACTCATCACTGCCTCTATCTTACTCGGGTCAATTGATATGCCAGCCCTAAAGATCACATGGCTGAGAAAAGAAACCTTCCTTAGCTAGAATTCACATTTCTTGAATTTTGCTATTAGCTTTCTTCCCTTCAATGTCTGCAACACCAGCCTCAAATGATGCTCGTGCTCCTAAAAACTCCTCGAGTAAACCAATATATCGTCAATGAATATAACAACAAACTGGTCCAAGTACTGATGGAACACCCAATTCATTAAATCCATAAATACTATTACTGTATTAGTCAACCCAAATGGCATCACCTGAAACTCGTAATGCCCATATCTAGTTTGGAATGTCGTCTTTAAAATGTCTTCCACCCTAACTTTCACCTGATGGTAACCCAACCGAAGGTCAATTTTAGAATAGACCTGGGTCCCCTAGAGCTGATCAAACAAATCGTCAATCCTGGGAAAAGGATATTTATTCTTGACTGTCAGTTCTTATATTTCTCTATAATCTATACACATCCTCATGGTCCCATCTTTCTTCTTCACGAATAGAACTGGTGCTCCCTAGAGTGACGTGTTGGGCCTGATAAATCCCTTATCCAGTAATTCTTGCAACTGATCTTTCAGTTCTTTAACTCGGCTAGAGCCATTCGGTAAGGGGCTTTAGATACCGATGCCGACCCCAGTAGAAGATCCACGATGAATTCAACTTCACGGTTTGGTGGTAAACCAGGTAATTCTTCTGGAAAAATATCTAAAAATTCTCTAACCACAGGAATATCTACTTGTTTCAGTTCTTCTTTTGGAAATTCTTTTATGTAGGCCACAAATCCCTAGCAACCATCTTGAATCAATTTTCTTACCCAAATAACTGACACAAGTTGTGGCGAAGCACGCACACGTGAACCAAGAAATCTGTATTCTTGCTCACCAGGGGCTCTAAAAATCACTTCTTTCAAATGACAATCAATACTGGCATGATTAGCTGCCAACCAATCCATACCCAGAATTACATCAAACCCTTGCATATCTAACATCACAAGATCAGCTGGCAGTACTTTTCCCTGAATGGCCACTAGAAAATTCCTAAGTACCCTCCTAGACCTCACCACTGATCCAATCGGCATAGCTACAACTAACTCAACATCTAACAACCACGCCTCATACCCAGTCAATTTAGCATACCCCCGACAAAATAAAAGAATGGGTGGCACCTGTGTCAAATAAAACAACAGCTTTATAAGAAAAAGCGATAAAAGTACCTATATATAACTATGTCTCCAGCTACCTCAGCATCACCCGGCATCAACACATAGACCCTCACCGATGCAGTGTTCCTTTGTTGGCCTCCACGGAGCACCTGATAACCACCCCAAAATGGTCTGAGAGCTAGTGTCAGGGTCGACAATCCCTGACATAACCAAGACTGGTGCCCAAGTCTCTCACAATGATAGTAGACATCCTCTCCCATCCTATATTCACCTGGATGCCTCTGGCCACATCTGAGACAAATAGGAATAGTACATCCACCCTGAAGACCATTGCGCCCCATCATCCGTCCCTTACCTCCATATCAGTCTCCCCTTCATGGTCCCTGGCTAGAACCCGCCTAAAAATTCGAAGGCGTGGGCCTCTTCCTCTGACTCTGAGCTACAACACCCCTCTGCATGTCACTCTCAATAACAACAGCTCTATTTGCCACCTCTGCGAATATCTGAGCCCGAAAGTCAATGACCTGCTCAAACAAATTCTTCTTCAGTCCTTCCTCAAATTTCCTTACTTTCTTCTCCTCATCTGGTGCTAATTGTGGGGCAAATCGAGACAACTTAATAAATCGTGCTACATACTGTGACACTGTTATCTGGTCCTGAGCTAAATGCAGGAATTCTACCGCCTTCGTGGTCCGAATAATAGTAGGGAAATATCACTCAAAGAATAATTCCTTGAACCGACTCCACATCACTGGCACGGGATCATGCCTCTGCTCCTCAATCAACTTTTCCAGCCTCCATTAGCGTTTTCCCTCCCCAGTCAATTTAAACGACATAAATGACACCTTTTGTTCATCTGTACATGAAAGCACTACCAATATCTCCTCAATATCCTGAACCCAATTTTCAGCCACAATCGGGTCAGCTCCTCTAGCAAAGGATGGGGATTTCATCCGCATAAACTGCTCAATCGTGCAGCCACGCTCCCTTAAGCTCCTAGCCATATCAGTCATCACTTGCTAGGTGATGCTGCATAACACTGCATCTGTATCTCCACCTCCCATATTGGAGGGTCCTTCTCTATCACCTCCGGCATTCATACCACTGCTCCTTGGGTTCATCCTAAAAAGACAGAATACTATTTAAGGATCTTATCTCCCATACAGATCTAATTTATTTCATTAAACTAAAATCTCATATTCACTATTAACTACCCTCCCTGTTCCTAACTCAAAATCCAATCCTGCAACCTAGACACATAACTCGTCAATAGTTTACTATGGCTTTCCTAAAATCATCACCCTAGGAAAGACACAAAAACCACCATGAAAATCTTGTACCCAAACCACAGAAAAAAACCTCAAATCCTTTTCCTATATTTTGGTATTATTTCCATTGCATTCTAAGGTCTACAAAACCTAGTAACCTAAGCTGCTACCAAATTATAACGACTTGATTTTTCATACCATATATTTTTTCCCCTTAATATATTTAAGATACATAGAAAATATTTCTTTATTAACTACTGAAAACATCTCAGGCCCCAAGGTAGCACTGAGGAAACTCTGTCCACATTACATTCCTAAGCAACGATAAACATAAAACTGTAAATAATATATACAATACCAGAAATCTAAAAAGTCCCAAAATATACATCACAAAATACCCAGTGGCATCATCAAAAACCTTGGGATCTAACCAAATAACTAACACCCACGAAACACTCGCCCTTCAAAAAGGGGCAGCGCAAGAACCTCGCTACGTGCGAGCATTATCTGCTCGCCTAGATAGATCACCTGAAAAATGTTAAGTCACTGGGATGAGACGACACTCAATAAGAGAAGATATGATATCACTAGTGTGTGGCAACTGAGTTACACTTTTAATATACTAATATAATACTGAAACTATAAAATTGATAGTCTAGCATACTGTACGGATTACATTTATTATAGTTTAAAATACAATTGCATGTCTGAGTTTTCTAGTTACACATAATTCTAATAATATAATAAAACTATTGCTGCCCTGTAAATCTGTATATATACAGAAACAACTGTGATAATATCCTGGGAATTGAGTGTCATTATTTAACCCCTCATGACAGGATTATGTGGCCCCATAGGCGAGACTTAACTTTGGTTGGCCTTCCAGGTAAGTCAATATGAATCTCTACCAATTAACAATCTAGCCCACTGCAGTCTCTCCAAGCACAATACTACTCTAGCTCGTCAAACCAGCCACCTCAACCCAGCTTTCAGAGGAGACTACAATCTCTCCTAGCATGGTAGACGAAATCCACACACTATCTGAGATATGTGGTTGCACGATGATATGAAATAGCAACAGTACCGTGCTCTGCTGTTAGAATCTGACTGAATATTCCCTCATGGATATGATACTGTATAATACTAATATATATAATTATCTTGTTGTTTATCATGATTTCAAAATAACAATAACACTATAAATTTGATCTAAAATACTGTATTATCTATTTAAAATAACGGTAATATCTGACTGAAATAACTGTAATATCTGACTGAATAATCTGTAATGTCTGAGTGTTATGGTTTTGGAAATCATGGCATTCTAAAAAATACTATAAATCATACTTTTTGAAAACTACATATTGATATTTTCTGCTAATATACTGTATAACATGATATCTGTAAAACTGTATAAATACCATACTAAACTGCAATGAACCCATGCCACACTATTGAGTAATTAAAATCTCACGCTCTAGAATATGCATCTTCTAACATAATAATAATATTCTGGAAAATTGATTAATAAAACTAATATATATATATATATATATATGTATGTATATACACATATAATTTTTTGGTAAACTTTTAAAATTCCTAGCATAACATATCTCACTTACCTATCTGACTGTGAGGTTGGCCTCCACTCAACACTCCACTCTCACACCCTCGGTGTGCCAACCTCAAAAACTTGCATTTATATACACATATTCTGCAGTAAATCAATGCACCCATAATTCCTGAAATTGTTTATTCATAAATCTCTTAAACCATAATTTACCTAAGTTCTCGAACAGATACCTGGTGAGGTCCTCAACCCATGACTATAGGGCCTAAAAAACCTTATTCTTGAAAATATGACACCCCAAATTTATTCTAAAAAACACTAGTATATTCTCATGGTATACAAAATCTGGCCTAAAATAATACTGGTAATACTGAAAATACCTAAAAAATCACTTACCCAAATTTTAGGATCGTTTCCAAACTGCTCAAATCGAATTTCTGCTCCAACTAGGTTGTAAAGAATCTCCCTAGGAACATCGTGGTAGCTTTTGATCGTCAAATCAGGGAGAGACGGAGCTAAAATCTTAGAGAGAAGTCAAAGAAATTGTTTAGAGAGAGAGAGAGAGAGAAGTTATAAAATGAATTTCCCATCAAAATTTATTTTAGGGCTATATATAAAAATGTTGTCTGCGTGGCCACGTCGATGAGCCACGTTGCCTCGTCGACGAGTCCATGAAGGCAGTTCATTGACGAAGACGGTGCCCTCGTCGACGAATTTCAGGCCCGAAAAAATAGCCTCTCGGTAAATTCTCATCGGCGAGACACGCGTCCATGTCGACGAGCCCAATCAAGTTATTAAATCCTCTATAAGTTGATTCAATGTCTGTGTTCATAGGTTTGCTCTCCCATTCGTGTTGATTGATTTGATTTTAATGAGAGCTGAACATAAGAGTTCTTAGGGGGCTTTGCTAATAAGTCTATCCAAATAAGGCTTGCATTTAGCTTCTAAGTATTGCATTTGTGTTGCAATATCTCAGGAAACTTGTATTTGTTTTTGGGTTGTAAAAATGTTTTCAAAAACATACTCAAATATCTTGTGTGATTTATATCGACATATTTTTGAAAAAATATTTGTGTTTGTGATATTTGTCTTTATTGCAATATTTATTCACTTACATATTATTTTTTGAATACAAAGATTAAATATCTTTTGCAAACCAAGCATATACACTATATTCGTGATTAAGATATCCTATTGATTAATATACTTGAGACTTGCTTGATATCTTTGTGAACCCGATTGATTAAATATCTTGAGATACAAATATTGCTTGTTGACACTCTCACGCACTCATTACATAGATAGAAAATATATTTGAGAGTTGAAATATTAGACCACACTGAGCTTACAAATTAAATCATCTCGTGGTGTATGTGACTGTGCGCATTTGGGTACATATCTTCCTTACACGAAGGCACAATCACTGTACTGTTATTATTTGATTATAAAATATAAGTGTTTCCAAGCGTGGCCTGAGGGGGCGATAATCCAGCCCAGTAAGGATTGGTTGTAAAGGTTGAGATCAGCCCTATGCTAATTGACCTGGTTTGTTTAGGTGCCACTCCACCCGTTTAAGTGAGCAAGTTATAATGGTAATCCTTGTGCTTGTTAGCCAAGGCGGGGATGTAGGCAATTGGCCGAACCTCGATAATATTTCTGTGTGTCACTCTTACTTTACTATTTTCTGGTGCATATGTGTTTGATTAAATTACTTTATTTACTTTCTGATATACATTTACATTACCTACACTAGATTGACCATAGGGTTGTGAATTTACTGATGTTAGAATACTTATCTAGGGATTAAATTTTAAAAATACCAATTCACCCCCCTTTTGGGATCACGATAAAGCTAACAGAATGTTCCACGTTCGTCGATGAGGCCCTGCTATATCCCCTTTTAAAATTCTTTTCCCTTCTCTTTTCTTTATTATTTAATTCCAATAATTATCCGAGTTATTACAAATTGTCATACTTTACTCTTTTCAAATTGATTTAATTCTTCTTGCATAGCAATTATCTAAGAGTCATCTTTAAGGGCTTCTTCAACATTTTTAGGTTCATCATAAGATAGGAATGCATAGTGATTACATAGATTCTTTAAAGAAGATCAAGTAGTTACACCTCTGGATGGTTCACATATAATTTGATCTTAAGGATGATTTCTTATATACTTCCACTCTCTTGGTAATTCAAGATTTTCTATAGGTTTATCTCTTAAGGTTTCTTTATTTTCTTCTTTTTCTTCCTTAATTTCTAGATCATCCTCCTTTTTGAAAATATCATCTTTTTCTTCATTTTTAACTTCTTTAAAAAAAAAAGGTTTGATTCATCAAAGTTTATATGAATTGATTCAATGATAGTTAGTGTTCTTTTGTTATAGATCCTATAGGCCTTACTATTTGTAAAATATCCTAGGAAAATTCCTTCATCCGATTTAGCATCAAATTTTCGTAAGTCATCTTTGTTATTGAGAACAAAACATTTAAACCCAAAAACATGGAAGTAAGTTATGTTAGGCCTTCTTTCTTTCCATAATTCATATGGCGTCTTGTTTAGGCTTGTTCTAATAGAAACTCTATTAATTACATAGCAAGCTATATTTACAGCTTCAGCCCAAAAATACTTGGGTAAGTTATTTTCATTTAGCATAGTTCTTGCCATTTCTTGAAGGGTTCTATTTTTCCTTTCAAAAACTCCATTTTGTTATAGGGTTCTAGGTGCTGAAAAGTTATGTCTTATACCATGATCATTGCAAAATTTTTCAACGTTCTTATTTTTAAACTCTCTTTCTTGGTCACTTCTAAGGTTTGAAACGTTGTAACCTTTCTCATTTTGAAGTTTCTTGCATAAAGTTATTAGCAAATCACAAGATTCATCTTTGTTAGCTAAAAACAGTTCCCATGTGTATCTAAAATAGTCATCAACAATCACGAAGGCATATTGTTTTCCTCATAAGCTTTGAGTTCTAGTAGGTCCAAATAAGTCTAAGTGTATGAGTTCTAGGAGTCTACTAGTTGATATATGTTTCTTCTTTTTAAAACTTGTCTTGATTTGTTTTCCTAATGGGCAAGCATCACAAATTTTATCTTTGATAAACTTAGTATTAGGCAATCCTTTTACTAAATTCTTTTCAAAAATCTTGGATATAAGGTCCATGTTAGCATGTCCAAATCTTCTATGCCAAAGCCAACTATTTTCACTCATGGCGGCCAAGCAAGTTACATCTTGAGAAATTAGGCTATCAAGGTTTATGCAATACACATTATTCATTCTATGTGTTGTGAATAATATTTCATGATCCTTAGGATTTTGTATTATACATTTGTCTTTCTTAAAGATTATTTCAAATCCTTTGTCACTTAGTTGACTAATACTTAATAAATTATGCTTTAGACCGTCCACTAGCAAAACATCATCAATATTGAGTGAGGAATCTTTACCTATTTTACCAATTCTGATAATTTTTCCTTCTGCGTTGTCACTGAAGGTTACATATCCTTCATCCTTTTGAGTGAAAGAAGTGAACTTTAATTTATCTCCTGTCATATGTCTTGAACATCTGCTGTCCAAGTACCATTTTTCTCTAGACGGGGTGGACCTAAAGCAAACCTATAAGAAAGGATTTATGTTGTTACTTTTGGAACCTAAATTTTCTTAACTCTCTTTAAGTCTTGTCTAATTTTAGTGTTTATCTTCCATTCATTTTTTACTTAGATGTATTTTTTCTTGAGTGGACAATTAAACATTATATGTCCTTTATTTTTACACATGTAGCAAGTAGTATGCTCATAAATGTTTGTCGATGAAGTACTTGCATAGTGTTTAGATTGATTTACAAAATATCCCATAAACAAGTTTTTCTTTCTTTTTTTAGGTGTTCCATTGTAACCAATTCCTTCTCTATTGTTGGCCATCCTTTGTTGTTTACCATTTTTTCAAAGTTTTCTTTACCTCTAGTAAAGTTGTAAATAATCTTATCCTTATCTTGAATTGAGTTTTTAAGATCAATTATTTCTAGTTCTTTCTTGCCATCTTCATTCACTTGAGACTTTGTTAATTTTTGAGACATGTCATTTACTTTCTTCTCAAACTCATCAATTTTTAAGTCCTTTTCTTTTTTAACAATTTTTTAAGATTCAAGCTGATTTCAAAGTGATTCATTTTGTTGTTTCAAGACTATGTCCTCTTTGAGACCTTGATAAACTTATTATAAAGAGAGAATAATTCAGCTTGAAGTTCTTTATAAGAGGGCATACTTTCATATGATCATTACATGATTTATCACACAAATCTTCCAAGAAGGAGTAATAAGAGTTTACCTCTTCATTGTGTGCCATGAAGCATATGTTTGCCACTTCTTGCTCGCTGGATTCGCTCTCCGATTCACTTGAACTTGTGTCATTCCATGTTACTTTCATTGAAAGCTTCTTTTTCTTTTTATTTTTCCTTCTTGAGCAGAGGGCAATCCGGCTTGATGTGTTCGGCCTTTTTATAGTGGTAACAAGTGAAGGTTCATTTTTGCTCTTGTATTCCTTTTTACTATTTTCAGCTTTTTCAGTTTTTGACCCTCTGAATTTTCTAGTGTATTTCTTATTTCTTTTGAAGAATTTTCCAAGTCTTCTAGTTATGAAAGCTAATTCTTCATCTTCTAATTCACTGGAGTCATTATCTTCTTCACTTGAATGTTCTTTCGAGGCTTTTAGAACTATAGACTTCTTATTTTTATTTTCAGTGTCTCTTTCTTTTATAGTCATTTCATAGGTTAGAAGTGATCCTATGAGTTCATCTAATGAGGCTGTTTTAAGATTTCTACCTTCCGTTATGGTTGTCGCTTTCGGTTCCCAAATAGGTGGAAGTGCTCTTACAATTTTGCGAATCATCTCATAGGTTGAATATGTTTTTTCTAACGCACTTAGTGAGTTTATGATATGTGTGAACCTAGTGTACATGTTTGTGATGGTTTCATCAAAATTCATCCTAAAAGCTTCTATTCACTACTCAACATCAATTCTACTACCTCTAACATCTACTGTGCCTTCATAGGTTACTTCTAATTTATCCCAAATTTCTTTTGCAGTTTTACATGTCATCACTCTATTGAATTCATTAGCATAAAGTGCACAATATAGGGCGTTTATTGCACTAGAATTAACTTGCAACATTTTGTGATCTTTTTCGGTCATCTCCTTTTCTTCCTTAGGCACTTCTTTTCCATCCACTAGTTTAGTATTGATTAGGTTACCATTTGTGACAACCTTCCATGCCTTCCAATCCATTGTTTAAAGATAGATTCTTATACAATGTTTCCAAAAGGTGTAGTTGAGTCCACAAAAAATGGGTGGTCTAGTTGAGAATTGACCCTCACCAAAGGGAGCTACTCCTATTTGTGCCAAATAAATCTTTTTATAGCTTCTTGTTAGGATTTACTATAACGAGGCTCTGATGCCAATTGAAAACTAAGGTGTAGCCCCAAGAGGGGGGTGAATTGAGTTATTAAAATTTCTTTTAAATCCTTTTATGAATTCTTAACCTTTTATAATTCCTTCAAAGATATCTTCACTTCTTGTTGATTTAACAATCACACAAAGGCTTAAGTATTTTATTCAATCCACAACCACAACACAGATAAACAATGAATCAACTGCTCAAACCAATCAACCACAATATAAGTAACCAATCAATATGTGCTTTGTAATTCTTTTGGCAATATTCAACTTCATTATTTGCAGCCATGTGTATATGAATTTGTAAGCCCTATAGAGAATGTAGTTGGTCTTTCAATTGTTTATCAAAATAACATCCAATCACTTTTTCCAAACTCAGAATTCAAATAAACCTTTAGTTAATAGGTTTTGGGTTGTTAACCAATCAACGTACTCCCTTAAGGTTTCCACAAAGTATTGATTAACCAATGCACTCTCGTTCGATTTTCGCAAGACCAAGAACAAATTAAACTTTGGTTTATTTAATTTCCAATACGCATTGTTTTTATGATTGAGAGAATTACAACATCCACGCAGTTTATATTTTTGCCGAAATTTAAAGAGAATAAGGGAAAGTATAACGACCCAACCCTTTACACGGACCCAAGTGGCTACCAAACATACGGAATACCTGTATCTGATAAACATGCACGAACAACCCGCACTAACCAGGGACATATGGGTATAAATCATACATAATTTCGATGTAAATGTCGCGGAAAAACATAAACATCCATTGGAATTTCTATTAGTCTTATACCATAGTTTACCAATACATCCACAATTACATAAAACCAGACATAGAATAAATCCTGTTATTACAACCCTCCAAAAAGGACTTTCATCTAAGTTTAATACAAGATTCAAATGCTTACATAAACTAACCAAAAATAATCTCCTCACTCCCTTTAGCTACTAGGACCGACGTACTGATAGACCTGAAAACAAAGGTTGTATAATAGGGTGAGACACTTCTTAGTAAGGAAGAAAGTATTACAACAGTGTGTGACTGCATATATGCACATTTTCATACAAACTCATACGTTTGAAACATTTGTTTATAATACTGTATCGTATAACATTTATCAGCACATCAAATATTTAAATCATGCATAAGAATATTAGAATAACTACCAGCTTGATACATGTATTGCCTATTTACCCCGTGGCACGGGTTGTGCACTAATATCTCCAATAATGTCCTGTTCGCGCAGGCATGTGTCAAGTATCTATATATAATCCGACTGCCCCCATCTGGTTTATCATTTCACCAGTGGTTTCATTACACCTGCTAGCCGACCATCTATGTATCCACATTAGTTTTAAACATAAGTGGTTGCACTGTACCCTTCCAGCTAAGGAATATTCTCTGCCATTGAGGGTTATCTTTCAACCCCATAACTGAAGCTTTTTCAACTTCTAACTGGAGTATCTTTCAACTCCTATTACTGGAGTATCTTTCAACTCCTTTAGTAGCAAGTTGTGGTTCCATTTATCATATATACAATTTATAACAAAATATAGTAACCTGTGCAATTCCAGCATTTTCACAAATTCAAATAATCACATCGGGTTCAAACCGGCGCCTATCCACTCGGTTTACCCCTTTTTCACAAATACAGCTCGGTGTATCACCGGCCTCTGTTTTCCACATACTCAGTATAACAAATTGGAACTCCGTTCCCATAATCTATATCAATAGTATAGAAAATTCATACATTTCCATTTCAACATATATCACACGAGTTTAGTCCAAAAATCCGCTAAATGATATAAATCCAGTAAACATCATTTGAAAGGAAAATTAAAGGATTCAAGCATCTCCTATTACAATATAAATGCAAATAAGTGGTTTTCATAAGATTTGGAGATCATACGCTAAAATCCTCGTTTTTACCAAAAATCGTAAAATCGTAAAACCGGCATTTCTACTCAGTAGAATTTAGAAACTAAACAGTTAAATCATGCATATAAGTATAAACTAGCTTTTTAGTGATTTAGTTTTCCAAAAATGTTGTTGTAATCAAATTCCCCTTACCTTAAACCCAGAAATGAAGACACGAATGGTTTGGTCCAAAACAACGACCTTGGATCCTCAAAACCTAAAAACCACATAATATTACTTCACTGCAATCCCGACTACTATACAAATACCTAATCGAAATCGGAATCAGATCCTTACCTTGATTTTTGGGGAAAACTCGAAAATCTTCAAAACGACGATCTGATCTGCTATAGTTGTAGAGTTTCTCCTTCTGATCCACGCAGGAACCTTCGATCGTCGAAACGACCGACGAACGACGAAGGATCTTAGAGAGAGAGAGAGAGAGAGAGAGAGAGAGAGAGAGAATGAGAGAATTTATAGAATAAAACCTAACTTAACCTTTAAGTAATCTAAATAAATATCTCCTCCAAGATATTTATATACAAATATCTCAAAATATCTCTTTTCAAAATATCTTCTCCAAAATATCTCCTCAAAAATATCTCTTTATTTATTTATTTATTATTCATTATTCATTATTTATTTATTATTATTATTATTATTTTATTTTTTTTCGGGGTTGGGTTACTACAGAAAGAGAGTGACACCAGTGTTTTTATAAGGTTCAACTTATCCCCAGCCTACGTCCTCGCTTTAGGCTAACCACCTAAGGATTCCACTATACCTGTTCCTTCTTGGGTGGAACAAAACCGTTACAAATAACCTCTTTTTCAGGAAAAAAAACCTCTCCAAGTGACAGCCCACGCTTGGTCCAACAATCCAAATCAATCTTGAATCGTCAAAGAACTACTAAATGGAAATAAGAATATGCGTACAAGAACACTCTCAAAATAGAGCAAATTTATACAAGTTAGAGCACTTAATATACTTCAAAACAAATACTAAATAGAAAATACAAAGTTCAAGATTTAAATATCACCAAAGGTTCATTCTTATAGATAGAGAAAACTTAGTTGCAAATCAGAACCAAGGCTTTTGATCAATCAGCAATTTCGTAGAGTTCTCCCAGTAAGGATATGAGCAAGTATGGACTTTTTGAGAGTATGAACGTAGGATGCTTGTCTTGCTTGAGCGATTTGATTCATGAGTCTAAAGAGGTATTTCTACAGTTTTTTGTGAAAGAGTTTCCTTATTTACCAAGTTGACTTGGAGTGTTTGGTCAACTTTGCAGAAGATTTGAAATCCTAGAATTAATTTTGAAAATCTTCCCGTTAAGTTCAAATTTCAAAATCTTCGTGGAATCAGTTGGCTAACTCACTTGACTGGGTCATTTTTGAATATGTTAGTCGGCTAGACAGGTGACTGACAGCATTACGTCTGTCCAAGAATTTATTCCACTAAATAGTTAGTCGTTTGACTGAACTTAGTCCAAAAATGTCAGTCGGCTGGACAAATCAGGTGTTAGTCGGCTGACTGATAACAAGTCAAAATAGTCAGTCAGTTGGACAAATTTATTCAGTTTTTATATTTGTCAGTCGGCTGGTCAATCTTAGTATGTTCTGGTTAGTCGGTTGACCAGTCCATTCTTTTTCAAAATATTTTCATTTTTGATTTTTAAAATCTAGTTTATTTGAAAGACTCAATTATAACTTTTCAAAATCATTTTCAATGACTTTTTTGAAGAATTGATCTCTAAGTCTTTGCATCCTAAAGAGCTTCATATTTCTAAATAGTATTGAATTGAAGTACTTACAAATGTCTTTCTAAACATGAACTCATTTAGCACTAAGTCTTCAAGTCTCTTGAGATTCAGCTTGACTTCAAGTCCCACTTAACCTTTAAGTTTTTTATTTGTCTTTTATTGCTTTAATACCCTGAGTAGCTTTCACTTGATTGGCTTTGATTTCTAGCTTGCTTCCATGACAAACATAAGTGTAGTTTTACTTAATCCTGAAATAAAGTCACTTAACAACACATGTTAAAATATCCTTCATTTGTTATCATCAAAATAAGATTGAAAAGTCTAGTTAAGCCAACAACGGCTTACTCCGTCACTAAAATCCTAAAATCGTCACTATAAATTCTACATTTTCTTGGCTCAAAATCGTCACTAATAGTTAATTATTAATTAATGACGGTTCAAAAACCGTCACTAATAGCTACTCCAGTGAGCATTAGCGACGATTTTAAAATCGTCATTAATAATTAATTATTAGTAACGTTTTAAAACCATCACTAATAATTAACTATTAGTGACGATTTTGAGTCGAGAAAATGTAAAATTTTTAGTGATGGTCTTAAGATTTTAGTGACGGAATAAAACTGTCACTAATACTTCATTATTAGTGACAATTTTAAAATTCATCACTGTAACTGCAGACATAGTGACAAATTTAAAATCATCACTAATACTAATAGAACCGTGACTACTACTATTAGTGACGGTTTTTTGATTATTAGTAATGGTTTTAAACTGTTACTAATAACCTTATTTTTTATAGTGATTATTATCTCTAATAATTAAAAATAATATATTACAATATTAGTAAAATAATATATGATTATTAGTTTTTGTTAATAATAATTTCATTAATTAAACTATTCATTTTTAATTAAAATTTTGCAATTAATAATTCACTTTAATAATATATGGCAATATATAATAAAATAGTATATTGATTATTATTTTGTGTTGATAACTAAATTAGCAATTTTATTTATTTTTTAATTAATAGAATCCAACTTTATTATCCTCGATCTACTTAAAAATAATATACTAAAATAATGTATTATCTTTAAATTATGTTACAATATTATTAATTAAGTTAGCATTTTTAGTTTTTAAATTATGTTGTGCACCTCCTTCACCAGCTTTTCTAGTTGATCAATTTTCTTGAATTTTTCCCCCAACTCCTGGGACCACTCCTCATAAGCGCCTAGACTATTTGCATCTTTGACCTATTTTGTTGGGTATGATATCTTCGCAGCGTCTTCATATGATCCTTTCTCTGGCGCGGGATCATAGTAAACATGTCCTCTACACTACTTTTGAAAGCCAAAAATTCACTTAAAGGCACACTTGGTAATGAATTTATCTTCTGGAGTAGAATGAATTGACCGAGGTTATTGGTCTCCCACAGCAAGTTATGATTTGGAGTTATGTGATATGACCGTGGTCAAAAATGGAAAACCTCCTACTTTCCCATAGACGATACCAACTTTTGCTGTCAAAAATTGAATGGTTCACGTGGATTTATCCTCAACTGTAACCACCTGCATGAATCCAAACAAGAATAACTTAACGGAGTCAGGGTAAACTCCAAAGGATGACTCAAATGTTTAAGTTAGGAATTGAGGGAGATTTAGATTGCGACATTGATTTTTCATTCTCATTAATCTGCCTCTCCAATCTCCATAATTTATAAAATAATAAAATAATAATAAAAAGTAAAAATTATTCCAAATGTTTGGTTCATATCATGGTTTAGCAAAAATGGTAAAATAAAAGTTCCAAGCTACTTCAAAAAAATACTATTTATGTAATTAACTTGAAAACCATTCTAACTACTTGTTTGAATAAAAAAAGTAATTATTAATTAAACAGCTATCCATTAATTAATTTCCGTGTCGTCACTGATGAGCTATTGTTGTCGGTGGGCCCCACAGGCATCGCCCCAATCTTTATTGTGTGTGATAAGAGTTGCATATATGCGATGGTCCCAGCTCCCATCGTCGTCACATCTGACGATATCACGGATAATATTAAAGTCAACTGTTATCATACGGGTGCACCAACTCCTGCGATGCACCGACTCCAACTTGTGCATGCATATATGCGGGCGGCCATCCCCGAACCATGTTCTCGGTTTTCCTTTCAGTGGCCACCTTGAAGAAGAGGCCGGACATCGAATCTCTCGCCGGCGTTGATTTGCTTCGTCGGGGAACGGAATACGAAGTATGGGCCGTAACGCTTCGATCAAGGAAAATAGGAATGGGTTGTCGTCGATTCGGTCCATTTTCATGCACGCCGACGACGTCGATTTGCTGCTGATGGCTCTTGGTTTCCTCGGGGCCGTCGGAGACGGTTTCTCCATGCCAGTGGTGTTGGCCATCACCGGCAAAATAATGAACAATTTCGGCGGCGGCGGGGCCTCCATCGCCGACACCTTCGAACATAAAATCAACAAGGTTCTCTCTCTCTCTCTCTCTCTCTCTCTCTCTCTCTCTCTCTCTCTCTCTCTCGCTCGCTCAGATAAAGTTGATGCGTGACTGAGTTTGTTAATGTGGGGAAACAGAATTCAGCGACTCTACTGTACGTAGCTCTTGGGACGTGGTTTGTCTGTTTCCTTGGTGGGTCTCGCTTTGAACTTTTCTGATTTGATTCGTGTTTTTTCAGATATTGAAGGATTTTGATGTCTCTCTCACACACCCCATGTTTGTGTATTTCAATTCCAGAGGGATACTGCTGGGCAAAAACAGGGGAGAGACAAGCCATGAGAATGAGAACTAGATACCTGAAAGCAGTGTTAAGGCAAGATGTGGGCTACTTCGATTTGCATGTCTCAAGCACTTCCGATGTGATCACAATCGTCTCCAACGACAGCCTTGTAATCCAAGACTGTATCAGCGAGAAGGTTGATCTGTTTCAACTTTCAACATTGAACTCTGAATGCCATTTGATTTTTCTTTTTCTTTTTCTCTTTTGTTTTGAAAAATCTCATGCGTATAGACCAAATTACAAAGTCTAATTGATTAGTTTTACTGTTCGTGTAGGTTCCAAATTTCTTGATGAACGCGGCGACCTTCATCGGAGGCTACGTTGTTTCATTTCTGATGCTATGGAGATTGGCTATAGTGGGGTTCCCTTTCGTCGTGCTGTTGATAATCCCAGGCCTGATGTACGGCAGAACATTAATGGATTTATCCAGGAAGATCAGAGAAGAATACAATAAGGCCGGCTCGATTGCAGAGCAGGCGATCTTCTCCGTCAGAACCGTTTACTCTTTTGTCCGCGAGAGCAAAACCATAGCTGAGTTTTCAGAATCCCTTAAAGGCTCTGTAAACCTAGGGTTGAGGATGGGGTTGGCCAAAGGCCTCGCCATTGGAAGCAACGGTGTGACCTTCGCGATTTGGTCGTTCTTATGCTACTACGGCAGCAGATTGGTGATGTACCACGGCGCCCAAGGAGGAACCATCTTTGCAGTCGGCGCTGCCAATACCATCGGCGGACTGTAATTTTCTCCGTTCCCTTTACTTACTCTGTTTTTAATTTCTTTCATTCTTCAGTCTTAATTGCTGCCTCACTGAGATCATGGCCACTGGTGTGATGAATTAAAAATTTTCAACTACTAAATTTGACCAGAATATTCTACTAAAACAAAAATGATCATTGAAATCAAATCTTCCGTGTTTTTTTTTTATTTATGATGAACAGGGCTCTGGGTCAAGGTCTATCCAATCTGAAGTACTTCTCAGAGGCCACTTCCGCCGGAGACCGTATAATGGAGGTGATAAACAGAGTACCCGAGATCGATTCCGACGACACCCGCGGCGAGATTTTGCCGGTCGTTTCAGGGGAAGTGCAGTTCAAGAATGTCGACTTTGCGTACCCATCTAGACCGGAAACCATGATTTTCAATGGCTTCAGCTTAGAGATCCCGGCGGGGAAGACGGTCGCGCTGGTCGGCCCAAGCGGGTCGGGGAAATCGACGGCGATCGCGCTGTTGCAGAGGTTCTACGACGCACTTGCCGGGGAGATCTTGCTCGACGGCGTGAACATAGAGAAGGTTCAGTTAAAGTGGCTGAGGTCACAGATGGGGTTGGTGAGCCAAGAACCGGGGCTTTTCGCAACCACCATTAGAGAGAACATACTTTTCGGGAGAGAGGACGCCGGAACAGAGGAGGTAATTGCGGCGGCGAAAGCCTCCAACGCCCATAACTTCATCTGTCAGTTGCCACACGGTTATGAAACCCAGGTACTTTCTGTTTACGATGTAAAATTAATTCGGAGTTTTTATATTAGAGTTATAATTCAAAACTCACGTTTAATAATATTAAAATTAGGTTGGGGAGAGGGGCGTTCAAATGTCAGGAGGACAGAAGCAGAGAATTGCAATCGCTCGCGTGCTGATTAAAGGCCCCAAAATACTCTTGCTGGACGAGGCGACCAGCGCTTTGGACTCGGAATCGGAGCGAATCGTCCAGGAGGCCCTCGACTCCGCCGCCGTCGGCCGCACCACCATTGTCGTCGCCCACCGTCTCTCCACCATCCGCAACGCCCATCTCATCGCCGTCGTCCAGAACGGCCGAGTCGCCGAGATCGGCTCCCACGACGAGTTGACCCAGATCCCAGACGGCCACTACAACTCCCTTGTCCGCCTCCAACAAAACGAACCCCCACAAAATTCTCCCTCCAACGACGACGACATTACCCAAGCCGCCGCCGCCTCCGTCGTGAGAAGCACTAGTAGCCGCCGGCACTCGGCAGCGAGCTCCGAGAGCAGCTGCCGGATCTCGATGGCTAGCAGGTCCAGCTCCGCAAACTCTGTCGCAGCGGCGAGTCAAGGTTCGTACCCAGACGAAGGTCGCGCAGAGGAACCGCTGCCGGTGCCATCTTTCTGGAGACTGCTGTTGTTGAATCTGCCGGAGTGGAAGCTGGCGACGTTGGGGTGTTGGTGTGCGGTGCTGTTCGGGGCGGTGCACCCGATCTACGCATTCACGATGGGGTCGATGATATCGGTGTTTTTGTTGGTGGAACACGAGAAGATAAAGGAGCAGACGATGATTTACTCGTTTTGCTTTGTGGGGTTGGCCGTCTTCTCCCTCCTGGTGAACATAGGGCAGCATTACAGCTTCGGCGCCATGGGAGAGTACCTGACGAAGAGGGTCAGAGAGCGGATGCTCTCCAAAATGCTCACTTTCGAGGTCGGGTGGTTCGACCAGGATGAAAATTCCAGCGGCGCCATCTGCTCTCGACTTGCCAATGATGCCAACCTTGTAAGCATCATAATTAATTTTGCTTCAAGAACTAGAAACAACAACGATTGGGAAATCGATTATGTATAATCTTTAATTTCACATGTGACATTTTTGTGCAGGTAAGATCACTGGTGGGTGATCGAACGGCGCTCCTGGTCCAAACCGCGTCGGCGCTGATCATAGGATGCACGATGGGGCTGGTGATCGCGTGGAGACTGGCGCTGGTGATGATCGCAGTGCAGCCCCTCATCATCATCTGCTACTACGCCCGGCGAGTCCTCATGAAGAGCATGTCCCAGAAGGCCATCAAGGCTCAAGAAGAAAGCAGTAAGCTCGCCGCCGAAGCCGTCTCCAACCTCCGCATCGTCACCGCCTTCTCCTCCCAATCCCGAATCCTCAAAATGCTGGCCCAAGTCCAAGAAGGCCCACGCCGGGAGAGCGCCCGACAGTCCTGGTACACTGGGTTCGGGCTCGGGGCCTCCCAGAGCCTCATGTTCTGCACTTGGGCCCTGGACTTCTGGTACGGCGGCAAACTCATAGCCCACGGCCACATCACCTCCAAAGCCCTCCTCCAGACATTCATGATATTGATTAGAACGGGCCGGGCCATAGCGGAGGCCGGAAGCATGACTTCGGATCTTGCCAAGGGGTCCGACGCAGTCGGGACGGTTTTCGCAGTTCTTGACCGGGACACCCAAATCGAACCCGACGACCCGGAAGGTTACAAACCCGAGAAGATAACGGGGCAGGTGGAGATCCACGATGTGCACTTCGCATACCCGGCCAGGCCCGACGTGATCGTTTTCAGTGGGTTCTCGATCAAAATCGATGCCGGGAAATCAACAGCGTTGGTGGGTCAAAGCGGGTCGGGGAAGTCAACCATCATCGGTCTAATCGAGAGATTCTACGACCCGATCAGAGGGTCGATCAAGATTGACGGTCGAGATTTGAGATCGTACCATTTGAGGTCTCTAAGGAAACACATAGCGCTGGTGAGCCAAGAGCCGACGCTGTTCGCCGGGACCATACGGGAGAACATAGCGTACGGGGCATCCGAAAAGGTGGACGAGGCAGAGATCGTGGAGTCGGCGAGGGCGGCGAACGCTCACGATTTCATAGCCGGGCTAGAGAAGGGGTACGACACTAGGTGCGGGGACAGGGGGTTGCAGCTATCGGGGGGGCAAAAGCAGAGGATAGCGATAGCCCGGGCGATAGTGAAGAAGCCGACGGTGCTTTTGCTGGACGAGGCGACGAGCGCACTGGATGTGCGATCAGAGAAGGTGGTGCAGGAGGCGCTGGAGAGGGTGATGGTGGGGAGGACGAGCGTGGTGGTGGCGCACAGGTTGAGTACTATTCAGAATTGCGATACGATAGCGGTGTTGGAGAGGGGGGGAAAGGTGGTGGAGAAGGGGACGCACTCGTCGTTGCTGGCGAAGGGGCCTAAGGGGGCGTACTACAATTTGGTCAGCCTCCAAACTAAGCCTTTTCCTTTCCAAATCTAGACATGAACGAATGGAGGAGCGAATATAAGGTGGATATTATGCAGCAGTTGTCGGTTTTATTTTGACCAAGAATGCGTTAAATTGAATATGTTAGTTTTAATATTTTAAAAATATTAACTGCTACTTTAATGATTTGGTATTTATGATTATTGAAGTTATACTTAATTTTACTTTTATAAACTGTGATCTAACTTCATTTAAATTTACGATTTTTCTTCTTCCATAATTTATCTTATATTCTTTCATAAGATTTGTATTTTGTTTGGTAACTAAATGACACTACTACTATAGTTATGGTGTTTGTGCAGTCAGCTAACTAATCTTAAAGATGGTGTGCGCAGTAACTATATGTATTGAGAAAGGTTTTACGTAAGCGTAAAATCAATTTTAAGGATAAAAGTTCTTCCACGCCTTAGCTTTTGATAAGTATTTGTGTTTTTATTTGATAATAATTTTAATAATAAATATTTTTCAGTTTCAACGTCATGAGTTTTAGATTTTGGATTTGAATTTTAGTTGATTTTGATAAATTTCAATACAATTTTATAATATATCTTATCAAAATCCAAGACCTTTTCAAATATAGGATAAGTGCAGTTTATTTTTACATGTTGACATCCAATTGCTTCGATTTGAATTATTCGAAGGATGCCTTATATGTATAAAAAAGATGAACAATCAAACCTATTTCTTGATTCAATAGAAGTCCAAAGAGGTGAATAGGGTCCCAAATAACGAGAAATATGTAAAAAGCAAGTCCGATTACGTCTATTCCTATTCCTAAATGGAATGCAGTCCATATGTAAACATAGTATCTATTTAGATACGCTCGAATGACCCCTTCTCATAATGAGAATGTAGAGTCAATGACTATTCATAGCTATTACCTTGACACCAAAGAAGAGTTCGATCCAATGTTTTATTTCTGCCCTAGTTGATCCTGATTCGACATTAGAAGTATATTGATTTTTCCCCAATAACCGAATACTTTTATCTGTAAATACTACATAATTGATTCCATTCATAAATTTTCTGCCTTATGAGTTCAAGTCTCAATAAGAATGCTAGTTCTTACTATTCATATCTTATACCATACCAATTCGTTATGTATGGATAATGAGATTCCGTACTCTTATTTGCAATAGATGGTTGTATTTCCCAAGTAGATGTGTATAATCATTAAAAAATATTTTCTTAAAATCTCAATTTAACATCAAATAAGTTTTTTAAAAATTCACTAAAAGCTTATGTGTGCTAATATACTCTAGTATTAATTAATAAATTTAGGCGATTTCCAATTATATTATGAAAATTATCCTTAATTTAGTTATCTTTAATTACAATATTTACAAATCATGGCATATAAATTATTTAATCAATTTCTTATTTTAAAATTAAAACAATTTTTATAACCTCTCATAATCATCTTAACTCCTCACTATTTCTTAAAAAATAATAAATTTTAAAATATAATACATACACCTATAGTGTGTGTCCACAATTAATGTACTATTAGGAGTAGAAGAAGCAATTTCCAATTTGCATGCTTTTCTCTCAATATTTTAAATGATAAATTATCTTTGGAACAAAACAATAATTTTGGGAACAGTTAAACAATCACCTTAATCTATCACATGCATGTGGTACATGAAATAGCCATTGATTTATCAAAAGTGCCACAAAATTGAGGAGAGCTTATTACCGTTTTCTCTTCCTATTTCTGCAACTTGATAGGGAACCACACTGAAATCACGGTGAGGGCAAGACCTCTCTATGTTGCTCATATACTATAATAAGAAAATCCTACCCATCACGAGCTCCTTATGCAAACAAGTCCACACATTTAAAATCTCATGGACTTGTGTTTTAGACCCTTAATCATAATATGGTGATCACTTACCTTTAATTTATTAATCCACGCTCCAAAAATGTCTTTTATTCATTTAGTCTTAGTTTTGTAACATATGTTATATAAGTCCACTAAAATTCTAACAATCTACCACTTGGACTACATAGTTAAAGTTTTATAAAGAAAGTTAAAAAAAAATCTATAGACTGAAAATATACAATATGTGACCAAAATAAAATATCAAACATGAGCAAGCACTATGTGACGCCCCAATTTTCGTACAATTTTTTTTCTCAATAATAAATAAATAATCACTCGTCATCCACAACATCCACAAATCGGCTACGTCAACAATCCTACTGTCATTCATACGACCCGACCCGCATTGGGTACCCGGTAAAAAATTATTTAATTATACAACCTAATAGCGGAAGAGATCAGTCAGAATGCAATACCCAGAGTATCAATATACACACATACACAATACTATCTCATACCCAAAAGCAACACAACCCTAGGGAATCACACCTCCCTAGTCTAAACTCACCCTGTATATCAGGGTTTCAGCTCTCTACAATAACTGAGCTCTATCACCCAGTGGGTCTCTATTCCCTAAAAAATACATCTCAGTAAGAAGGAATAAATTATTTACAGTGTATGGTCATCTAAGTTTAGTTATAACATGTTTTACTTTTCAAAACAACATTTCATCGGAGAAAATACACTAATATTCACATTAACTTAATCATATAGATATACAACACAAATTTTTACAAGCTTTAAAATCATTTCTCAAATTCAATGATTTCCAGCACATAATTATCCGCGAAGTTCCTGAGAATAGGGAAGATTAGCCGCCTATATAGGTAGCTTCCCTCTGCCCTATCACGTTATGCAGCCGGGTATGGCCACATCTGATACTTATCAGGGCACTTACCTTACTCAGTAAGCCTTCAGGCGGAGAGTTTCACTTCGCCTCAATTATTAATGTCATTAACTCACACAGTTCATTTCTCATATTTAACATTCTTTATTTCTCAATTTTCATTCTTTCTTTCATTTCTCATTTTAGCCAATTTTATCCTTCTTTCATTTCCATTTTCATTTTACTTTCCAGCTCATGAGTATCCTTGGTATCAAATACCAACATCGCGTCTGTAACTCATGGCCACCCTGAGGATCTTTCTATCCATGTCATGCTTCCCCCCATGGTCAAGGTTATGCGACTCAAAGGTTGGATCTAACCGCGGTTGGCCGACCCGGTTAGATCAAATATCATATCACATATCGCGTCTGTAGTACAACTGGCTGGCCTATAACCCTGATCCGAACTCAAGAGGTCCAACAATCCTACAAAATGGTTCAGTCGACTATCATGCCACACGCTCCAAGAGTCCGTGTGGTTGCACTAACACCACTAGCAACGGTACCGTACTCAATATCATAACCATCCATCAGGGCTCACTACCACATATCTGCAATCTTTATGCGGTATTGACATTTCATCAATCATATTTCAGTATATCACAATTCAGTTCAACATAAATATTCTTATCATTTTCTATGGACATTTCATCATCTCGTAATAATATATATATCATATTTCACGTATTTTCACATTTTCCCAAAATACTCATACTAGTAATTTGTACAAACTAATTTCTCATGCAAATAATTTCCACTCACTTATAAATATCACATTTCATTATTTTTCACTAATTACATCAATTATTCTCATTTCAATATTTTTTCAGAAAATACTCATCGTTATATTTCACATTTTTCAACACATGTCATGTGCCACACAATTTTCATCTAATATTCATAACATATTATTTTCACACTCCAAAATATCACAATTTAAAATCACTCAAATGCCACGCAATTTATCTGATATTTATATCGTAATAATTTTCAAACAAAATACCATAAGCACATTTTCACATATTAATTTAAACAGTAATTCTAAAAATACTGCTATAATTTATTCCCCTTACCTGACTTACTGAGAGTCTTGTTAGGACTCAAATCCTACACCTTTGGCGCTCGAAATTTAAATCCTGAAATTCGCATTTTTTCTAAATTAATTAACTCATTTTCTCCAAAACAATACTCAACTAACCTTCCCTAAGCTCCATATACCCCAAATTATCATTTAAACTATTATTTAACACCTCCACTTAATTTTCTGAATTTTTCCTACGGGTCCCAAAATTACACCTGCGACGCTCACCCGAGCCCTAAATTTTAGAAATCCTACTTCAACCCTAGATGCTCAACATTTTAGCATTTCCAAATTAATCCTAATTAATTAAAAATAAGTCCCTTAATAACCCCGTACCCCAAATTTGGAATTTTTCCCATAACGACCCCACGAGAATTCCATCCCACTAGACTTGTAGAGAATCATCCCTAAATTCTCGTAGTGGTGTATTTCGTCGATTAGGCTTATAATTTGTAAGAAATTTTAAAAAAAAGGAAAAATTGGCTTACCCCTAGAGATACGTCTACGCCACTCTTACCATCGATCCGCTTCGGTAGAAATGACGGCAGCGGAGAATGGAGTCCAACGGTATCTTCCGATTTTCGATCGGACGAAAATCCACCACGAAATCGAGGAGAGAGAGAGAGAGAGAGAATGAGAGGAGAGAGATAGAATTTCAGAGAGAGAGAGAGAGAGAGAGAGAGAGAGAGGACCTCTGTTGTGCGCGGTGTCTAAAGAAAGAAGAAAAAAAAGTAACATCTTGAAGCTTCTCAAGCTTCAAGATGAGTAGTAGTAATAATAATAATAATAATAATAATAATAATAATAATAATATAATATTTAATTAATATTAATAATAATAAATATTATTAATAAAAAAATAAAAACAAATTTTAATTATTATTTTTTTTCTTTTTTTTTCTTTAAAATTAATTAATTAATTAATTATTTATTATTTTTGGAATCACTCCACTAATCTTGTATAATCCTTTTTGAGGCTATCACACACTATCTAATATAATGATCCAACATGAGATCATGCATATCCAACCATCTAAAAAGTCATATCCGATAGGGATACTAACATCATTAATGTAGGACGGGTATGGATGGCCTAGTTCTACTGATAACTCTCAAGTAAGCACATACACTTTAAACACTTTAAATTAAGAATTAAATCAACCAAACTCAAACATCATAAACTATGCTATGATTCACAAGTTTCAAGAATTTTGAAAAAAAGTGTATGACTTGTTCAAAAATTAAATTCCAATTGGTTCTTCAAAAAAGGAATTAAGTTATATGCGGAAAAGATGCTATTTCAAAAATTCAAGAATCTAAGTTCTATGTTAGCACAACAATATTCCCACAATTGATATTAGCGAGCAAGTGATAATCTTGAAATCTAATGATTCAAATGGCTTATTAAATATGAAATTTTTGGCTTCAAGCAAAGGCTTACACAATATAAAGTAAAGATTTACAATCAAATAAGGGCTTAAGAAAAATAAAAATCTTACCAAAGGAAATCATTGGATGACTTGATATTATCCACCACAAGCTTAAATCACGCCGAAAAATCCTTAGAACAAGCTTTAAACACAATGATAGAAGTGAAACTGATGTATGTATAAAAGTGGTTGTGTGGGTGTATAAGGGATAGGTGGGGATGATGGTAGTGCTGAATAGGGTGGTCTCTCACCACGTGATCTCTGGAGAGAACACTTGTGCGTAGTCTCACACTACGCAACCAAAATGATTGGACAAAGCTTTTGAGCTTTAACAATAGAAATATTTCCAATATTCAAAACATATATTATTTCTCTCTGCAGAATTCTTACAATGAGAAGGGTATATAATCTGGCATGGGAAGGGGACAACACATTAACTCTCACACATGCATAGGGAGACAAAGCATGGGAAACTAAACATGAGGAAACAAAATATTAAACACTTACGCTTAATTCTAACACAATAAATACTCTCATAACTTACTAAGCAAACATGCAAGCTTAGTTGTCTTGCATTTTTACAAATTAAATATGAGACTCAAGCATGTGTCAAAGGAAGCTTAAAATCGTGTGGGGCCCATGGAGCATAGTTGTGTGAGGTCTATATGACCATGTGGGGCCCACATGGCTCTTGGACTCAATCTTGCTTCAATATATTGATTGGAGTCTTCATGCACTGAAAGTCTTCAAATAACCCCATGCGTACCTACAAAATAATTTGTATAATAGTGGACATCGAGAGGTCGTCCATGTGCCACCATATTAGAGAAGGAAACAGTCAAGGCATGTTGATCCCCTTCATCTCTTCCGGACCTAAAAGAATTCTTCTCTAAAGAATGAGAAGTGATGTATTGAGAATACAACTCTAGGTTGAGAAGAAGGAGATCTTCTTTAAGTATCCAGCTTCTCTCGGAAAGTGGCTTGCCTCTCCACTTGACCAGGAACTTTTCATATGATCCAACTCATGTGAATGTTGTCTTGTCATCTAAGATGTTGACCTTAGTGGTCACGCCCGGTTTTGATTATGACAAATACTCAGTGTAACTAATGGGTGTTTGAGTTTTTGTGCAGGAACTAAGAGTGTCAAGATCAAGATGTGCACAAAGCAAGTAAAGCTTGTAGACCAATTTTTATTCAATATTGTAATATATTTCATTTGATTGGTCTGAAATAGTAACTAGGGCTCTAGTTTGTAATAAGCTCACACACATCACATGTATGATAATACGTAAGTTCAAACAAACCGTGAGTGAGATATGACCTTAGAAAGACCTTAGAGTTTTTCCTTCGGTTGATTGAAGGTCGACCGACATCAGACTTTTTCGGTGTCTTAAAATTGGACCTCAAGTGACCCTAGGACACACACATTTGCACATATGTTTGTTTAGGCACTTGAATAGGGTTTGTATGTTTGGAAATGGGACCGAAATGCACACTTGGTGCACTTTCGGTCGACCGAACCAGGCAGTTCATTCTACCCCTGTCGACCGAACAAGGCCTGGGTCAACAGTTGACCAAGGCCCTGGTCGACCGAACCAGGTAGTTCAAAATGGCATGGTAGACCGAAACCTCTCTGGGTCAACATTTTGACCATTAGGTCGACCGTGCCAGTTTTGTACTCCAACTACCTGGTCGACCGAGGGTCCTCGGGAGAAATCCCAACGGTCTGGTCGACCGAACCAGTCAGTTCAAAATACCAAACCTCAGAAAATTAAGAAATCCCCTCTCCTGGTCGACCGAACCCTCAGTTCAAAATTCCCCTAGTCGACCGAACCATATGAGACTTGGTCGACCGAACTTATTCTGGTTTACCGCACCTCTCAGGTTGCCCTGATTTTTACTACAGTTAAATAATTTTTAAACAGGGTTAAAATGCTTTAAACATCATTAAACTTCCTTAATAATACCTAATGGGTCCCCAACGATCATATTTTCTCCCATACCTATATATATGAGATCATTTGAGAAAATTAAAAAGTGATTAACCACTTTGATTAAGAGAAATTCTCTGAAATTTCCAAATCTTATAATACTCATATTTGAGCCTCCTACACTCATACTTACCTTCTCATACTGATTAAACCCTTTGTGAGTTGATCGAGTGTTAGTCTAAATAGGTTTGCCTCCCACTCTTGATTGATTGATTCAATTTTTACGAGAGCTAAACCTAAGTGTTCTTAGGGGGCTTTTGCTAATAAGTCTATCCTAAGAAGACTTTGATAGATCTTCCAAGCTTGCACCTTCATTGCAAGATCTTGAGAAGTTTGTATTTGTTTTTGGATTGTGAAAACTTTTCAAGCACTTCCAAATATCTATTGTGCATTTATCTTTAAAAATATTTGAAGAGATATTTGTTTGTGTGATAGTGATCTTTGTTGCAATATTCACTCACTCAAATATTATTTTCTAAATACAAAGATTACACATCTTTTGCAAATCAAGCATATACATCATTTAATACTTACATGCTTGAGATACCCTGCTGATTCAAATACTTGAGACTTGTCATCTTTGTGTGAACTTATTGGCTGAATATCTTATGATACAAAGATTGCTTGTTTGACACTCTTACGTATGCATTACACTAATAGAAAATACTTTTGAGAGTTGAACCATCTAGACCACATTGAGCTTACATATTGAATCATATTGTGGTGTATGTTATTGTGCGCATCTGGGTACATATCTGCTTTACACGAAAACATAATCACTATACCATCTGATTATATACACATTTGTTGTATATCTAGGCACAGGCTTGAAGAGAGAGACTAGCCCTGGAATAGTACTGGATTGGCTTAGACCCGGTTAGGAAAGCTAGGTGCGTCGTCCTGTTAAGGCGTATAGGTTGAGGTCAGCCCCGCTAATTGACCTGATTAAGGTTGAGGTCAGCCTTGTGTTAATTTGACTTGGTTGTAATCGGTGCCGCTCCACCCTTAAGTGAGCCATTAATGGAATCCTCTGGCTTGCGAGCTAGAGGTGGGGACGTAGGCATAGTTGGCCGAACCCCGATAACATATCGTGTGTCTTGTTTATATTTCTGTACTTTATATTTACCGCATATGTATGTTATGGTGTGAATGATGCATTTGATTTAATTTCCACATCATTTTTATCTACGCATTTGGAATTGCACAGAAAGACACTAGGTTTGTGTAATACTGATTGTAGGATTAGTTGAACCTAGGAAGAAAGTTTAAATTTCCAATTCACCCCCCCCCCCCCCTCCCCTCTTGGGAATACACCAATTCTAACACAAGATCTCTTCAATCTCATCAAGTTTCTTTGGTATGGGTAAAGGTGGAGGCAAAGGAAATCTATAGAGGGTTCAAGTTGCGCCCATGTGCCAAGGAATAATCCAAAGCATCTCCAAGATACCTGCTCACCAAATTAGAAACTGAGTCAATGCAAGGGAGAGGGAAATTCAAATAAGTCAAAGCATTTAAAGAGAATCCTCAGAAATTGAAAAGCAAGCACATGATTACCTTGGTTTTGAATCTACTTGGAAACAATCCTAGGAGAATATTGCACAAATCAATCAAAATTGGATTGTGTCCCCTCAAGTTCTTGGCCAGACTCTCCATTAAATGGAGAATTGGCTATATAGCAAGAAAGGGGGATTGCATTGTTGTAGGAAGGAAAGCCAGCGATAGGATTGCTTCTTAGAAGGAAAGAAGGAAGAAAGGAAAGCTCAGACCCTACCTAAGTTGACCTAGGACTAACCCTATAAATAGAAGAGTTTCGTACAGACCAAGACACACAAGAGAACAGTAGTAACACTCTCCTTCTCTCTCTCTCTCTCTCTCTCTCTCTCTCTCTCTCTCTCTCTCTCTCTCTCTCTCTCTCTCTCTCTCGTGCAACTTCTTCCTCTCTCCCTCTCACGGTAGCAGCTCTCCATTCCAGCCATCCTCACAGTCGTAGCCTTCTTCTCTTCTACCAGCACACCGGCAACCTTGCATCGCCATTCCAAAAAGCCTAGTAGCTCCTCTGGCAGCACATAGCCACCGCCCAACCACCCTACCATGCACCACCATTCCAGCAAGCCCAACAACTCCTCCGGTAGCACACAACCACTGTAGCCTCGCCCAGCTCTTCCTCATCCCCTCTCCTTCTCCTAAAGGTGAGGTTTTTGGGTATGGTTTCTTTTCTTCTTATTTTATTATGTATTTAATTATTATTGAAGTTTATGTTATTATTTATTATTATTGCATTATTTAAGTTTTTTATGATTGTTGTTGTATATATTTAGTGTTTTTTTATTATTGAAGTTTTTTTTTATTGTTGTTATTGTTGTATTCTTTAATATTGTTATCAGGTTATTATTATTATTGTTGTATACATTTAGGTTTTTTATTGTATTATTTAATATTTTTATTATGGTTGTATATTCATATTTATTGTGGTATTATTTAATGTTCATTGTTGTATATTCATATTGGTTGGTTATTTATTTGGGGTCTATTGTTGTATTATTTAATGTGTTTTATGGTTATATATTCATTTTATTGGTTGTATATTTATTTATGGTATATATATTATTGTTGTATTAGTTAATGTTTGTATCATTATTCATTTTTATTGTTTGTATACGTAGGGTGTTTATATTATTGTTGTGTTATTTAATGGTAGTGGCCTAAGACTTAGTGTTATGGGGACCCAACCTTAATAGAGAGTGTTTTTTGCAAGGAAAGATTTGAAAGACAAGATGTTTGTAGTAGTTATGGAGGGGTTGTCTTCTGGCTTAGTAGCGGCTAGTTGAGTTTTCCTTTTGTACGTAAGGGAAGCCCTTAAGCGAGCGGGCAGCAGGCTAACTACAATCTTAATCACCTTAACCAGGCCTACTACACTTCCTTTCAAGATCGTGAACTCTGGCGAACACGATTTTCCATGTTAATTTAAAATCTAAGGAGCACTTATGTACTTCGAATCACTCGTTTGAGAAAAGAAAAGAAAATAGGGGCCTCACAATTACTAGCTAATGCTCATATTCATTCAGTAATTATACCCCTGCATAACCAGCCCAACAATAAGCTCAATTCTTCCATACCATAACGGGGCAGAGTTGCGGGCGAGCCAAGTGACATAGGTGCACAAGAGTACTTCGCGCCACAACCATCTCTTTTTTACAGGTTTTACGAACTGATACCAATTCCAACAATTGGTATCGGAGCCTCATTGCATTAGACTTAAAGGTTTTAGCAAAAGATTGCAATGACTCACATTGGTGTATCCCCATTCGGTGAGGGACAGTCACCTACTTGTCCTCCTATATTTTGTGATGTAAACTACACCCATTGAAAAATTCAAAAGACCATATTTATAAAATCTATGGATTGGAGGGCTTGGCAGGTGACTGTCAAAGGAATTTGTATGTCAGGTAACAAAAGTGATATAAATTTATTGCATGCAAATTCATATGCCATGGATTTTGTTAGAATTGGTGTATTTCCAAGAGGGGGTGAATTGGAATTTTAAAACTTCTTCCTAGGTTAAAGCAACCTAGAGTCTTTCTAAATGGATTCCAATACCCACAAGAATTTAACTGAGCAAATAATCAAAGCAAGTAAGCAAGCTCAATAATTCACAATCATACACAACAATAAAACATAAACATTCAAGTGCAGGAATTTAAATTGTGAAAATTAAAATCAGGCACAAGAAATGTTATCAGGGTTTGGTCAATACTGCCTGTTAACTTTGATGCAATCCCAAGAGGGGGGTGAATTAGAGATTTTAAAATTATACCTAGGTTTAACAAATTCAACAATTAGTATTACACAACCTAGGAGGCAGTCTAAACAGTTTCAGATCCAAGAAGATATTAAACCAATAAACATACAAGTGCAGAAAATAAAATGCGGAAAATAAACTGACACTAGATATGTTATCGGGGTTCGGCCAAAGTGCCTACATCCCCACCTTGGCTCACCAGTACAAGGATTCCATTATGGCTCACTTAATGGGTGGAGTGGCCGTTTACAATCAGGTCAATTAGCGGGGCTGACCTTAACCTACAACTTACCAGGATGGTGCACCTAACTTTCCTAACCGGGTCTAAGCCAATCCGGGACTATTCAATAGGGTTAGTCTCCCTCTTCAGGTTCACGCCTGAAATACAACAAGTATATGAAATTTTGTGAGAAGCTTTTGAAGCCAGCAAGTGGAAAACAGCCTCATCGGAGCCCTAGCGGAACTCGCGACCCCCGTCGAACCACTCTCCCAGCCGTCAAGCCTCCCAGCCTTGTTCGTCGGACATATTAGACCTGCTCAAAGATGAGACTAGAAGCATCTCCTCTGTCAAAGCAGCCTATTCTTTGTCAAAGTGTCGACCCAAAGCTCTTCTTTAACAAACATCGGCGACAATGAAGCTGCAATGGCGACCTGCGATGGCGATGATGACGAAGAAGTTGTGATGATGACGATGATGGTGATGGCAACGATGATGACGAATCTGCGACGGTGGCGGGGAAGATGACGTAGCGCGATCAACGGCATCTCTGTGAATCGCCAGGAAGCTTTTACGAAGGCATCTTCGTTACTATGTTGTCAGGAAGCTCTTGCGAAGAAGAGTTAAGGTACTAGACGAAAAGGGGAATGCGACGGCGACGATGATAATGAGTGAACCTGCGACGGTGACGACAACCTAGCCCAATGGCATGAACCTCTAGGAAGCACTCGAGTTTCTTCTTCCGCAAAGGAGGGTTAGGGTACTAGCGTCGGTGATGACAAAGCTATGATAGTGAACTTGTAGTGACGACAACAACGACGAAGCTGTGATGGCGAACCTGCAACGGCGACATAGTTTCACAGTGATGGCGACGACGTAGCCAACGACGTCTTCTTTATTGTGAACCGCCAGGAATCTTGGGGGATACTGCTCACCAAGGATTTTGCAATCGCCATCGAAACTCAGGTTCATTTACTCTCTTCATAAAAAGTTTGGTTTTTTAACAATATTGAAAAAAGGTAGCTGCTAGCCATGGTTGTGCCGCCTCCGGTAACTGTAACCGAAGGGTTGAGGGGAGGTGCTTACTGTAGTTCATGGGTTGCGGGAAGTGGTTCGGGGGATGATATGGTCGGAAAGGGAGAAGGTTTCACTAGAGGAAAATCGTTTGCGAAAGCATTGAAGAGACCAATTCCATCTTCTAAATTCAAAATTCCTTTGAGGATGTCGGAACTGATTAATGGGGAATTAGGTTTTGTTTTCTCGAATGTGGAGATGGAAAAGGTGCTGAGGATCTGAAGTTTGCGTTGGTACTTAAATTTATTTCTACAAGGTCGTCTATTGATGTCGTTCAGAGGCATATTATCCAATCTTAGAGTCTTTCTAAAGTTCCAATGATAAGTTTTATGGACAACTATCATGTTTTGTTGCATTTGGTAAATGAAAAGGACTACATTCATGCATAGGCACAAGAAGGAAGATGGGTGGCAGGGTGCCAATTTTAGCTATTTAACTAGTCCATGAATTTTGATGTCAACAAGGAGCCATCGATCGCATCACAGTGGATTTTTTTACCAGGTTTGCCTTTACATTTATATAGACTCGACTGTTTACAGAGTTTTGCCACTAGATTTGGTAGATTTTTGGGTACGGATAACGCCACATTATATAGAACACAAGCCACTGGTGCAAGATTGTGTGTTGAAGTGGATTTTCAGAAGGATCTTGTGGAGGTTTTTCCATTGGTGGTGGGACAAAAGCAGAGTTGGAAAAGGGTAACATACGAGAAGGGGGTTTCTATTGTAATAAATGTTGTAGGCAAGGTCACACTCTTGTGGTATGCCGGTTTGGAGTAAAGCCTAAGGATAAAAGGAAGGTAGGCATGAGGAAAGAGGGAGATAAGATGGTTTGGAAAGAAGTGAGTAGAAAAGAAAATGTGATAGTAGAAAAGGAAGGTCCTATTTTGCGAATTCAGGATCAGAGGGTGGAGGGGAAAAAGAATGAAGATGTAAGTGATCCTTTGAATGTGAATGAGAAAAATAAAGAAGTTGTGAATGAGGTTAGTAATGCGGGTACACATAAAATGGATGAAGTGAACTTGGTAGAGAAGAATAGTGGAGAGAAAGCCGAATGTTTTCAAGATCATAAGGCAGGGGTGCAGGTAGAACTGGGTGGTTGTTCTAGGACTGCCCAGGAAATTAGAGTTTTTGGTGAAGGGGGGGGGGGGAGAAGTTGAAAATGATAAGGATGGGGAGGTGGTTTTGGTGGAGGAGGTAGATGAGAGAGAGGGGGAAAAGGAGGGTGTGGTGTATAGGGATAATTATGATGTGTTATTTGAGAGAGTTATGGAGGTTTGCATTGATACTCAAAAAGAATATTGCTCTGATCCAGGTAATGTGTCAGTGGGTGTATCAGAGGAAGAAATAACAAAGATGGACAAGTGAGAAAGTCTAAGAGGGCTAAGGTAGTGCCCCAAAAATTGAACTTATGATTGAAAAAATTATTTTTTGGAATATAAGAGGGTTGGGCACATCGAAGAGAAGATTGAAACAAGTTGTGAAAGATCAAAAGGTTTTGTTTTTGGTTGTTTCTGAACCTTTTCAAGATGTAAAGAAGATACGAAGGTGGGCAGTGTACTTGCAAATTACTAATTTTTGTTCTAATGTAGAGGAAGGTGGGAAGATTTGATTGTTCTAGAAAGATGATGTTCAGGTTGATTAGGCGGGTGCGTCAAATCAATGTTTGACAGTTTTGTTAACAGATGATAGAGGCTCTCTACCTTTTACCTTTGTATATGCTAAATGTTATCATATTGATAGAATATAATTATGGGAAAAACTTCAGGGGATGTCGAGTTTTGATGTGCCTTGGGTTGTTATAGGAGATTTTAATGTAATTTGGTCAAATGAGGAAAGGGTGGGAGGTCGACCTCGCTTGGGTTCGTCTATGGTTGAATTCAATGGTTGTATTAATAGATGTGGATTATTGGATCTCAGATTCAAAGGAAATCAATTTTCTTAGTATAATGGCCATCAAGGATTGACGAGAAGTTGGGCGAAACTTGACAAGGTGCTGATTAATACTATTTTTTTTCTGTAAAATACGGTGAGGCTAAGGCATCATTACTTAACATAATTACTTTAGATCATTCTCCTATCATATTACAGTTGGATGCAAGTATGGAGAGGTATGGGCCAGCGCCTTTTAGATTTCAGAATATATGGATATCGCATAAGGATTTTTTGAAAATGGTTGAATCATCTCGGAGAGAACATATAGTGGCGGATTTAGGGTTTAGTAAATTAGCAGGTAAATTGAAAAGGCTAAAACAAAGGCATAGGGTGTGGAATAAACAGAATTTTGGTCATGTTGGTGGTTTCATACAAAAGTTGGAGGAAATGGTGGAAAAATATGAGAATGTAATGCAGAAAGAGTACTCAAAATCAGTTAAAGAAGAGTTCCTTGTTTCTAAGGCTGAATTGGAGGTTTGGTATAGAAGGGAAGAGACAAGGCTGGCGCAGCAAGCAAAGAAGAAATAACTAACTGATGGTAACCAAAATTCAAAGTTCTTCCATGCGGTGATTGCACAAAGAGGGCATAACGCTTGTGTGAATTCAATGGTGCTTCCTGATGGTTCAGTGTTGGGAAATATGCAGATGGTTTATGATAAGGCTATGAATTATTTTAAGCAGTTCTTGGGGAAGAATAGTTCAGTGCAAAGGCCAAACCTAGATAGTATTATCCAATCAGTGGTTTCTGAGGATTCTATAAGACAACTGAAGGAAGAACCGATAGAGGAGGAGGTATATACAGCTATTTCTTCTATTTCTGTGGACAGTAGCCCGGGACCGAATGGTTTTGGGTCTTCTTTCTATCTTACCTGCTGGAAGATTATTAAAAATGATGTGATGGAAGCAGTAAGGGAATTCTTCAAAGGTGATATATTGTCTCGGTATTTTTGTTCCTCTTATATAGTTCTTATTCCAAAAGTAAAATGTTAGCTTTACTGTGATCCCAAGAGGGGGGGTGAATTGGTATTTTTTAAAATTTATCTCCTAGGTATTCCTCCTAACAGCACTATGTTCACAAGCCTAGGGTCAATCTAGTGCAAATAATGTAAATATACCAGAAATTAAATAAAGCAGTTTAAACAATCACACAAGCACCAGAAAGCAGTAAAGAGAGGATGACACAAAGATATGTTATCGAGGTTCGGCCAACTGCCTACGTCCCCGCCTTGGCTAACCAGCACAAGAATTATCACAATAACTTGCTCACTTAAACGGGTGGAGCGGCACCTATACAAACCAGGTCAAATTACCACAGGGCTGACCTCAACCTTTACACCAATCCTTACCGGGCTGCATTACCGCCCCCTCAGGCAACGCCTGGAATCTCTTAGATATACAATCAAATAGTACAATATATGGGTGCTTTCACGTAAAGCGAATTTGTACCACAAATGAGCACAAACACAAACACCACAAATGATTTAAAATGTAAGCTCTGTGTGGTCTAAATATTTCAACTCTCAACTATGTTTTCTATCAGTGTAGTAAGTATGTGAGAGTGTCAAACAAGCAATCTATGTATCTCAAGATATTTCAATCAAATGGTTCACACAAAATATCAAATAAGCCTCAAGAATATCAATCAATAGAATATCTTAATCATGGAAGTATGTATATGCTTGGATTGCAAAATATATAGGATCTTTGTTTTCAGCAAAAATATTTGAGTGAATAAATATTGCAACAAAGATGTTTTACCTCAAACACAAATATCTCCTCAAATGGTTTTCAAAATAAAGAGCAATAGATATTTGTAAATGGTTTTGAAAAATATTTCGCAACCAAAAGCAAAAATGAGCTTCTTAAGATATTGCAACAAATATGCAATCTCAGAAGATCTAGTAAAGTCTTCTCAGGATGAACTTATTGGCTAAGTCCCATAAGAATCCTTTTGGTTTAGCTCTCAATAAAAATATATCAATCTTACAACTAAGAGAGAGCAAACCTTCCTATCTAAACACTCAAGAATACTTACAAATGATTTTACGAGTATTGAATGTAAGCTAGAGTGTATTTGGAAGAGTATGAGCAAATGGGAATCAAAAGAGAGTATTTTTGCTTGAGAGAGATTTTCTTAATCTTTTTGCTAATCGATCCTTAATCCACCAAATGAAAGAGTATATATAGACATACTGAAAATTTTGATCGTTGGGGACCTATTAGGGATTGTTAGAAAAGATTAATGACATTTAAATCAATTTAACCCTATTTAAAAATATTTAACCCGCAGTAAAAATGATGACAACCCAAGAGGTTCGGTCGACCAAAAATGTTTCGGTCGACCAAGTCTCAAATGGTTCGATCGACCAGGAAATATTGAACTAAGGGCACGGTCGACCAGGAGAGGGTGATTTCTCAATTTTCTGAGTTTCGGTCGACCAGGGCATTTTGAACTGCCTGGTTCAGTCGACCAGACCGCTAGGAATTTTCCCGAGAACCCTCCGGTCGACCAGGTAGTTGTAGTACAAAAGTTCTCAGTCGACCAAATGGTCAACTGTTGACCCAGGAGGGTTCGGTCGACCAAGACCTTTTGAACTATTAGTTTCGATCGACCAGTTGGTCAAATTTTTGACCCTAGGGAGTTTCAGTCGACCAGGGCCTTTTGAACTACCTTTGCTGGTCGACTGAGTGGTCAAACTTTGACCCAAGGGAGTTTCGGTCGGCCAGGGCTTTTTGAACTATCTTTGCTGGTTGACCGGGTGGTCAAACTTTGACCCAGGGTGTCTCGGTCGTCCAGGCCAAAATGAACTGGCTTGGCTGGTCGACCAAAAGTGCATCGTGTGTGCATTTCGGTCCTGTATTGAAGCAAACAAGCCCTATTCAAGTGTCTAACAAATATATGTGAAAGTGTGAGTGTCCTAGGGGCACTTGAGGTCCAATTTGAAGACACCGAAAAAGTCCAGTGTCGGTCGACCGAAAGGAAAACCCTAAGGTCTTTCTATGGTTATTTTTGGTTTGTATCTGGTTTGAGCTTACAAAATAAACCATGCATGTGATGTGTGTGCTTATTACAAACCGAATACCCTAATTACTATTACAGACAAATTTTACTAAAAATTATTACAATTAAGAGCATGAGTTTGTCTTCAAGCTTTGAGCTTTCACGTGCCATTGATGATATGCTAATATGAACCTACACATAAACTAGATATTTATTAAATACAAGAGTATTTGTCATTATCAAAACCAGGGCGTGACCTATAAGGTCAATATAAAAGATCCTCAGTCTTTTGATAAATTTCGCCCGATAAGCCTTTGTAACGTAATCTATAAAATCTTCTCCAAAATCCTTGTTGGCAAGCTATCGTTAGTGATAGGTGATTTAATTTCTCTTAAGCAAGGTGCTTTTGTGAAAGGGAGGAGTATTTTTGAAAATATAACGCTTGCTCAAGAGATAACAAAATTATTACATAGGCGGGTGAGAGGAGGTAATATGATGCTAAAACTTGACATGAGCAAAGTGTATGATCGAATGGAGTGGCAGGTGGTAGATCAGATATTCCATTGATTCAAAATTGTATTTCTACTCCATGATTTTCTGTTATGATGCATGGCACTTATTGGAGTTTCTTCAGATCAAAAAGGGGTTTAAGACAGGGGGATCCGCTGTCCCCATATATTTTCATCATCATGGAAGAAATTCTTTCTAGATTAATTCAAAAAAAGATGACTGAGAAGCGGATTTTACCATTTGCGCATCCAACTGGTGCACCTATTATATCGCATTTAATGTACGCGGATGATGTTGTTATTTTTGCTAATGCTGGTAAAAAATCTGTAAGTCAGTTAATGGAGGTGATCAAAGAGTATGAAAGCTGGATTGGCCAAATGGTGAATAAAGATAAATCAGCTATTTTTTTCTCTAAGAAGTTGGGTGCTCAGAGGAAGGAAGAAATTCCACAAGAGAGTGGTTTTATTGAAGGTAAATTTCCTTTTACGTATTTGGGAGTGCCAATTATGGATGGTAAATTGAAGGGCTGTCATTTTGACCCTTTAATTCAAAAAATTAGTAAGAAAATTAAGGGCTGAAAAAGTAGACTGTTGTCTCAAGGATGTCATCTAGTTTTTTTGAGACATGTGCTTAAGAGCATTTCACTACATCTGTTAGCTGTTCTAAATGCCCCGAAACTACTGATAAAAAAGATACATGGTATGTTTGCCTCTTTTTTCTGGGGATTTAAGGATTGGAAAGAAAAAATGAAATGGAGGGCTTGGAAGAAATTGTATGTTCCTGTGGAGGAGGAGGGCATAAGGGACATTTCGAAAGTGCAACGGTAGTTGTTTATGAAGTTTTGTTGGCAGTTATTAACACAAAATTCTTTATAGGCTAGATTTTTTAAAGCTAAATATGTTAAAGGAGGGCACATTGCTCTTTGTAGGCTACATGGATCGAATTCTTATTTTTGGAGGAAAATTATGTAGTGTATGCCTGAGCTGTTAAGTAAATCTAAGTGGAAGGTTAGTGAAGCAGATGTAAAATTTTGGTATGATAAGTTTCTGGATTCAAGACCTTTGTTTTCAAAATTTTCAGATGGTGCACATTGATTAAAAGATTTGGTTATTAATAATGTGTGGGATGTGGAAAATTTACAAAGGATTCTGGGTTTTAATAAAGCAGAAGAAGTAAGGGAAAGAGTTGGGAAATTTAGAAACTCTTCGAACATCCTGCTATGGCTTCCGAAAAAGAATGGTTGCTTTAATAAAAAGTCGGCATGGGATGCTATCAGAGTTAGAGCTCAAAAGTTTGATTGGGCAAAGTGGGTTTGGAACAAATGGTTACTGAAGAAAATTGCTATTTGTATATGGAAGGCTACTTTTTAGTGCTTAAGCGTTGATGAAAAGGTGAGAAGGGTGGGGGTATCACTTGCTTCAGCATGTGATTGTCGTGAGATGAGGCAATCAGATGATGTGGAGCATGTTTTGAATAAGGGAGATCTTGTTGCTGATGTATGGAGGAAGGTTTTGATGGAGGTAGGTATACCATTCCTTAGGCACCAAAGCTAGAAAGAAAGAGTCCAAATGTGGTTTAATAGGGCTTCCAGATACCCTCAATTGGGAACATTGATGGGTGTGATTCCTTGTTTAGTAGTTTGGAGGTTATGGAGAAGGATATGTGTGGCTAGAATGGAGGGGAAATTGGAGAGTAGTACAAATGTGTGGCTATCCATTAAGAATTGGGTGGGGGTTTTGAGTGAGAACATGACACTTATGGCTCATTTAAATGATGCTGATGTTCAAAAATTGCAGAATCTAGAGGTGTAAATTGTAAATAAAAAGAATAAAGTTATGCAAGTTGCGAGATGACTAAAACCGAGGCAAGGGAGGTTGAAACTAAATTTGGATAGGAGTAGCTTCGGGAACCCAGGGTCAATGGGTGGTGGTGGCATCTTTAGAGACTATACAGGTTCTTTTATTTATGGTTTTTTAAAATATTTTGGTTCGTGTTCTAATAATGACGCTGAATTGAGAGTAGTGATGGAAGGAATAAAGATTTGCAAACAATTGGGTCATACCAGTATTGACATTGAATGTGATTCGAATATTGTAGTAAATTGGATAAGATCCAGTAAATACTCTTTATGGTATTTGTGGGATTTTTGGGAGCAGCTTATAAGTGTATTGGAGGGTGTAGATTTTTCGATAAATCATCTCTATAGAGAAGGGAATAAAGTGGCAGATGTGTTGGCTCGACAAGGTGTCATGGGGAGGAATAGTTTATTTACAAATAATAGTCAACTTTCTAGAGTTATCAAAGGTTTGTATAGATTGGATAAGATGGGTACGACTTATATGAGGTATGTTTAGTTGGTTTCCTTTTGGTATTGATATAGGATTATTTTCTTCTTTTGTTTTGTTTGATGCATGAGGTGTTTTATTGGTTATTTGTAAGTCCCAAGTGTCCTTTTGTTTCCATGGTATTCCTCTGCCATAAGTAGGGGTTATTAATAAAATTAATAAAGGAGGTGCTGCCCTCTTTTACCAAAAAAAAAAGTATATGAAATTTTGTGTACACGGAAATATGCTTCTTTACAAGTAAATATGTACCACAGTGTAGCTCAAATAATAACGCAAGCACGAATGATAGAAGATATGCTCAGTGTTTAATGATGTGTGCTAAACACACAATCAAGTATAGATATGCAATCAGGATTTAGAGTGTATATCTAAGCAAACTTTGAAACACAGTATTGAATATCACAATATCAGTTTAGGGTTTCAAAAAATGCTAGCTAGATGATTCAAACAACCTCAACAATATGATCTTAATAAACTAAGCACAAGAGATGTTTGAATGCAAACTTGAAAAAAAAATTTGCACACAAAAAATACCGACTAAGATAACTTACAATAACAATGCAAGAACCACAAGCTTCTAAGTCTTCCCACACAAGATCTATTAAATAAAATCCGTGGGAGAACTTTAAGCTTTACTCTCAATAATAAAATCAATCAATAAGCACAACAAATGAGAGTTTTAAGCTAATGAGAATGAAGCACAAAAGTCTAAGCACACTCACAACTCTTGGATAATCAAGAAAAATGAAGCTTTTGAGTGTATGGGAGTGTATGGGATAGGCTAAAATAGAATTTTGGAATTTTGAGAGAATTCGGCCTTAATGATTTTTGCTAATCCTTACTAATTTTTGCAAATGAGCTAGTATATATAGGCAAGGGGCAAATTATGGTAGTTGGGGTCGTATAGGGTATTATTAATTTTGTTTGAAAACCAATTAAAAAAATTAACCCTGTTTACCCCACATTAATCTCGATAAAAATAAAAAAATCCGAGAGTTTCAAATGCCCAGTCCAAGGTTCGGGTGCCATAACAGACACAGTGCAAAAAGTTGTTTTTATGGTTCGGGCACCTACATAAATGTTTGGTTTGCTGAATCAGGCGATTCCTCAAAAAGACCGCATTTTGGGTGCCCGGTCTGAAGTTTGGTTAACTGAACTTACAAGTTTGGTCGCCTGAAGCTATTTTGAACGTCAAGGTTCGGGCGCCCGGGTTAGTGAAAAGTGACCTGACACAAGTTCGGTTGACCATGGAAGATGTGTACGGTTCGGTTTGCCAAACACAGGTCAACTTGTTGACCCGTCCACTGTTCGGTCAATCGAGGCAATTTGAACTGCCAAGTTCGGTCGCCCGACCACTCACAAAATTTGGTCTTTTAGTCCAATTTTTCTTGAGATAATTCCCCTGATATATTATGTGATATTGGGGACTTAGTGCACTATGTGTACGAACCTAAAGTCCAACTAAGGTCGTTTTGAGCATACCTACCTATCATACATGATACAACTTATTAAAAGCCATATTGAAGTACAGTCCATAATTAAATTACATCCCAGAATGAAGAAAATGAAAATAATTACAACTACAACACAATTTTCTTCAATCTTCTGCTTGATCATCGTACACCACCATGATATGGCTTTTTATTCGAATACACAAGTAAGGTGAACCTGCATGCAAGCCTCAGTACAAACATTAATACCAAATGTATTTGTCATCATCAAAATCGGGATATGACTGACTAGGTCAACACTGCCTACGTCCCCGTCTCGAGATCATAGGTAAGAGGATTCCACTAGTTGCTCACTTAACGGATGAAGCGACACCGATTACAACACCTTACTAGGATGGTGCACCTAGTTCTCTTAACTAGGTCTGAACCAGTCCGGTGCTTTCCTAACCGAGCCAGAGCAATATGGGACTATTCACAGGGCTAGTCTCCCTTTTCCGACAACCCGTTGGGAATACACCAGATAATCAATAATTTTTGTGTACAAACATATGTGCTTCTAAACTAAACAGATGATGTACAATAGTATGCTCAACACACTTACGTATGATGGGATATTAAGCTCAAGTGAGATCTAGTTTAATCAGTATATCAACTCACAACAATATGTATATCTATATGTATATTTTTGAGTAAGTGAGACCTTTGATCCAAGCTAATATATTCACAATATGAATAGTCAAAGAGGCTATACAACCCTAAGCAAATATCACAATAGTATTTTTCAAATATCAAGTACAATGGATATTAGGGTTTAAGCTTGCTAAAAATATTTTTAACAAAACACAAAGCAAGCTTATGAAACTTGCAATGAGGATGCAAGTTCTTAAGAAAATGAAGAGTTTTTCCTAATCCAATATTTATAATAAAATACAATGGCAAAAACTTTAAACTACTCCCCAAAATCAACAATCAACAAATGCAAGTATGGGAGAGAGTTTAGCTTGCAAAGAGTATGCGAAGAACAAAAATGATCTCTCTCAAAAATATGTAATTGATTGAGTGTGAGAAAGTGATTTTAGCAATATGCTTGTATAAGGTGGGAGTATGAAAGATTTAGCCCAATAAAATTTTCAAAGAAAACTTAGCTAATCAATATGCTAATATTATGTTAATTATGACAAATGAGAAGGTATATATAGTTTTGCAAAAAATATAACCGTTGGGGACAACAAGGGTATTTTGGAAATTATTTAATTATGTTTAATAAAAATTAACCCTGCTTTACTGCGGTAAAAATTTTGCCAACCCAAGAGGTTCAGTTGACCATATTCAAGGTTCGATCAACCATATTGCTAAGTTCGGTCAACCGCAGCAATTTTGAACTACGGAAATGGTTAACCGTCTCAAGACGATTTTGAACCCTTCGTAGGTTCAGTCTACCATGGCTAAGGTTCGGTTGACCGCTCATATGGTTCAATGGAATGTGGTCAATTTGAACTGCACAAATGGTCGACCAGGTTGTTGGGGTATCAGACTTTTTATGCTTCGGTTGACCAGGGACAATGTGTTCAAATAAGAACGGTCGATCGAGCAAAGTCAACAAGTTGACTTCTGATCGGTTCGGTCGACCGAGGCATTTATATTGCCAAGGGTTTGGTAGACCGAGTCCACTTAAAATGTGCATTTAAGTCCTGTTTTAGTCTCTATGCTTCATCAACCCAATGTGAATAAGCATAAAGCATTTAAGATATATGGGTGATGGTTCCTATGGTCATTCTAAGGCCTCTTGAGCATATGCACCCCATCATGTATGATATGCAAATATTACAGACCATTATTAGAGATCAACAAATTATAAACTAAATACAATACAATAAGAACAAATATCTTCTTCTTCTTCTACTTTTGCTCCTCTGATTCGTCATAGAATATGTCAGATGATATGGTCTTTATATTCCTCCTGACTTCCATCTCTTCCTTATGTGTGCGCTAACATATTAAGTCTGCTCAAGCACTGAATACATACATAAGTAACTTGCTGTTTGTCATTATCAAAACCAGGGATCAGACTCAAAAAATCAACAATCTTCCTCATTTTTTATGATGACAAACGCACTAGAGCAAAATGGGGTTTAGTATAAAAAGGCTCCCCCTAAGAATATGCATAAGTAAAGAATAAGCAATATAGATCAAACATATTCACAAAAGAAGACATTTCAACAAAATGCATTTAGTTTAGGCATTGAAGCACAGACATGCATGCAGCTCAAATTTTTGCCCCATTAAAACATTGTCCTTAAAAAAATCCCCATTTTTGGTCAAACATTTTGCTTATAAAAGTTCTCCCCCTTTTGGTATCAGCAAAAGGGCATGGCTAAGTATAAAAAAATTAGCCATTTGAAATAAACATAGCAAAAGAGAACTCCCCCTTTTTGAAAAACTTTCTCCTTGTTAGGCATTTACGCTTTAAAAAAATTTTCCCCCTTTTTGATATAGCATTTTGAATATATATAACTTCCTTTTTTATTAAAAAAAAAAAAAGGCATAACAATTTAGCACACAAGCAAGAACCAAAATATATTTATCTTACAACCATTTCTTGCAAAATAAAATTATAAATATGTATATAAATATATATTTCCCCCTTATGATATTTATTAAGAGGTACTAGGGGTGTGCTTGCAAAACAAGAAATCATGCAAGCAGCATTTTCCTGGTTTATCATTTAAGTGCACATAAAATATGACCAGGAAAATCAACTACACAGATCCTAAATATGTCAAATAATTTAAAGCAATGATCAAACATCAACACAAACATTTGTGGCTAATCAATGGCTAATCAACACATTTTCAATAAAAACATCATGTTGAATCAGGTGTAATCCCCAGAGGGGGGGGGGGTGAATTGGGTATTTAAAAATTCTTTGAAACTTATTTACTACTTAATCCCTACTTATATATTTACCAATGAGTTCTTATTACTCAATTAATTATGTGCAATGCTATCCAACCTATACATGCAATATAAACACTTTAAATGCAGTGCTGAAAGTAAAGAGTAAAAGGAAGAGAGAAGACAAACACGGTTTTTACAAGGTTTAGCCGACTTGGCCTACATCCTCGCCTTGAGCAACCACTCAAGGATTTCACTAAATCCCTGCTCCTTAAATTGGGACGGAGCTTCCTTACAATCTGCTGCTTACAAGAGGCACAGCTCCCTTCTACTCCGCTGCTTACAAGAGATACAGCTCTCTCCTCAAACACCGGTTCACACACCAAACCATGAATACACTGAATCTGTAAAAACACTCAAAAATGCTTCCAGACAAAAGCTCGTGAGTACAATTCAAATTCCTAATACATTAACATATGATATAACTTGAAGCTCAGAATGTATGAAAACGATACAATCGTTATATGAATGATTATGTTTCAACATACAATACTCTTTTTATCAGGTCTCCCAAATAAATATATATATTTAAGCACTTTGGAAAATTTTAGGATTCTAGTTCACTTTGCTAAAATGCACAAATATATCTTTTGTAAACTTATAAAAAGGCTTTGAGGATTATATCAATTACAATCAAAAAGTTCCTTTAAAATATTCAATCTCAACACAATCTTTGTCATATGCAAATATGTATATATATAGATAGATAATGATGTTCAACACCCACAAACTGAATATATTGTTGTTCAGAAAAATATCCCTTAATAAAATGTATATTTATAAAGCACCAAGGATATTTAATCAAACATTAATATATCTAAAATATAGATCCTTTAACAACCACATACAAGAATCAAATCTTTTTAACCAATGAAGAAAAATAAATCTTTTACCAAGCAGTGAGATTATCTAGATATAGCGTTTACTTATTTTCTATCACTCAGCACCTTTTAACTATAGATTTCTAAATGAGTGGTTCTTTGAAAAATATATTTCTCAATGACAAAGTAAACTTTTTCAAGTAATGAACTTGTTAAACAAAATCTCTATATGGTTAAGAATACTCAAGATCAAATTCTCTAAAAATATTCAATAGCAAGTGATAAGATGAGAAGCTCTTGAAAAAAAATAACTTGAATCACCAAACCTCAATACCAAGAAGAAATAAAGTTGAATGAATGAATGCCCTTTGATTTTCGGAGTAGATTTGCCCAAAGAAGATGAATGAAGAATGAAGTGCAGGCAATCGTATAGCAATCAACTCAAGTTTCTTTATGTTCTTGCAATAAGATATGTTCTTCTCTTGTTGTGTGTCTTAGCTTTTTTTCTAGGGTTTAGATATTCAGTATATACAGTGTCTTACCCTTAGAATTGATCTCAACCATTTGATCAAAGAAATAGCTCATGAGTTCTTTTAATAAAAATCAAATTTTTAAGTTTTCCCGCAAGTTCAGGCGACTGAGGTCGAAGCCCAAGCGACTGAAGTTCCTTAAACCTTTGAAAAATTAACTTGGAATGTAGGGTCAGGCGACTGAAGAGTGGTTCAGGCTCCTGAAGTGGCGAGTTCAGGCGCCTAAAGTCCCAAGTTCAGGCGACCGAAGTACCTCGGCCAACTTGCTGTGTTTCCCATTAATTCTTCGGGCTACTAAACTTAATTTTCAGGCTCCTGAAGAAATTCTTCAAGCGATTGAGGTTGAGTTTAGGCTACCGAAGTCCCCTTTTTCTCAATTTTTCTCTCTTTTTTTTAATTTAAAAATCTATTTTGCCTTCTTTCTTGACTCTTTTATAAAAACACTTTCCAAGGTTTTGAGAATATTTCTAAGTCCATGAAAGTCCTCTAATGATGTTCATGAAATGCATGAAACCTAAAGTCATTCTAGGTATGTGTTGAGCCTCAAATTAAATCATAAGACAATGTAAATACATAAGTTCTAAATACCCATTCCCAAGATGTTCTTGAACTTTGCCGCTTGCATTTTGATTCTTGTACTCTTTGATTTCCATAGAGCTTGCCAAAATGTGTCAGCTTTACTTTATGGCTTCCATGACTCGTTATCTTTTCATGCATGCTTAATATAGGTCTTGTTCACAAACTCAATGCACAGATCAAATACGAAGTGATTTGTCATTATCAAAACAGGATTGGACTCGTAGAGTCAACACATCACATTTAAGCACAAGCCACAAGTGTTCATAATAGATCTAAGAAAAAAGTATTTGTGAGCATAACAAGATGAATTTTTAATTTTGGATACTCCCCCTATCAATTTGAACTCTAACTTAGATGAGATGATGTGCTTATACTTTACAAGGAGTTGATTTCATTAAATATGCCAAAGTATAAGCGAGCACTCAAACAATTCTTCAATAACTATACTGGATATTTATTAACCATATTTTATTACCTGATCAGAATAGTTGTTCCTATAGACGACCACAGATGCATCAGAGAATGTATATTAAGACATGCTATAGAGTTCATGAACCAAGAACATTTCATATCAAATCATAAAGCTATAAGTGCAGGATATAATGTTCAAGGATTTCAGAAGAGCCTCAATATTTCCATAAACGAAAGTGATGCATGTAAGTCATTTATGCTTTCTCTATAAGGATGGAACTGAGCTCCTCTAAATATTCAATGATTATGCTAGGATGAAATTTAATAATCAATTAGTTTTCACTTATCCTTTCAAAATATTTTAGCATTCATTTTATCACAATCATTTTTTACAAGATTTTATTTTGGAAAAATTTCTATCGAAATTTCAGCAGCATGCCGTCTGTAAATTGGACATTTCCCATACCTGAAAATCACACAAATCATAGAATATATGCATCAATATTACACAAGACTGCATAAGCCATGTAGGTGGCGTTCCGGATATAATCAGTAAAATAGAGACTGCAGTGATAATAGTTACATGATCAAGCAGCATAGGCATAACTATCATCAGTCCAAGGTAATCAGTAAACAACGCAGGATAGTAAAGATATTGTGATAGCTAATCATATAAAGCCCTACATTCAAGACTGCTCCCCCTAGGCAGTAGCTATCAATAATAACCCAACTATCAGTAGTGTGCAAAATGGATAGTGAGTGAATGTGTAGTGGAGTGATGCAGTCAATGAAAAGATGTATCATGTTTAGAGTTACAAACCCAGATGAAAAGTATGTAAGCAAATAAAAATAAAGCTAGTTTCTTCAAGATGCTTTCCCTAGGCCTATGCTCCGTCTCCTTTATTAGAAGACGCTACCCCATCTCTAACGATGTCCATCTGCTCCTCTTCTCCTTCATTGTTCAATTCATGAATACAATCATTAAGCTCATTGAAGTTTTTGGCCATGAGCCTCTCCAGCTCTCTGTACCTGTGCTCTGAGCTGATAGCAAAATCTCTGAACTCATTTTAAAGAGTTGTATACTCATTAGATGATGAAGCTAACTCCTTTATATCTGTCTGTATGGACTGTGTGATTTGGAATTGGGATTCCCTAAACTCAGTGAAGGAACCAATAAAACTTGTGACGGCAGCCATTAATTCAGCATTGGATGACTACGGAGGCTATGGTGGCTATTCTTGTGGAACTTCTTGCTGGTCTGCCTGTCTCCTACCAACCGTGGGCATCCATATATGTAACGACCTGCTCAATTTTCATACATTTTTTCCCCTTTTATAATAACACCAATAAAGTGGATCCAGCAGATCATAATCAATTTGTACCCATGGGTACCAGGGATACATCAGAAAATAGCACGGAAGCCTAGGCAACAGGAAACATAAAATCATAAATATCATAAACATAACATCATTCGTCTTAATACCAATGTTACTACATCCATTGTGTTATATATATATACATCCCAAAAAGAATTCTAGAGCCACTTCTCACCAAAACCATATGGCCCTAACAAAATACTTACCCTTCAAAAAAGGCAGGTCAGCTGAATCTATCCTAGCGGAGCTTTATACGCTCTCCTATCAAGGGCTCCTGAAAATTTAATGTAATTCGGGGTGAGACACCTCTTAGTAAGGGAAATAAACTAATACTAAAGTATGGCAACATGAGTATTTTCGTGTTCTATATAAAATCATACATAAACATATTAGTATAATTGTCTGTATCATATCTGGGAAACATATATTTTCATATCATGGCAGAACATACAAGATTTTCGTAAGCATAATTCATCTCATATAAATATAATACAAAAACAACCCTGGTAGGTTAGCTAGCTGTTGTCATGTATTACCCTCACATGACTGAGTTCTGTGGCCCGAATCCGAGACCTGACAATGATTGGCCGACCACTGCCAAGTCAAAAGTACAGTCTGTAAGTCTGATGGGTCTACCAGACTTGGTCCGTACACCAAGGGCACTCACACACTTCTTAAAAACTACATTAACCATCCAATCTCACACCACTTCGTACAGTGGCGTTAACATAGATATCATGATCATGATGACCATGGACACATAGCAACGGTACCATGCGAGTGCTAGCCTAAACCAAGCCAAATCATATAAAATTCTCATATCCATAACACGACCCGTAGGCCGAAAAATCATATAAAATTCTCAGCCCGTACGCTGGTTTTTCATTATAAAAATCCATATCTTTATCATATTCCCAGAAAACAGTATTACATTATAAAGTCTACTTATACCACATGAAATAGGTTTCATACATATTTAAACTTATCATATTTTACAGCAGTATTGCCCAAACATAAAGCATATATAAATATATTTTACTTTCCTGAAATCAGATGCTGTAATAACATACATACATTCTCATAAAATAACTAGCTTAGTTTATCCCCTTACTTGATTCCTGAGAAGCCCCTAAAATAAATAGTCCAGCACCCGCGGGGTTCCCCATTCAACACCTTGAAAATGATATTTCTCATAACTAAACTTTAGTATTTCTACGCGTACTACACTTTCTACAACTGTCAATAAGTCAAATACTAAGTAGAAAGTCTTACCCTGAATTTGGGATGAATTCCGAACTAGTCCCACCAACGATCCACTCCAGCAGATGTATAGAAAACTTCCCCAGGAGTGTCGTGGTGGCTTCGGATCATCGATTCAGTGAAGAACGGACCCAAAAATTAAGAGAGAAGAGTGGAAAACTAAAGGGAGAGAAAAGGGAGAATTTTGCGTCCAAATTTTGTCAAAAATCGCGTTTAGGGCTATTTATACTCTGACCCTCGTCAACGAGCCATATCACCTCATCGACGAGGTCATAAAGGAAGTTCATCGACAAACTTTGTTTCTCATCGACGAAATTCAGAGATGAGAGAATTATCCTTCGGTATTTTCTCATCGACGAAACGTACCCTCGTTAACGAGCCCAATTGTAACTTCGTCGACGAATGCCTCTTTCCTTTCCTTTCCATTATTATTTAAAATATTATAATTTCTCCGGGTCACTACAACATATTACCAACAAGCTCATATCCCATAAGCCTCAAGGTGACAGAGGAAAACATATCTGCGTTCCTCCTTCTCTTAAGAAGAGCATAATTAGATATGGTTACTTCCATTCTCCTAAACACTTTGTTCAATATTCCCCCATAAGGCATGATAATTCTTTGGCCAACAATCTTTGAGAACATCCATTTTATCATTAAATTCGGTAGATTTAATTTCTTTCTAGTGAAAAGACACCACATGACGAAGCAGTCTAGATAGGACACATGTACCCTAGACCCGACCTTAGGTGAAATATATACGTAATCAAACGATGAACTACTTTTGCCTCTAAACTAAAGGTCCTATAGTCTAGAAGGTGATTGGGGTTTGCATTTGGGACAGTTATTACAAGATTTGAAAATGTTTCAACTAAAAAACTTCTATTCATTTATCCATGAAGATACTACATCAGCACATTCAAACTCCCCCCACCCAATGTTAAGGGTTTCAGCCAAATAATCAACATCAAATCTAAGGTTAGCTTCCAGAACTCTGGAGTAATACCCATCGTCATCGTTTCCCAAATTTGCATAAAACAGTCTGATGAAGGTAGGGTAATGCCCTCTGGGCTGGTAAGACATAAATGATTCCCATTCCTAATGCCTAAACATATCCAAAACATTTCTTAAGTGATCTTCCATAAAATTGAGATCAAGGAGTTTACCTAGAATAACTTCCTTGGGACGGAAGTCCCTCACATATCTCATCTTTGCTCCCGCTGAGATGAACCAACTGTTATGCGCAAAGCCAACTTCCTGAGCATCAATGTGTTCATGTGGCCTAGCCATGGAGGATGATGGATTGTGCAAATGGCTTTTGGTAGGTAGGAATGTTAGTTTATGAGGGAAGCTAGAAATAGAGCAAAAATGGAGGAAAGCTCTTAGTTTGGAAGTGAAAATGAGCTGTTTGCGCGTGGAATATATATATAGCCGCGCGGTTCAGTTGACCCAAGGAGGGTTCTATCGACCGAGGTGCAATAAATGCTGCATAGACTGTGTCTAGATGGTCGACCGTGGAAGGGTCTAGTCGATCGACACTTAAGTTGACTTTTCAGTTCCCACGATTCAGTCGACCGATTGATTTTGTTCTTGAAGGGAATGGTTGACTGGATGATATTCGATTTTGAGTTCGGTCGGCTAGGAGTAGACCGAAGTGGGTTTGATCGACCGATGACCTTAAGTATAAACTTGATGGTCAACCAAACTAGGTCAAAGTTAATGGTACAGTCGACCAAAGTCATCTGGCCATGCAGATTTGGTCGACCGAACTCAGTCAACAGTGCAATTTTAACCTATCCCTTGTTTTACAAGAATAACCAATGGCTTTTCAAATGAGGTGGGAACTATGGAATGGATTTAGATTCTTAGTATAACAGAATAATATATAATGAATGTAAGTACTAAGATTTGATATCTTAAACTAAATCACTTCCCAAGCCTGCGGTCATTGCTACCCATTATAGCTAATCGTATGCTCTAAGGAAGAGCAATTAAATAATTATGTTATACCTATTTGAATCCATACTTCCTCAAGTCCTAAGGAGTTTTTCTTTAAGATTAACCATATCATTTCCTTTTCTAAGCCTCTAGCACTTCTGGATGAGCAAGTAAATCGAAGGTGCCTTTTTCTTTTACAGTGTAAGCAAGTTTTGTACATACGTGAAAGATTATGCTTACAATTCTTATGATTGCTCGTTGAGGCATAACTGAGGGAATCATATGATAATCCTAAATACTTTTTGAAAATATTTTTTCTTTTAATTTCTAAGGATTCATTATGATTGATATTCTCACTTTAAGCCTTAAATGACACTCTAGAATGATCTTCCATTTTTTCTCCAAGCAAATGATTTTCAGTATCTTCACCATATTTTTCTTTTCTAAAGTGGCATGGTATTCTTTTAGATTGTATAATTGTACGGCCAACCTTATTTTTCTTTTTCAAGATCATTTCCTGTTTAGACACCCTAACTAGAAATTTGTGCATTTTAGATAAAGCCTTTTCTAGTTCCAAGGAGGAAGACATACATTTAACAATAAATTCAATACATGATTCATCATAAGATATATCATAACTATTACATAAATCATTGCATGCTTTTTCAATAGGATTATCACAAGGAATATCTGATGATTCATCATATGAAACAACACAGCATTCAGCATAAGAATCATCATATGCATCATTGCACGAATCAATAAATGAGATAGAGTAAGAGTCATATACCTCTTGATCTGTTAATGCTATTACCTCATGATTTACCACTTCCGAATCATTTGAGTTTGACACTATCAAAGTGGTGGTCTCCTTCTCCTTGGAACTCTCCATATTTCTTTTCAAACTCTTCCTATATATCTTTTGCATTTTTACATGCCATGATTTCATAAAAAAATATTAGTACTTAAAGCACAGTATAAAATGTCAATGGCATATGAATTCGCATGCATTAACTTAATATCATTTTCATCCAAGGGCATACGAATTCCATTAACAATCACCCATCAAGCCATCCAATTCATAGATTTTATGAAAACGCTCATTCGAATTTTCTAACGGGTGTAGTTTACACCACAAAATAATGGAGGACTAATAGGTAACTATCCCTCGCCGAATGGGGATACACCAAAGCCAGCCATTGCGATCTTTTTAAAAAACGTTTAGGTCTAGTGCAACGAGACTCTGATACCAATTGTTGGAATTGGTGTATTCCCAAGGGGGGGTGAATTGGAATTTTAAAACTTCTTCCTATGTTAAACCAAAAATCAGCAGTATTTCGCAACCTTCTAAATGGATTCCGATACCCATAAGAATTTAACTAAGCAAATAATCAAAGCAAGTAAGCAGGTATAGTAATTCACAATCATACACAACAATAAAATATAAACATTCAAGTTCAAGAATTTAAATTACGAAAATTAAAATCAGGCACAAGAAATGTTATCGGGGTTCGGCCAATACTGCCTACGTCCCCGCCTCAAACTCACAAAAAAGAGGATTCCACTAGTTGCTCGCTTAACGGGTGGAGCGACACCGATAACAATGCCATATGAGGATGGTGCATCTAGTTCTCTTAACCGGGTCTGAACCAGTTCGGTGCTCTCATAACTGAGTCAAAACAATACGGGACTATTCGCAGGGCTAGTCTCCCTCTTCCGACAACCCATCGGGAATACAACAAATAATCAATAATTTTTGTGTACAAACAGATGTGCTTCTAAACTAAGTAGATGATGTACAACAGTATGCTCAACATACTCACGTATGATGGGATATTAAGCTCAAGTGAGATCTAGTTTAATCAGTATATCAACTCACAACAATATGTATATCTATATGTATATTTGTGAGTAAGTGAGACCTTTGATCCAAGCTAATATATTCACAATATGAATAGTCAAAGAGGCTATACAACCCTAAGCAAATATCACAATTGTATTTTTCAAATATCAAGCACAATGGATATTAGGGTTAAGCTTACTGAAAATATTTTTATCAAAACACAAAGCAAGCTTATGAAACTTGCAATAAGGATACAAGTTCTTAAGCAAATGAAGAGTTTTTTCCAATCCAATGTTTATAAGTAAAATACAATGGGAAAAACTTTAAGATACTCTCCAAAATCAACAATCAACAATCAACAAATGCAAGTATGGGAGAGAGTTTAGCTTGCAAAAAGTATGTGAAGAACAAAAATGATCTCCCTCAAAAATATGTAATTGAATGAGTATGAGAAAGAGATTTTAGAAAAATGCTTGTATAAGGTGGGAGTAAAATTGGCTAATCGATATGCTAATCTTATGCTAATTAGGACAAATGAGGAGGTATATATAGTTTTTGCAAAAAATATAATCGTTGGGGATAATAAGGGTATTTTGAAAATTGTTTAATTATGTTTAACAAAAATTAACCCTGTTTTACAGCGGTAAAAATTTTGCCAACTTGAGAGGTTCGGTTGGCCATATTCAAGGTTCGGTCGATCATATTGCTAAGTTCGGTCGACCGTGGCAATTTTGAACTACGAAAATGGTCGACCATCTTAAGGCAATTTTGAACCCTTCGTAGGTTCGATTGACTGCGCATATGGTTCAGTCGACCGTGGCCAATTTGAATTGCACAAATGGTCGACCAGGTTGTTAGGGTGTCTGAATTTTTATACTTCGGTCGACCAGGGACGATACGTTCAAATAAGAACGATCAAACGAGCGAAGTCAACAAGTTGACTTCTGACCGGTTCGGTCGACTGAGGCATTTATACTGCCAAGGGTTCGGTCGACCGAGACCACTTAAAATGTGCATTTAATTTATGTTTTGGTCTCTATGCTTCATCAAGCTAGTGTGAATAAGCATAAGGAATTTAAGATATATGGGTGATGGTTCCTATGGTCATTTTAAGGCCTTTTGAGCATATGCACCCCATCATGCATGATATGCAAATATTACAGCCATTATTACAGACCAATAAATTATAAACTAAATACAATACAATAAGAACAAATATCTTCTTCTTCTTCTTCTACTTTTGCTCCTCTAATTCGTCATAGAATACTCCAGATGATATGGTCTTTATGTTCCTCCCCGCTTCCATCTCTTCTTTGTGTGTGCACTAACATATTAAGTCTGCTCAAGTACTGAATATACACATAAGTAACTTGCGGTTTGTCATTATCAAAACCAGGGATCAGACTCAAAAAGTCAATAGATATATTATATTGCGATTTAGAGACTAATATTTTTCATGAGATTATAGCATGTAAAAATGCAAAAGATATATGGGAAGAGCTTGAAAAGAAATATGGGGAGTCCCTGAAGAAGGAGACCACCACTTCAATAGTGTCAAACTCAAATGATTAAGAAGTGGTAAATCATGAGGTAATAACATTAACAAATCAAGAGGTATATAACTCTTACTCTACCTCCTTTACTAATTCGTGTAATGATGCATGTGATGATTCTTATGCTGAATGTTGTGTTGTGTCCTATGATGAATCATGTGATGAATTTTATGATGAAAGCATGCTATTGAATAGAAAACTAAAAAAAGGATTTATTTAAAATACATAAGTTTCTAGTTAGGATGTCTAATCATAAAACTTTTTTGAAAAATGAGTACAACAGGATGGAAAAGCAATTAGACAATTTAAAAAACTATCATGCTATCCTTGAAAAGAAAAAGATTGAAAAGATATTGAAAATTTTCTACTTAAAGGAAGAAATAGAGGATTATTCTAGAGCTACACTCAAAGTTATAAATAAAAAGAATAATCATAATAAATCCTTAGAAATTAAAAAGAAAAATCTTTTCAAAAAGGATTTAGGATTATCATGTGATTCCCACTGTCATGCCTCATCGAGCAATCATACGAATTGTAAGCATAATCTTTCACGTATTTACAAAACCTGCTTACATTGTAAAAGAAAAAGGCACATTCGATTTAGTTGCTCATCCAGAAGTGCCTAAGGTTTAGAAAAAGAAATTATGAGGGTTATCATGAAAGCAAACCCAGTAGATGATGAGGAAGGATGGTTTCAATAAAAAATTACGTAATTATTTAATTCTTCCTTAGTTCCTAGGTTTAAGGGTTGTGATGACTATAGGGTTGGGAAGTGGTGCGTGCTCAAAATTCCAAATCTTAGTATTTGTATTCACTATACACTATTGTCATACTAAGAATCATAAGATTAGCATGCCAATACAAAAATTGAATAAAATCCACTTCTAAATAGACAAGGCATCCGTGCTTGGTATATTATCCTTAATGCTTAATCCACACTTGAATATAAGAATCCTCAGTTAAGCCACTATTGTCTATTGCACAAAATTGAGTTTTAGGGATCCATCTTATACTTTACATCATTTTACCCTAAACTCATTTTGAAATACAAATGCCTAAATCAAAACTTAGTCATCACTCAAGACATAAGCACTGATTTTTAAATATCCCCATTCTACAAGTGTTTATTTAAAGAAATTTTTGAAAACAAAGGTGCAGTCCCAAAAGGGGGGTGATTTGGGTTTTAAAAATTTTCTTTTAAATATTTTTAGGAATTCTTAACTTGTCGTTGATTCTTCAAACTTTCAGTAAAAACTTATTTCTTAATTTAATCCACAACCATACAAACATTCAATCATTCAAGTAATCAATCAACCAAACAATTTGAAAGCAAACAACCAAACCAAGATTAAAGTATACAACACTTTAGTAATGTAAGAACTTAAGATGGTCGTTTGTTTACATAAGCCCTGTAAATATAAACTTGAACCAAGCCCTGTAGTGAATGCGAAATTTTTCCTTCAATGCAAACCTCAACTTAATTTCCAAACAACTCAGAATTTAAATAAACTCTTTAATTAATTTGTCTTTGGGTGTTAACTAAACAACGTGCTTCCTTTTGAGGTTTTCGCAAAGTTTTGATCAACCAACGTACTCCCTTTCGGTTTCTGCAATCCCAAATCAAAATTAAACTTTAAGTTTATTTAACTTCCAAATTACGTAGTTTGTATAATTAAGAAAATTAAATCATCCACGCAATTTATATGTGCTGAAATAAAGAGTAAGGGAAAGAGAGAGTGAGACCACGACTTTTACGAGGTTCGGCTTATACCCAGCCTACGTCCTCACCTTTGGCAAACCACCAAAGGATTCCACTAAATCAATTCCTTTCCGGGCGGAACAAAACCTTTACAAGCGATACCCGAAGTTCAAACACTCCTTCACTAGGCTAGAGCCCGCCTCTCCAAGCGATACACCACGCTTGGACCAACAACGATCCAAACACCTTGAAATGTTCAAGAACTACAAGAAAACACAAAATAATATTTGTGTATAAGAACACTCTCAAATGGAGCAGGTTAGTACACTTTTAGCACAATATACTTCAAAATAAATAACAATATGGAATTTTAACTTGAAGCTCAAAATTAATTCTTTCAATGATTGAAAGATTTAGAATTTGATTACTCAATTCTGGTGGAAGAAGATCTGCAAAAACTCAGTTAGAAATTCGTGTACAATATGTGAGCTTGAGAGCCTTTGAATAATGAGAACAGTTGAGTGAGTATTGAGTACTAAATTTGATTCTTGGTAATTAATTCAATGATCTTGAGGCTTATTTATAGACTTGAAAATGTCTGTAACTTGATCCCCAAGTGACTTGGAGTATTTCCCAAGTTTTCACAAAGTTTGAGCCCCAAGCAATCTCATTTAAAAAATTTGTCCGTTACAAAAATTTAAAATCTGTCGCGTGACAGTAGACTGGCACTTTTGGCAAGTCGCATGCCCAGTTATTTTAAAGGGGCAGTAGCGCAGAAGTCGCTTGGTGGAGCATTGGCAATTGACTAGTAGGACACAGTTGGTCTACTGGTGGAACACAGTCAGGCTACTGTCAACTTCAAGTACCCTTAGGTTTTTTTGTCATAACTTTTTCTATGTAACTCCAAATTTGACAAACTTGGTGTCAAAAGAAAGCTACGAAAAAAATCCTACAACTTTTATGTTGAATAAATTTTAAAATAAGGAGTTTTTTATAGATAAAATGGCACCTCAATGCGGATATCGAAAAATTAATAGCATTTGGAAAATCCTCTTTTTGGTGTTTTTCATTCCTAAAATGATTCTAGCATTTTGAAATAATTTTTGACCTTATAAAAATATTTTCCAAGTATTTTAAAAGGTATCTAGGTCCAAGAAATTAACCTAAGAGTTTCATGCATCCATATTGAAATTATTTGAAGTACTTACATGAAATTTCCAATAGACTCTTTCAAATTTTCAATTCTTGAATTCCTTGAGGTCTTTATACTTGCTTCATCTTTCTTTGAGCTTTCATCAAGTTCTCTTTAATCCTCATGCTCTCATGATCTTCAAGTTTTTATCTTTGAATCTATTTTCGAATCCATGCTTTTAGCTTCATATTGATTATCTTTCTTTGAAATATAAGCTTTCATGAATCCTTCTGAACACTTGACCTTGCATTCATCATTGAATCCTGAAATGACATCACTTAATCAAATATGTTAAGTTCCACTTGTTTGTTAGCATCAAAACAGGATGTTAGGTCTCGTAAGGCCAACAATCTCCCTTTTTTTTTATGATGACAAACAAGGAGCAAAAATTTGAATGAACCTTAAAAAGGCTCCCCCTTTCAATAAGCATCATCTTAACAATATTTGCAATCTCTAGGTCATTTTCAACAATATTTTCACGTATCAAGTACTTCTCCTCCTTTTGACATCAATCAAAAAGAGAAAAAAAAAATGATTAAGTTCAAATAAAATCACATTTTGAGCATATCATCAAACATGCATATCAAACATATGTACACACTCAATTTATTATTTTTCAATATAGCATGTGTAGTGTGTTTTAATAGTCATGCATATGTGTTATAACATCTTTACTAACAACTTTTTCCCCCTTTGACATTATTCAAGATACCAATTGTTGATTTTATGATACCAATTTAAAATTAAATTCACGATATCAATTTAAAATTTTATTAATTCATGATACCAATTGATTAATAGGGAAACGATCATAATATAAGCAATAAGTCATAACACTCCCCCTGAATTCAATATATTCTATTTTGTTACCAATTATGCTCTTTTATCATCCCATATTTCAAAACATTGATTCACATCATGTATCAAATATCAATATCATGCCAATATTAGCAATGTCATATCATGCTCATAGATATAGTCATACTCAAAAACAAATTGAACTTTTAGATTGTGATACCAAGTGAGCTTTTAAATTTTGATATCAATTAAAATATTAATCGATACCAAAGTACTTTATAGATACCAAAGTCATTATCACATCATGCATAGCTCATGGATACCAATATAACTATTATATCTTTCATAGTTCATAGATATCAATATAAAGAGCAGTAAGTTTATCCATGTGATTCATCAATAGCATGCATGGTCAAGAATTAATCTCATATCAAAATTCATGCTTATGCTTAATAATCTCATGCTAAAATTTTCAACATAGTGAACCATAAATTATCAATATAAGTCAAGTCAAGTCAAGTCATACACATGTAGCTTATAGCATATCAACACATCACATAAACAGGGAGCATATCATTATCATTTGCTTTGTACTACAATTTTGCTCAAGTTGTTTCTTATTCTCAAATATCTTTTCTTAAAAAAAACTTATGCACTAAGCTCAGATTTTCTTTTGATTTTAAAACTTTCTTATTTAAGCTTGTATGACTTAGCCTTTGATTTTGGCCAACAATGTTATTTGTGTTTTTATGTGTTTCAATAAACACTTTGAGATTTTCAAGGCTTTTTATCCAGGTACCCATATCTTTTTGGGTCCGCTAGGTTTCATAAGTAACGTTTCTTTTAATCTCCATATTTGTTTAGTCTTCACACCCTTTCTTTTAAATAGACATTCAAACTTTATATGTCCCTTTTTCTTACATTGATAGTATATGGTGTTAGTGTAGGCATTAGAAGATGTGCTAACATAATCTTTGGATGCTTTTGAAAAATATCCTATGTAAAGACTCTTTTTCCTTATATTTTCAATTCCATTAAAACCAATGTCTTCTTTGTTCAACGACATTCTTTGTGAGCCTATCATTTTGTCAAAGTTTTCCTTTCCTTTTGTGAAGTTGTAAATGATATTTTCTTTATCTTTAATTTGATTTTTTAGATTATTTATCTCAATATCTTTCTTGCCATCAACATTCTCTTGAGATTTCTCTAATTCTTGAGACATTTTTCAGATCTTATCCTCTAATTCAAAAATATATATGTCTTTCTCATATTCCATAGAGGATAGGGATTGAAGGTCCTTTATTTCATTCATCATCTTTTCATTCTTGCTTTCTAATTTCTTGATTTTCAATTCTCTTTCATTTTCAGCAAGATTTTTAGATTCTAACTCCTTTGCCATAGCTTCATTCTTACTTTCTATTTTCTTGATTCTTGAATCCTTTTCTTTTTCAGCAGTTTTAAGGGATTCTAACTCTTTCATTATACCTTCATTCTTATTCTTCAATGAAGTATATCGTTTAGTCACATTAATTAACATCTTGTGCACCTTGAATAAGTCATTTTGAAGTTCTCCATAAGATGGCATGCTCTCATTATCGGATTCACTAGATGAATCACTATCATATTCATTATCCGATTTGGATAAGGAACATTGTTCTTTATCATCATCCCATGCCATGAAGCAAGTATAAGCAACCTCTTGGTCACTTGATTCACATTCCAAACTACTTGTGCTCAAATTATCCCAAGTAGTGGCTTTCATAGCCTTTTTGTTTTTCTTCTTAGACTCTTTCTTAAGTAGTGGACATTCCGGTTTTATATGTCCAGCTTGTTGCAATTATAACCTGTAGGAGTTTTATTTTTTGATTTCTTTTTGCTAATTTCTTCTTCTTCTTCTTCATCTGATTCAGATTTGGATTTTCTTTTGAATTTATTTTTCCTTCTTAGTATTCTTGCTAGCTTTTTGGATATGTAGGCTAATTCATCTTCATCCATTTCTTCTTCACTACTAGAGTTTGAAGCTTTGAAGGCTATAGAATCTTGGGCTTTAGTTTTTCCACTTCTTTCATTCATTGTCATTTCGTATGTAAAGAGAGAACTTATAAGTTCATCTAAGGATGTGTTTTTCAAATTTCTTCCTTCCATTATGGCAGTGGCTTTTGGTTCCCATATAGGTGACAGCCCTCTAAAAATTTTTCTAATCATTTCATAAGTAGTGTATGTTTTTCCTAAGGCATTGAGTGAGTTAATTATGTGTGTGAACGTTGTGTATATGTTTGTAATTGATTCATCCGGGTTCATCTTAAAAACTTCATACTCGCTTGTGAGCATGTCTATTCTATTATCTCTTACATCAATGGTTCCTTCATAAGTAACTTCTAATTTATCCCAAATCTCCTTGGTTGAATTGCAAGCCATGACCCTATTAAATTCATTCATGTCTAGAGCACAATATAAAGCATTCATAGCACTGGAATTTACTTGTAACATCTTGTGATCTATTTCAGTCATGTCCTTTTTCTCCTTAGGGACTTGTTTTCCATCTACTAGTTTGAGAGGAATTAGGTCACCATCCGTGACAACCTCCTAAACTTTCCAATTCATAGTTTGAAGGTAAATTCTCATATGTTGTTTCCAAAAAGTATAATTCAAACCACAAAAGATAGGAGGCCTAGTTGAGGATTGTCCCTCTCCAAAGGGAGCTACGCCTATGTGAGCCATTAAGATCTTTTATAGCTACTAATTAAGATTTGCTATAACCCCTCTCTAATACCAATTGAAAACCAAGGTGTAGTCCCAAGAGAGGGGGTGAATTAGGTTTTAAATTTTTTCTTTTAATTTTTTTAGGAATTCTTAATTACTTGTTGATTCTTCAAACTTTCAACAAAAACTTATTTCTTTATTTAATCCACAACCATACAAACATTCAATCATTCAAGTAATTAATCAACCAAATAATTTGAAAGCAAGCAACCAAACCAAGATTAAAGTATACAACACTTTAGTAATGTAAGAACTTAAGATGGTTGTCTGTTTATATAAGCCCTATAGATATAAATTTGAACCAAGCCCTGTAGTGAATATGAAATCGTTCCTTCAATGCAAGCCTCAACTTAATTTCCAAACAACTCAGAATTTAAATAAACTCTTTAGTTAATTTGTCTTTGGGTGTTAACTAAACAACGTGCTTCCTTTTGAGGTTTCCGCAAAGTTTTAATCAACCAACGTACTCCCTTTCAATTTCCGCAATCCCAAATCAAAATTAAACTTTAAGTTTATTTAACTTCCAAATTACATAGTTTGTATAATTAAGAAAATTAAATCATCCACGCAATTTATATGTGCTGAAAATAAAGAGCAAAGGAAAGAGAGAGTAAGACCACGGCTTTTACGAAGTTCGGCTTATACGCAGCCTACATCCTCGCCTTTGGCAAACTACCAAATGATTCCACTAAATCAGTTCCCTTTCGGGCAGAACAAAACCTTTACAAGCGATACCCTACGTTCAAACACTCCTTCACTAGGTTAGAGTCCACCTCTCCAAGTGATACCCCATGCTTGGTCCAAAAACAATCCAAACACCTTGTAAAGTCCAAGAAGTACAAGAAAACACAAAATAATAGTTGCGTACAAGAACACTCTCAAATAGAGCAGATTAGTACACTTTCAGCATAATATACTTCAAAATAAATAACAATATGAAATTTTAACTTGAAGCTCAAAGGAGTATATCACCGATTAATTCTTTTAATGATTGAAAGATTTAGAATTTGATTGCTCAATTCTTGTGGAGCACTGGCAGTCTACTGGTGGGACACAATCAGTCTACTAGTGGAACACAGTTAAGCTGCTATCAGGCTGCTGTCAACTTCAAGTACCCTTAGGTTGTTTTGTCATAACCTTTTCTATGTAACTCCAAATTTTACGAGCTTAGTGTCAAAAGAAAGATAAGAAAAAATCCTATAACTTTCATGTTCAACACATTTTAAAATAAGGAGTTTTGGATAGATAAAAATGCACCTCTATACTGATGTATAAGAATTAACAACATTTGGAAAATCCTCTTTTTGGTGCTTTTTATTTCAAAAATGATTCTAACCTTTTTGAAATAATTTTTGACCTTATAAAAATATTTTCCAAGTATTTTAAAAGGTATCTAGGTCCAAAAAATTAACCTAAGAGCTTCATGTATCCATATTGAAATTATTTGAAGTACTTACATGAAATTTTCTATAGACTCTTTCAAATTTTCAATTCTTGAATTACTTGAGGTCTTTATACTTGCTTCATTTTTCTTTGAGCTTTCATCAAGTTCTCACTAATCATCATGCTCTCATGATCTTCAAGCTTTTATCTTTGAATCCATGCTTTTAGCTTCATATTGAACATCCTTCTTTGAAATATAAGCTTTCATGATTCCTTCTAAATACTTGACCTTGCATTCATCATTGAATCCTGAAATGACATCACTTAACCAAATATGTTAAGTTCCACTTATTTGTTAGCATCAAAACAGGATGTTAGGCCTTGTAAGGCCAACATTTTTTTAAATCAAATTAGAGGTCATCCACTAAGGGATTTAAGCTTTTCACTTAGTTAAACTTGAATTATCCCTTCATGCTTAAAATGTAAAAATCCTCTAACTTTAGTTCATCTCCTCCATAGGAACTCTTTACACACCATGATCACATTCGGTAAAGAGTCACCTATCCCTTGTTTCATATCCTTACTTTAAATTGTGATTATATTTATAGGATACTTTCCATTCTCCGAAGAGTATTGTTCAAGAAAATTCATATACTCATAAATGCACTTTGCCTAAGCGGTTAGACATACTCAATTCCACACAAATATCTTGAATCATGTCCACTCATATTGAATACTCTTTGAACTTAATATAAATTTTAATCCTTAAGAGTATTTAATCTATACTATTGGCCTTACTAGGTGTGATACTCCATTTTGATGCTAACAAATAGGTAGGATTTAACATGTTTTAGTTGAGTGTTGTGTTTTCTCAGGAATTCATATTGAATGTACTCATATAGCATGAATCAAATTCTGATAGTATGGATCAAAGTCTGAAGAACATAAGAGCATGATGATTAAAGAAGATCAACATGAGAGATTAAAGTTCAAATTATTATGAGAGATCAGAGATTAGCAACAAAGAAAATTCATAGCAAAGGAGAATTTTTGAGAACTTAGGACAAGTCTTTGTAAGTACTCTAAGTTTATTCAAGTATGAAGTTTTCATTTTGAAACTCATTAGATAAAGAGACTTAGAGACCTTAAGATAATAACTTGGAACACGTTTTCAAAGTTAAAACAAAATTTATATTCCAAGTAAAAATGAGACAGAAATCAAAAAGTAACAAAGAAAGAAATTTATTCAGTTGACAGACGACTGTGTGGTTATAGAAAGACGACTGGCTAAATTAAAGGCTTAAAATTGAAACACAGAAGCTTGACAGAAGACTGTCAAGGTTCCCACAAACGACTATCAGTGAAAAGTGAGAAGTCTGTGAAAGTTTCACCAGACGGCTGTCCACCTTATATGTTACTAAAAGGCTTAAAATTTCACATGGACAGACGACTATCACCTTATATTCTGATGACAGATGACTGTCACTCAAGGGACAGACGACTGCCACCTTTCTGCCTATGATTTTTACTGTTATATTAAATGGACAGACGATTGTCAGGAGTTCACAGTCATCTTCCTCACGGTAATTTTCTGTTTTCCAACGGATATAATTTTTGAAATTCAAATATTTGGAAACTCAAATAAGTTTATTTTATGGAAACAATTCTGAGTATCCTTTAGGGAACAAGCAAGAAGGTTTTATTCATCTATAAATACCCCCAAGACTCATTGAATTAATAACCAAGATCATTAAGAACTCACAATCTGCTATCATACTCTCTCTCACTCTGAAATTCTGAAAGTGCTTCATGTTGCTCTCAACCTTGCTCGAAATTAAGAGAAGTTCTTGCTAAATTTCACTGTGCTTGATCATTGGGTTGCTGATTCTTTCATTGAAAGATACTCACAGTGATAAATTCTTAAGAGCTTCATTCTGAAATTCATATTATGAATGTACTGAAGTGCATTAGTGTTTTAAACTTGTACTAATCAACTCTTTGAGGAGCAAGTTCTTGTACGTATTGTTTTTCTATCTTTGTAACAAGGCTTGTTGACGATTTGAGTAGTTGAATCGTTGGACCAAACAAGAGGAGATTGTTTGGAGAATGTGGGCTCTAGCCTTACCCAAGGAGTGCTTGTAATTGGTTTTGTTCCGACTGATAAAGGAATAGTAATAGTGAATCCTTTGGCGGTTTGGACAAGGGCGAGGATGTAGGCTGTGTTGAAGCTGAACCTTGTAAAAATCTTTGTGTTCTTCTTTCTCTACTCTACTCTTTATTTTTCAAGGATATGGTCTGCATGGTTGTTTTAAATTTCAATTCTGAATGTTTGGTAGTTAAATAGCCCAGAAGGTAATTCGTTTTGGATAAATCAGCATTGATTGCGGAAACCGAAAGAGACTACATTGGTTGATTATCATTGACCTATTAATTTGAAAGTTTATTTAAAAACTGAACATTGGGAAGAAAAATAATTGTGATACAGGGCTTAAACTGAGTGCAGCAAATTTTCACATATATTGTTACATAAATTGAGAGTTTGAACTTGTTGTGATTGATTGTGATTGTTTCTAAGATTTGCAACTTAAAAGAACTAATTCTGAAGGAAAAATTTTTTAAAACCAATTCACCCCCCCTCTTGGGAAGCTATTCCTAATTTCAATTGGTATTAGAGACTAGTTATAGTAATTCCTAACAAGAAACTATAAAAAGATCGAATGGCAAATATAGGAGTAGCACCCTTCGATGAAGGTTAATCCTGAACTCGTCCACCAATTTTTTGTGGACATAATTATACGTTTTGGAAAAAGAGAATGCAAATCTATCTCCAACACATGGATTGGACAGCATGGGAAGTAGTTATGGATGGAGACCTTATTCCCACTAAAATAGTTGATGGAAAATACATTCCATAAGAAAAAAGGAATATGATCGATTCAAACTATAAAATGCTTCAAATCAATTCAAGCGCTATAAATGCTTTATACTGTGCCTTAGATGCTAACGAATTTAATAGGGTCATAGCATGCAAGACGGCTAAAGAAATATGGGACAAATTAGAAGTGACATATGAAGGAACTATTGATGTTAGAGACAATAGGATAGACATGTTAACAAGCGAGTATGAAGCATTCAAGATGAATTCTGATGAAACAATATCAAGTATGTATACCAGATTTACCCACAAAATATACTTCTTAAGTGCCTTAGGGAAAACTTATACTACCTATGAAATGATCAGAAAAATCCTAAGAGGCCTTCCCTCAATATGGGAACCAAAGGCTACAGCTATCACTGAAGATAGAAACCTTAAGACTACCTCTTTAGATGAACTTATGGGTTCACTTCTTACCTATGAAATGGCTATAAAATAGAGGAATCCTGAACCAAAGCATAAAAGATCCATTGCACTAAAAGCCTCTAGCCACAGCTCTAGTGAAGAGGAAAGTGAGACAAGTGACTTAGATCAAGATGAATTGGCATTTATCACTAAGGGACTAGGCAAATTTTATAGAAGAAATAAAAGATTTCCTAGGAAGTTCAATAAAAAGAAACCCAAAAAAGGAGAGACAAGTAGGAAGGAAAATAAAAGTAAGAATGAACCTCCAATATGTTATCATTGCAAGAAACCAGGGCATATCAAACCAGACTATCCATTGTTCAAGATAGACAAGAAGAAAAAGAAGGAAGCTATGAAAGCTACGTGGGGTGATTCAAGCTCCAACGAGACAGATAATGAATCAATCGGACAAGAGATAGCAAACATATGTTTCATGGCAAATGATGAAGAGGTAAACTCCTACTATTCCTCTATAGAATCTCAAAATGAGTCGTATGATGAATCATGTGACAGCATGCCTTCCTATAAGGAATTGCAAGCTAAGTTGTTTTTTTTACATAAGAGATTCATAAAAATTTATAAGAGAAATATAACTTTGATAGATCAAAATAAAGAACTAGTAAAGCAACTTGAATCATTCAAAAACTATTGAAGAAGAAAAAAATTCTTGTATTAAGAAGTTAGAAGAAGAAATAAATATAGCAACTCAAAAGTTGGGCAAAACTCATAAAGATAATTTGAATAAAAAGGATCTAGAAGTGAATGAACTCAAAAAGGCATTAGAGGATAAAGAAAAAATTATCTATAACTTTACCAAAGGAAAAGAAAACTTTGAAAAGATGATTGGACAGCAAAGGCTTCATGAGAACAAAGAAGGTATAGGTTATAATGGTAAAACAAATAAAAGGAACAAAAAGCTATACATGGGATACTTTGTTAAGGAAGCTAAGTATTATGCTAGCACTTTATCAAACAACAAACATGAACACACCACTTGCTATATGTGCAAGACTAAAGGTCATGTAATGTTTAATTGCCCACTAAAAAGAAAGTACATTAAAGTGCAAGGAGAATGGTGTCAAAGTGCAAGGAGAATGGAAAGTCAATAATGGAACTAACAACAAAACAAATAAAATTAAAAGAATTTGGGTTCCAAAGACTAACATAAAAAATCCTCCATTGTAGGTATGCTTTAGGACAACACCGTCAACGGATAAATGGTACTTGAACAGCGGGTGCTCAAGGCACGTGACCAGTGACAAGACCAAGTTCACTGCATTAAAACAAAAGGATGGAGGATACGTCACCTTCGGCGATAATGCCAAAGGTAAAATCATTAGCATCAGTAAAATTGGTAAAGAACCTTCACTCACTATAGATAATGTGCTATTAGTAGAAGGATTAAAACATAACCTTTTAAGTATTAGTCAACTAAGTGATAAAGGGTTCGAAATAATCTTTAAGAAAGAAAAATGTGTTATTCAAAATCCTAAGAACAATGAAACTTTGTTTATAGCTCATAGGTTAAACAATGTCTATTGCATAAATTTTGAGATCTTAGTAAATCAGAATGTAACTTGTTTGGTAGCGATGAATGAAATAAGTTGGCTATGGCATAGGAAACTAGGACATGCTAGCATGGACCTATTATCCAAATTATCAAAGAAAAATCTTGTCAAAGGACTACCTAATACAAAATTCATAAAAGACAAGATATGTGATGCATGTCAAAAGGGAAAACAAGTTAAAACAAGTTTCAAAAAGAAAAAATACATATCTACAAAAAGACCCCTAGAATTGTTACACCTAGACCTATTTGGTCCAACTATAACCTTAAGTCTATGAGGAAAACAATATGCTTTTGTAATAGTGGATGATTATTCAAGATTCACTTGGGTATTATTTCTAGCAAACAAAGATGAAAAAGGGAAACAAGTTGATACCAAACATTATCGAGGTATGATAGGAAGTTTACATTACTTAATAGCAAGTAGACCAGATATAATGTTTAGTGTGTGTATATGTGCTAGGTTCCAATCGACTTCTAAGGAATCACATCAAACAGCAGTAAAACGAATTCTTAGATATTTTCTAGGCACACTTGATTTGGGGTTATGGTATCCAAAAGGAACTGATTTTGAAATGATGAGTTATTTAGATGTAGATTATGCAGGATACAAAATAGATAGAAAAATCACTAGTGGGACTTGCCACTTTTTAGGACACTCATTAGTTTCATGGTTTTCAAAGAAACAAAATTCCATAGCATTATCTATAGCTGAAGCAGAATACATAGCAGCTGGGAGCTATTGTGCTCAAATTTTATACATGAAACAACAATTAAAGGACTTCAAACTTCAATACCAAACAATCCCCATAAAATGCGATAATACAAGCGCGATAAATATTTCAAAGAATCTGGTATCATAGTCAAGAACTAAACATATTGAAATACGTCATCACTTTTTAAGAGATAATGTAGACAAGAAAGAAATAGTTCTTGAATTTATAAATACTCATGCTCAATTAGCTGATATATTTACCAAACCATTAGTTGAGGATAAATTTATATTTATTCAACTAGAATTAGGCATGTTACATATAAAAGAAGTTAACTAAAAAGGGGAAGAAGTTGAGTTTGGTCAGGACAGACGACTGCCAGGGAGGTGACAGATGACTGGCAGGCTACTTTCTGTGTAAAAGACAGTAGACAGACGACTGCCAGTGAGCTCGCAGTCAATTGGCAGGCTATTGTCTATGGACAGACGACTAGCCAATTAGAGACAGACGACTGTTTCGCAGTGGGTAAAGTACTTTTCAATTAAAAACATGATTTTTAAACCCTCCAGACGACTGACCATTCATCTTCCTTCCTCTAAAACATTTTCTCTTCTCTTTCCTTTCAGCTCTTTCTCTCCCAAGCTTCACAAAACGATTATCCACCATACCCTACTCCATACATATCTAGGGTTTCTACTTGTCAAGATGGTTCGTACCAAAACCGTGGGAAAAAGGACAAAGCCTGTTCGTCTTCTTCAAAGCCTACAAGCAACGATGACATCAAAAAATGGCTGGTCTCTTCACATGCAAAATTGTTGTATCAGAATCATCTATCAGCTATTGAACCGATGTTCTGTAAGATTTTAGATGTTACCTTCTTTGAAGAAAATTTTCCTAAAATTTTAGACATGTTCAAAGCTATAAGATGGGACAAGTTTATCCTTCATCAAGTAAAATGGTATTATCCAGATCAGATTTATATTTTCTACTCTAACTTGGTTAAGAAGGAAGATGGCATTACCTCTAAAATTTATGGTCAAAGGATAACACTTACCCCACACTCATTACGAAAAATTCTTCATATCAAGCATGGGAATTTTGAGTGTACACCAGTTGAGAAGCATTGGACCACGGAATAAGGATTTACACCACAAGAATTTCTACCTCTTGTGATGAATGATGCACCTATGTATTTTGGAAATCTTCCACTATACAAGCAGCTTAATCTTCAGGCACAAATTCTGCATAAGATCATCGCATACAACATAATTCCGAGGTATGGATCCTTTGATCACGTTTCATATTTTGATTGTTTTGTTATGTGGTGCTTACTCAAAGGGAAGATACTAGACTTATCAAGTATCATACTAAAGTGGATGGTAATGAAGCTTGAATCACCTAGAATTGGACTTCCATACGGTGGTATTCTTTCCTTAATCTTTGCCCATTTTCAAGTCCTATCTCCAGCTTCAAAAATAGTAAAAAGAACCCATTATCATGTTTTCTCGTCTACTACATTGAAACAAATGGGTTACAAAAAGTATACCGAGGGTTGGATGTTCCGGGGCAATAGATCGGCAAGACCTACACCTGAGGCAAGGAGTCCAGCTCCTAAAGAAGCTTATATGCCACCTTGGTTTGTTCCATTTTATCAGAATTATACTAGCTTTAGTTCTGAAATGAGAGAAAACTTTTCTTCTCTTCAAGATAAACTCTCCACCATTGATGAAAAATATACCTCATTAGACACTCGTATTACTAAGATAGAACATTATGTCACTAAACATGAAATTGATTCAAATAATGAGGATAGTAAAAATTCGAATGAGGAAGAAGCTGAATCTAAAGAAGGTGAAGGAGAAGAAGAAGAAGAAAAAGAAGCAAAAGAAGATGCAGGAGATGATGAAGCAACAATTGAAGACAGTGAAGAAGAAGAAGAAAAGGAATTGCTGAAGACAGTGACACTAACTCTAACATATAGACTTATGTTGGTGTTTTTGCTCTTTTGTATGCTTACATTCTGGATGTATTTTTTTTTTTTTTTTTTGTTGAATAAAAGGGCAGACTGTGTAAGAAAAAGACTATGAGTCTCTATATGTATTCTAGCTCTGAAACTCTGAACTTTTGCTATGTTTTGTTATCAGTTTGATGTAATAATAAGTTCTAATATTAATGATAATTCTGAAAACTTTGCAAGTTCTAATTTGAGTATCTTGATTGACAGGGGGAGCATTATGAGTTATTACTTGAGCATAATTCTTAATCAATTGATGTTAATACATTAACACTGGTATCACACATACTCAAATTGCTATTTGCCCTTGTTTATTATATACTCAAATTATATTTTTTTTTTTGCTTGATGTCAAAGGGGGAGAAGTGTTTAGCCAAAATTTTGCTTCAATTTGAAAAGAGCATGAATAATATTGATAAAGCATGAATGATATTGATGAAACTTATTGAAAGGGGGAGTCTTTTTAAGGCTCGCTCAAAATTTTTGCTTCTTGTTTGTTATCATCAAAAAGGTGGAGATTGCTGGCCTTACTAGGTTTGATATTCCATTTTGATGCTAACAAACAAGTAGGATTTAACATATTTTAGTTGAGTGTTGTGTTTTCTCAGGAATTCATGTTGAAGGTACTCATATAGCATGAATCAAAGTCTGATAGTATGGATCAAAGCCTGAAGAACATAAGAGCATGATGATTAAAGAAGATCAACATGAGAGATTAAAGTTCAGATTATTCTGAGAGATCATAGATTAGCAACAAAGAAAGTTCAGAGCAAAGGAGAATTTTTGAGAACTTAGGACAAGTCTTTGTAAGTACTCTAGGTTTATTCAAGTATGAAGTTTTCATTTTGAAACTCATTAGATAAAGAGACTTAGAGACCTTAAGATAATAACTTGGAACATGTTTTCAAAGTTAAAACAAAATTTATATTCCAAGTAAAAATGAGAGAGAAATCAAAAAGTGACTAAGAAAGAAATTTATTCAGTTGACAGACTACTGTGTGGTTATAGACAGATGACTGGCTAAATTAAAGGCTTAAAATTGAAACACAGAAGCCTGACAAATGACTGTCAAGGTTCCCACAAACGACTGTCAGTGAAAAGTGAGAAGTCTGTGAAAGTTTCACCAGACGACTCTCCACCTTATATGTTACTAAAAGGCTTAAAATTTCACATGGACAGACAACTGTCACCTTATATTCTGATGACCGATGACTGCCACTCAAGGGAGAGACGACTGCCACCTTTCTGCCTATGATTGTTACCGTTATATTAAATGGACATACGACTATCAGGACTTCACAGTCGTCTTCCTCGCGGTAATTTTCTGTTTTCCAACGGATATAATTTTTGAAATTCAAATATTTGTAAACTCAAATAAGTTTATTTTATGGAAACAAGTCTGAGTATCCTTTTGGGAACAAGCAAGAAGGTTTTATTCATCTATAAATACCCCCAAGACTCATTGAATTAACAACCAAGATCATTAAGAACTCACAATCTGCTGTCATACTCTCTCTCACTCTGAAATTCTGAAAGTGCTTCATATTGCTCTCATCCTTGCTCAAAATTAAGAGAAGTTCTTGCTGAATTTCATTGTGCTTGATCATTAAGTTGCTGATTCTTTCATTGAAAGATACTCACGGTGATAAATTCCTAATAGCTTCATTCTGAAATTCATATTCTGAATTTACTGAAGTGCATTAGTGTTTTAAACTTGTACTAATCAGCTATTTGAGGAGCAAGTTCTCGTACGTATTGTTTTTCTATCTTTGTAATAGGGCTTGTTGACGATTGGAGTAGTTGAATCGTTAGACCAAACAAGAGGATATTGTTTGGAGAAGGAGGGCTCTAGCCTTACCCAAGGAGTGTTTGTAATTGGTTTTGTTCCGACTAATAAAGGAACGGTAATAGTGAATCCTTTGGTGGTTTGGCCAAGGGCGAGGACATAGGCTGTGTTAAGCCAAACCTCGTAAAAATCCTTGTGTTCTTCTTTCTCTTCTCTACTCTTTATTTTTCAAGGATATAATCTGCATGGTTGTTTTAAATTTCAATTCTGAATGTTTGGTTAAATAGACCGAAAGGTAATTCGTTTTGGATAAATTAGCATTGATTGCGGAAACTGAAAGGGACTATGTTGGTTGATTATCCTTGACGAAAATTTATTTAAAAACTGAACATTGGGAAGAAAATTAATTGTCATACAAGGCTTAAACTGAGTGCAGCAAATTTTCACATATATTGTTACTTAAATTGAGAGTTTGATCTTGTTGTGATTGATTGTGATTATTTCTAAGATTTGCAACTTAAAAGAACTAATTCTAAAGGAAAATTTTTTTAAAACCAATTCACCTCCCCCCCCCCCCCTCTTGGGAAGCTATTCCTAATTTCATATACTCCTCACACATAGATCTCAGCTTTCAGGTCAAAACCATTAGAGCTTCATTTTCCTCAAATTAAGTTGAATAGCTAATATGATTGCACTAGGTCTCAATCTAGATGAATGCATAAAATTAAAGTAGACCTATGCACGTGCATTTTAAATCGAAAATCATTCCAACTTGTGCCTCTCACACATATTGAGTTTCATAAGAAAAGAGGCAGACATTGTCTTATCACCTTAACAAATATTCATTGTGACTTTTTGGTCCGATAAGCCTAATGCAATCAATGTCAAGATTAAACCATTGAAAATTTTAAGAACCTTGACTAAGATATTTAGAGATGAAAAAGGCATAAAATGATTAAGTGCATAACTCAAGGGGAGCATATATTTCAGGGTCATATAAATTTAAATGCTCTCATTATCTTATAGCATTCATGTTCATATGCCTTAATGAATAACAATACTACACTGAACTCTAAACTATCCTCTGCTCTCTTCTATTTATATTCTTTGATGGATAGATAATATTTTATAAATTTTTGATTGCTACCTGATTGCATGCGTAGTCTAGAATACCTCCTGCATGGTGGATGTAGTGATGAGAATTGCATGCTAGTAGAAATTTTAGGTTTTTGCATGATTTATATGAATATTGTGTTGAAAACAAAGCTATCAGGTACAAGTTTTATGGGAAAATGTCTAATTTACATACGGCATACTGCCGAAATTTCGATAGACTTTTCCCAACATAAAACCTTGTGCTAAAGATGATTATGATAAAATTAATGTTAAAATATTTTTGAAATGATGAATGAAAACTCAAATAGATTTTCAAACTTCATCCTTACATAATCATCATATGCTTAGGGGAAGCTAAGCTCCAGTTGTAGAGAGAAAACAATAAAGACTCACATGCATAATTTCGCCCGTAGAATATTGAGGCTATTCTGAAATCCTTGAACATTATATCCTACGCTTGAAGCTTTATGATTTGATATGGAATGTTCTTGGGTCATGAGCACTATTGCAATGCCTTAATATACATACTCTGATACATCTATGGTCTATAAGGACAACTATACTGATAAAGAAAAATATAGTTGACAAATATTCAGTATAGTTAGTTTAAGGAATGCAAAATAGTTGCTTATACTACTAGGCATAATGAAATAAATCTTTAACGAGTATAAGTAGTTTACTTCATCTAAGCTTGATTTCAAATCGATAAGGGGAGTTCTCGAAATAAACTTTCTATCTTATGTGTGCTCACCAATATTCTTAAGCTTAGATGTGCATTGAAACATATTGTCGCATGTGCTTGATTATTATGTTTTTATTGAATATATTAAGTGAAAAATATAATACTTGTCACATAGTCTTTGATTTTGCCATATGATCTTACATGTGATTTTTAGACTTTTAGGATCTATATGGTAGTATTTTTCTGCTTATGTGTTACTTGTGTGCTTAAATGACCACCAGAGAAATTGTGTTTGCATTATTTTTAAAGTTTCTTTTTCAGCAAGCACATCCCTTGCACTTTTTGATAACATCATTAGGGGAAATATTTCTTTAATACCTTATGGCAAGATATATTTTTCAAAACTAAATATTTTATCTCTTGCCTTATTATATAACTTTTTCAGTGATTTCACATGAAAATGCATACGAACTAGTTAGACTGAAATCATGCTTGTTAATTCAAGCGTAGTCCCAAGAGGGGGGGTGAATTAGGTTTTTAAAATTCTTTAAGATTATTTACCACTTAATCCCTATTTCAATATTTAACAAATTAATTGCAGGGGTTTGAAATTGATTCAAATTATTATCTCAATAAATTCGATGTTACCTAATTAATCATTAAGTGCGTGTGAGGTTATTTAACATACACACATGCAAGAAAGGTAATGAAATGTGTCGCGGAAATTAAAATGAGTAAAGGAAGAAAGAAGACAAATACAATTTTTACGAGGTTCAGCCAACTCGGCCTACGTCCTCGCCTTGAACAACCCACTCAAGGATTCCATTAAATCCCTACTCCTTTAATCAGGACGGAGCTTCCCTTACATCCACTACTTACAAGAGGCACAGCTTCCTCCTCACTCGGTTCACAACCCGAACCGTGATTATAATATAGAATTTCAAATCTACAAAACAACTCAATATTGCTTCTAACAAAGCTAGTGAGTACAATGGAAAACCTAACACATATCCATATGATAAAACTTGAAGCTCAATATGTATGTAATGATGTAATCGTTATATGAATGATATGCTTCACAAAATTTCCCTTTGATCAAATCTCCCAAAATAATTATATAAGTAAATGCTTTGGAGAACTTAGGGTTTTAGTTTAACTTACTAGATGCAAGAATACCGAATGTGATCTTATTAAAAAATTGGTCTTGAATATTATGAAGATCTAAGTCCTTGCTATCAAATAATTTGTGAAGTTGAATCTTTGAATAAATAAAAGACTTTGAGTATTGCAAAGATTTAAACACTACTTGTCCCCACAATATTTCTCACAAATGTATACTAAGAATCTTTGTACTTTTCAATCAGGTAGATTTCGCAATAACAAAGAATTGAGTCTTTGAATGAAAATAAGAACTTGAAGATCACCAAATATTCGATGTGTAGAAAATCCTTTCACAAATAAATTTATATGTAACAACACAATGATTTTTCTTTTTCAATAAGAGTAATAGATGTATGAGTATGAGACATGAAAAATCTTCAAGATATCTATATATTCAAAATGCAAACCAATCCCTTGTTTACCAAACCTCAATCACCAAAGCTTGCTATCAAGATGTGTAAATGAAATCCCTTCGTTTTGCTGAGATGATTTGCTTAAACTTGATGAGTATAAGTTGGAGTGCAGGCAATCGTATTGCAATATGTTCAGGTCTCTCAATTTTATTCCAAAAATTGAGGCACTAGGGTTTAGAGATTGATTATATAGGTAACTTTGGCCTTAGGATAAGTCCTGACCGTTGGATCAACTTGATTAAAAAATAACTCGCATGTTCAATTAACTTGGTTTTATTTGACAATGCTCTTAGAAAATAGGAGACATGTTCTCCTAATTTGCCACTAATGGGAAGGTATTCCTCAAACATATGATATCACAAATAAATGCTTCATTTTAGAATGCCACTTGTTGTTATGATTATTTTTACTAAAACTCAATTCATGAATGCTATATTTAGATATTCTACTATGTATTCAAACAATAGCATATATCATCAAAACGAATTATGTGACTAAGAAATACATCTCTTTTCCATAAGAGATGGATTTACCTATCATAGCATGTCTTTGAATTTAAATTCAAAACCTTAGAAACTTATATGATAAAAATAAGGTATTTCCATTTAATAAACTTAGAGCACATGCTATTTATCCCATACATAATAGTCAACATTTTCAAAAAGGAACCATTTGATAATGACATAAACAATTAAAGCATCACATTGGTTTTATAATTTGAACTCATCAATATTGGCATGTTTTTCAAAAGTTCCCAACAAAGTAATTTAAACAATTCAAAATTTGGGATTTTTCATTTTGAGCTCATTAAATACTTTTACCTAGGTGGGGTTTAAATCTACCTAAACCTAATTCCTAATCCTAGGTCCTAAGGAAACAATTCAAAGAGCTCATGTGTTTCCTTTTGGTACCCATTCCTCCTTGGGTCCCAATGGAATTTTCTTCACAACTCATTCCATTTTTCTTTCTTTGCCTCTAACTCCTTTAAATGGGCAAAAATATCTAACATGACCATTTCTTTCACAATATAGACAAATCTTGTTTTCATGTGAGGGTCTTGACTTATTTGCATTATTTTTGCTTGTTGAGGCATAACGTGATTTATAAGAGGATTTTGAATTCTTTTTAGAAACATTATTTTTCTTAACTTCCAAAGATTTATTTATATTTTCTTTTCCTCTTATAATTTTACCATGATTTTCAACTTTATTTTTCAAGAGAGTATTTTCTTTCAAAATATTTTCAATTTTATTTTTCAAAATTCCTACTTCCCCTTGAAGAATTTCATGGTATTTTTTAGCTTTTTCCATAAGCTCCTCATTTTCCCTTTTTAAATAGCAATTTTCTTCTTTCAAGATAGAACAAAGACAAGGTTCCTTGCCTTTGGATTTTGACAATTTTCCTTCCAAATTTTCTATCTTTTCTTTCAAAATTTCATGCTCTTTTTGAGAATTTAAAACAAACTCTTCATTTTTCCTTTTAAGGGATTCATTTTCTTCTTTTAAAGAAAATTCTATTTGTTTTGACAAAGTAAGCTTTTTCTCAACATTTTTATTCTTCATTTTTTACTAAAAGTAATTCATCAAACAATTTAACACAACTATTCACAATTTCATCATATGAAGGTGCATAATCCTCCTCATCCGAACTTACTTCATCTTCTTGTTCGTTACCCATGAAGCAAGGACATGCTTCTTTCTCATTTTCATCATCGGTGGCTAATCCATCGATTTAATCCCAAGTAGCACCATTTATGGCATTATGATCCCCATTTAGAAAATTTTCTTCATTTTGATTTAGGGGGCAATTTATCATGTCATGCCTAAAGTTAATACAATCGCAACATTCAATACATGACTCTTCTTTTTCTTTTTGTTGCATTCTTTTACTTAAAAGTTTCTTAACTTCTCTCGTGAAGAATGTAATATCATTATTTTCAATTATTTCTTGTTGATTAATACAAGATGATTCTAAGACAAAACCATTTTCTATCTTAGGTTTTTCTAGATTTCTTACTTCTTCAATGGTCATAGATGACTTAGGTAAAGATTGGAGAATTTTGTGAATATAATCTTCTAATGAATAAATTCTACCAAATGCTTTCAAGTTGTTTATGAGGCGTGTGAACCGAGGGAGCATGGAAGAAATTTCTTCACCATCATTTAATTTAAATATTTCATATTCTCTAACTAACTTGCATATTTTTATTGTTCATTTCGTGATGTGTTTCCATAGATGTTTTCAAGTACATCCCACATTTCTTTTGCTGTTTGACATTCAAAAATATCATTTAAACCACAAAGAATAATATGTTTTGCTTTAAAATTTAGTTCAACTAACCTTTTTTCGCTTGGTGATTGTTCCAATAAAGCCTTTGGAATATCCTCATTTTCCTTTGTGAGTGAGAAGTCTCCTTTGGAGATGATCTCCCACAAATCCAAGTCATATGCTTGAATGAATACGGACATTTGATTTTTCCACACATGGTAGTTTGAACCGTTGAACATCGAGGGTTGATAAATGGATCGTCCATATGAAGAGGTGCTCACCGAATACTCCATTTGATCTTTTACGCTCTGGATTTTACACCGTTAAATGCAAGCGTCTGGCTCTGATACCACTTGTTCGTTGCCCCAGCCTGGGAGTATATAGTCTAGAGGGGGCTGAATAGACTCTTTTTATGGAATACGTATTTTTCTACAAAATAAAAACTCTTGGCAAAATACAAGAAATTATATCACAATATGAATATAAACCATGCACAAGATATAAAATAAAGAGTGTGAGGGAGAGAAAGAACAACACCGGTATTTTTACGTTATTCGGCACCAAGCCTACGTCCACACCTTAGCACCAAGCCAAGGATTCCACAATCCACTAAAATCGCTCCTTCCGCAGCGGAGCAAGCCTTACAAACTTGGGAACAAATCCCTACCGCTCACAAAGAGCCTTTATCAATTCAGTTCACAAAGAACCTTACAACATGGTTCACAAAGAACCTTTCACACGAAGATGGAATATTACAAAGAATGCTCCTTACAATGAGCAAATATGATATAAACTCAAACCTCACACTATTCTCTCAAGAATTGAATCAAACACAATAAGTGAGTAAGAGAGAATGAGCACATGTAATGAAGAACTAATATGCAATGTGCTAGGTTTTGTATAAAATGATGTTTTTTACTAATAATGATCAAAGACCTTCAAAACCATGCTAATACAAGTCTAATAGCTTTTATTTATAGCCCAAGAGCCTTAGGAGCAGTTAACTAACCGTTGGGGGGAAAAAAATATTTTATTTGGCAAACTAGCCGTTTCCCGCCCGTTAGTGTCATTCTGCCCTTTGGACTCGTCGACGAATCCCCTGTGTTCATCGACGAGATCCCTGAATTAGAAAAAGTCATAAATATTAAAGTTGTGGAATTTCATTTTAGCTTTTCAGGGACACCAAGATCGTCCCATTTGGACTTTTTTAGAAAAAGTTATGCCCAAAATATCAAAGGTTGTTCAGGACTCGAGGCTACACAACGATAGTGACAATTGTTTTGTTTTTCCTTGTCAGAAAGTGTTTTAATGACTTAAAACATTCTTGGACAAACATATATGAAATATATTGAGTCTAATGAAGATTAAAACTTGTCCAAGTGAGTTTCCCCATAAATATAAGATATCTTGTTTTATGAAAACATATTTGAAAACTTGTTTCGATATCTTATATGCTTAGTATGTCCTTTATTGAAAATATGCTTGACTTTTAGGACTTTAGGACGTAGAGCTAGTTTTGTAAAATTGGGACCAAGTTTTGAAAATTTTTATAACTTATGTATTACTTAACACTTGTCCCATTTTGAAAACATAATTGAGTATAGGATTATTTTGACAACCTCTTTTTTTTTACTTTGAAAACTATGAATTATGAGTTTGTTACTTTTGTGCAAATACTATATGCTTATGTGTCCTAGTATGCTTATGCAATGGCTCAGCTTTTACTCAGAAATCATGTAAGACACACACCGCAAGAGTTATAATACGCACTCACTCACACAACCCTTATTATAATTAATTTATACACAATAAAAACTTCGGGATGTGCTTTGGTGCTTCTGAGTCAGTGTCTTTCCGATCTTTTCTATTTGATGTCTATTAGGTCCAATCTTTGCTTCTAATTTGGTACCTCTGTGTATCTGACACTTTGTACCTATACTAGATAAGATCTGCAAAGATGGAAAATACTAGAAACAACAAATAGGTTAATATCATCAAAACATATAAACCAAGATAGTGTAGCTGATACGACTAACACTCTCGACTATGCATCAAGCCTAATTCACGCCTAATTTGGATAAACCTATCCTCTGCAAGTGGTTTCATGAATATGTCTTCCCATTGTTCATCTATATATACAAACTCAAGTGTCACATCTCCTTTTTGCATATGATATGATGTCTTATTTCTATATGTTTAATTCGTGAATGTAATATAGGATTCTTTGAGATGTTTATTGCACTCGTATTGTCACATCTTATAGGAATTGTGTCATAGCTTAATCCAAAATCCGTTAGTTGTTGCTTCATGTATGGTGTTTAAGCACAACAACTTCCTGCCGCTACGTATTCTACCTCAGTTGTGGAAAGAGCAACTTAATTCTGCTTCTTGGAAAACCAAAAGACTAACAAATGTCCTAAGAAATGATATGTACCACTTGTGCTCTTCCTATCCACTTTGTGACCAGCAAAATCAGTATCTAAATAGCTGATAATCTCAAAATATGTATACTTAGGATACCATTGCCCAAGTTCCACGGTTCTTATCAGGTATCTAAGTATTTGTTTGACAGCTAACAAATGTGACTCTTTTGGTGTAGCCTGAAATCTTGCACACAAACATACACTGAACATTATGTCAGGTCTTCTAGCAGTCAGATATAGTAAGCTACATATCATTCCATGATAGAGCTTGACATCTACTGGTACACCTTGTTAATCTTTGTCTAATTTCAAAGAAGACTCATAGGTATCCCTAGTTTTTTTCCATCCTCCACATTAAATTTTTTTAGCAGATCTCAAATGTACTTTGATTGATTTATAAAAATTCCATGTTTCGCTTGTTTGATCTGAAGTCTTAGGAAGAAATTTAGTTCACCCATCATGCTCATCTCAAATTCATTTTGCATAGTGCTTGCAAACTCATTGCACAAGTCTTTATTTGTAACTCCAAATATGATATCATCTACGTATACTTGAACTAGGAGCATGTCATCTTTCTTAGACTTTATGAAAAGTGTTGTGTCTATCCTCCCTCTGATAGATCCATTGTCAAGTAAAAATCTGCTTAGTCTCTCATACCAAGCTCTAGGAGCTTGCTTTAAACCATACAAGGCTTTAGTTAGTCTATAAACATGTTTTGGATACTTATGGTTTTCAAAGTCTGGGGGTTGTTCTACATATACCTTTTCACTTATGTAGCCATTTAAAAACGCGCTTTTGATATCCATTTGATACAACTTGAAATCCTTAAAAGCAGCATAGGCTAAATTTGAATGGCTTCCATTCTAGCTACAGGTGCAAAGGTTTCTTCAAAATCTATTCCTTCTTCCTAGTTATATCCCTGAGCTACTAGTCTTGCCTTATTTCTAACAACTATTCCATGTTCATCTTTCTTATTCTTATATATCCATTTTGTTCCAATAATTTTCTTATCCTCAGGTCTAGGAACTAATGTCCATACTTTGTTTCTCTCAAGCTGGTTTAACTCTTCTTGCATGGACATCACCCACGATTCATCCTCAATTGTTTCACTCATATTCCTAGGTTCTTCTTGAGATAGAAAGGCAAAATGACTAATCATATTCCTAAGTAAGGATTATGTGGCTACTCCATGTAATGGTTCACCTATTATTTGATCAATGGGATGACTCTTTATGTACTTCCATTCTCTAGGTAGTTCATTAACCTCATTTTCAATTTGATTAGTTTTTAACAGATGGTTCCTTAATTTCATTTCTCTTTTCTGTATCATTTTTAATGGATAGTGGGTGATGTCCATGCAAGAAGAGTTAATGTTCATTTATTATATACTCTATAGGCTTTACTATCTAAGGCATACCCTAGGAAGATACCTTCATCTGATTTCACATCAAACTTTCTTAAATGTTCATTGTCTCTAAGCACGAAACATTTACAGCCAAAGACACGAAAATATGATATGTTTGGTCTATGGTCATTCCATAATTCGTAAAGATTCTTATTTAGAGATGATCTAATCAAAACTTTATTTAGAACATAGTAGGCGGTATTTAGTGCCTCAGCCCAAAAAGTACTTAGGTAGTTTATGTTCATTAAGCATAGTTCTAGCCATTTCTTGTGTAGATCTATTCTTCCTTTCAACTACACCATTCTGCTATGGTGTTCTAGAAGCCAAAAAATTATGAGTTATTCCTAATGAATTGCAGTAGTCTTCTATGCTTTGATTTTTAAATTCCCTACCCCTATCACTTCAGATTTTTGTGATAGTATAACCATTTTCATTTTGAATTTTCTTACACAGATTTATGAATTGTTTACACGCTTCATCTTTGTGACCTAAAAAAAGTACCCATGCATATCTTGAATAATCATCAACTATGACGAATGCGTATGATTTTCCTCCTAAACTCTGAGTTGGGTTTGGACCAAATAAATCTAAGTGTAGCATTTGAAGTGGCTGATTACGGGTCAAAACTATGTAATTGGGCATCTTAACCCGGGTTTTACGGTTTATATTTTTAATTAAATATCCAAAATTGTCCAATATTTTAATAAAGTGCCAAAATCATCATTCTTGAACTTTATTGCACTATTTATGAAGTTTTGGTAATTTTTTGTCGCAGGAAAATTCCCGAGAACTAAAACCAACACTTGTTCGTATTTCATGCATAAATTTTCCGTATGAGCTCCGATCAAGACGATTCAAATTTCTAGAGAAATAGAAAAGGATCATCTACAACTTTTGTGTTTTGAGTTTTTTGAGATATAGGCTCCAAAAGGGTCAGATTTGTGATGAATAGAGAATGAAAAAAATGAAAAAAAAAAAAAGTACAACAATTCGGGTCAAGTTGCCAGGTCAAGTTCGCTAGATCCGGGTCTACGGCTTTCTTCCCCAATCTCTATTTATTCTTCTCTTCCCCTCTTTCCCAGACGTGCCCTGCGCACCAAGCTCTTCTCTCCTCTCCTCTTCTCTTCTTCTTCTTCTTCTTCTTCTTCTTCTTCTTCTTCTTCTTCCTCTTCTTTGGTTTTGTATTGTTTCTTTCAATTGCTGCTTTGCTCCTTCTCTGTTTCCCTTTCCTTCTTCCCTTGTTTTCCTTAATCTCTTGCAGTCTCTCCCTCTCCCTGTTCCTTACCTGCTGCTCCAACTTCGTGGCACACAGCAGACCCGAGAGCCACCACACAACCGGCTTCCAGCCATCTTCAAGACAGTAGCCCCTCTGCTGCAACCCATGAAACACCAGCACAGCGAGCCTCCTCCTCAGCCCCTCTGCTGCAACCCGTGAAACACCAGCATAGCAAGCCTCCTCCTCAGCCCCCTGTTCCAGCACAGCCAGACTCTGCAGCTCCAGCTGAGACCCAGCCAACCGAAAGTAGCTCCATCACATCCGGCAGCAGCAGCAACTTGAGCACCAGCTGCTATGTTTTTTTTCTCCTTCTCCTTTTATTGCAATTGAATATGTTTTGTTTTTAAATTATTTAGTTAGTTAAATAGAGTTTTGAAAACTTGTTTGAGTGATTATTAAGTACTTTTACTTTATTTTATTTTATTGATGTTTAGTTCTTGTTTATTTGAGATTTCTCAATTAATATTGTCATTAGATTGGTAGAGTTTAGTTTAGCTTCTTTCAATTATTTATTTATCGTTCTTTTAATTTAAATTCTGTTTTACTTCTAGCCAAATAATAATAATAATAAAAAAAAAAAGAGTTTTTGTTTGAAGTTGTTTTTCCAAAATTTAGTCTTTTTATTGAATCTTGGGTTAGTTAGGGTCGGGTTGATTAAATTTTGAGTTTTTATTGTGTTTCGTTGTCATTTAAGCGTCGAACTTTTGTTTATGTCTGTGTTTAGAGTGCGACTCTTGATTCAATATCTTAAATTTGTTGAAGTTTCAATTTTAGTGTGTGCGTTTAAATCTGATTGAGTTTCCTTGCCTGTGTGTTCTTAATTCTGAGTTCCAATTTTCCATCTTTAATCAACGCATGTACTGATGTTTCCCTGAGTAGATTAGCATTAGTGTTCTTCAATTCACTGCATTTTAGTTTAGGACTTTAAATTATATGTCATTTAATTCAAAGTGGAACTCAACAATCTTGAAAACCCGAATCTGAACTGAGTTCAGTACCTTTTTAATTTCGATTAGAAGGAAGTAAAATCTGAGATTAAAACGCATTCCCTGAGGAGACGATCTAGCCCTTGGGCTTAATATTACACGACAGAACTCCTATACTTGGGATAGCTTTCGAGCTGCTCATTTTTCGAGTGAGTCAGTGGCCTAGTAGTAGAGATTATTTTCTTCTTCTTAAAGCTCGTTCTTGCTTGTTTTCCTAGTTGGCATGCATCACAGATTTTATCTTTCATGAATTTAGTCTTAGGCAATCCCTTAACTAATTCTTCCTTAACAAGTTTAGATATTAAGTCCATGTTTTCGTGTCTTAGTCTTCTATGCCAAATCCAACTAATCTCATTTATAGTAGAAAAACAAGTAACATGTTGAGAAGCAAGGTTGTCAAGGCTAGTGGTGTAGACATTTTCATGACGATCAGTAATAAACAATATTTCTTTTTCAGATTTGTTGTCTACAGTGCATTTGTCATGTTCAAATGAGACTTTATAACCTTTATCACATAGTTGACTTATACTCAATAAATTATGTTTCAATCCATCAACTAATAACACATTATCAATGACAAGTGAAGGTTCCTTACCAACCTTACCAACTCCAATGATTTTACCTTTAGAGTTATCCCCAAATGTAACGAATCCTTCATCTTTGGATATGATAGATGCGAATTTAGCTTTATCTCCTATCATATATCGCGAGCATCCGCTATCCATATACCACTTGTCCTTTGAGGAGGACAATTTCAAACACATCTGTAGGACATAATCAGATAACTACTTTTGGTACCCAGATTTTCTTGGGTCCATGGGGGTTAGTACTAGATTTTCCTTTAACTTTCCAGACTCTCTTAATTTTGACATCCTTATTTTTGAAAGGACGGTCAAATTTTATGTGACCCAACCTCTTACATTTAAAACATGTAATATTTCTATGATAGTCTTTAGTTGGAACATATAATTTTGACTCTCTTACAAAATATCCCATGTAGAGATGTCTCTGTTTTAGATTCGTCTTCCCATTAAAACCAAGACCTTCCTTCTCTAGGGAATTTCTTTGAGCTCCTAGGAGTTTTTCAAAATTATTTTGACCTTCTGTAAATTTACAAATAATCTTAGATTTATCTTTCAAATTCTTTTCTAACTCCACAATTTTCAAATCCTTATCTTTCATGAGAGATGCATGAGATTCATTTTGACTTTCAATTAACTTCAAAAATTCTTTCAATTTTAATTTTAAACCAGAATTTTTCTTATTCATTAAGCATTTTAAGGGTTTACAAATATTCCTGATGGAATTCATCATAAGAAAGCATGTTATTTTCATTTTCTAAATCACTTGAATAGTAAGATGAAGCAGAACAAAAAGATTGTACCTCGTGGTCATCGTGAGCCATCAGACATAGATTTGCAATCCCGTCGTCACTGGATTCAGATTCTGAACTACTGGTACTGTGAGTGTCCCAACCCACCTTGAGAGCCTTCTTCTTCTTCTTCTTAGACACTTTCTTCAGCTGGGGACAATCCGACTTGATATGTCCGAATTCTCTACAGTTATAACACATGGGAGGATCATCTTTCTGCTTCATTCTTCTTGACTCTCCCTTTTCTATTTTTGAGCCCTTGAATTTTCTGGTGTATTTCTTGTTCTTTCTCATGAACTCTTCAAATTTCTTAGTGATGAGTGCCATGTTTTCATTCGATTCTGAATCACTTCCCTCACTGGAGCAGTGAGATAATGCCTTAAGTATTGTAGCTTTCTTTGCTTTAATTTGCTCATTCTTCCTCTTATTTATTGCAAGCTCATAGGTGATGAGCGATCCAATTAGTTCATCAATAGACATCTCCTCAAGATTTCTCTCTTTTGCTATTGCAGTAACTTTAGTTTCCCAAAATGGTGTTAATCCCCTGAGTATTTTCCTGATCAACTCATAAGTAAGGTAATATTTACCAAGAGCATTTAAAGAATTCGTGATGTGTGTGAATCTAGTGTACATGGATTGAATAGATTCATCAGCAGTCATTTTAAACACTTCATACTCACTAGTGAGCATGTCTATCCTACTATCTTTTACTTCCTTAGTACCTTCATATGTAACTTCTAATTTTTCCCAAATCTCTTTAGCAGTATTACAGGTCATCACCCTATTAAACTCATTTACATCTAGTGCACAGAATAACAGATTCATTGCAGTAGCATTTATTTGCATAGATTTCCAATCCTACTCAGTATATTCATCTTCAGTTTTGGGTACATTAACTTTATCAACTACTTTCATAGGGACATGGTTTCCCTTGGAAACAATTTTCCACACTTTCCAATCCACATTTAAAAGGTATATACTCATCCTTCTTTTCCAGTAGGTGTAATTTACACCGCAGAAAAATAGGTGGTCTTGTGGACAAGTGTCCCTCACCAAATGGAGTTACACCGATGTGTCATGTGATCTTTTTACAAAATAAACAGTTAATTCTATATAAACCCGCTCTGATACCAAATGTTAATTCAGGTGTAATCCCAAGAGGTAGGGGTGAATTGGGTTTTTTAAATTCTTTAAGATTATTTACCACTTGAATGATATGCTTTACAAATTATTATCTCAATAAATTTGATTTTACCTAATTAATTATCAAGTTCTTGTGAGGTTATTCAACATACACACATGCGAGATAAGTAATGAAATGCATTGTAGAAATTAAAAGGAGTAAAGGAAGAGAGAAGGCAAACACAATTTTTACGAGGTTCAGCCAACTCGGCCTACGTCCTTGCCTTGAGCAACCTACTCAAGGATTCTACTAAATCCCTGCTCCTTTAACCGGGATGGAGCTTCCCTTACATCCGCTACTTACAAGAGGCACAACTTCCTCCTCACCTAGTTCACAACCCGAATTGTGATTACAATATAGAATTTCAAATCTGCAAAATAACTCAATATTACTTCTAACAAAGCTAGTGAGTACAATGGAAAACCTAACACATATCCATATGATAAAACTTGAAACTCAGTATGTATGTAATGATGTAATCGTTATATGAATGATATGCTTCACAAAATTTCCCTTTGATCAAATCTCCCAAAATAATTATATAAGTAAATGCTTTGGAGAACTTAGGAATTTAGTTCAACTTACTAGATGCAAGAATACCGAATGTGATCTTATTAAAAAATTGGTCTTGAATATTATGAAGATCTAAGTCCTTGCTATCAAATAATTTGTGAAGTTGAATCTTTGAATAAATAAAAGACTTTGAGTATTGCAAAGATTTAAACACTACTTGTCCCACTATATTTCTCACAAATGTATATTGAGAATCTTTATACTTTTCAATCAAGTAGATTTCGCAATAACAAAGTATTGTGTCTTTGAATGAAAATAAGAACTTGAAGATCACCAAATATTCGATGTGTAGAAAATCCTTTCACAAATAAATTTATATGTAACAACACAAGGATTTTTCTTTTTCAATAAGAGTAATAGATGTATGAGTATGAGATATGAAAAATCTTCAAGATATCTATATATTCAAAATGCAAACCAATCCCTTATTTACCAAACCTCAATCACCAAAGCTTGCTATCAAGATGTGTAAATGAAATCCCTTCGTTTTGCTGAGATGATTTGCCCAAACTTGATGAGTATAAGTTGGAGTGTAGGCAATCGTATTGCAATATGTTCAAGTCTCTCAATTCTATTTCAAAAATTGAGGCACTAGGGTTTAGAGATTGATTATATAGGTAACCTTGGACTTAAGATAAGTCCTGACCGTTGGATCAACTTGATTAAAAAATAACTCGCATGTTCTCTCACTAAAGATCAGTTTTTTTAAACTTCCTGCACGTTCATATGACTGAAGATTAGGGTTCAGACAACTGAAGTTCCTTAAAGTTTTGAACAATTGAACTAGACACAGGGTCAGACGTCTTAAGTTGGGGTTCAGACTTCTGAAGTCGTGGGTTCAGACGACTGAAGTCAAGGTTCAATTTTCTGATGTGCTTCCACCTGTTTCTATGTTTCTCCAATAAATCTTCAAACGACTGAACTTAATCTTCGATCTTCTGAAGAAATTCTTCAGATGATTGAGCTTAAACTTCAGTCTTCTGAACTTGAATCTTCCGACGACTAAGTGTAGACTTCAGTCTTCTAAAGTTGACACTTCAGACTTCTGGGTAGTGACTTCGGTCTTCTGAACAGTACACTCTCTGGTTTTTTTCATTTTAGTTTCAAAAATCTGTTTTGCTCTCTTTCTTTACTCTTTTATAAAATATTTTCCGGGGTTTTGAAAAAGGTCTCTAAGTCCATAAATATCCGCTAAATATTTTCATGAGATGCATGAGTCCTAAGGTCAGTCTAGGTTATATTTTGAGTTTCAAATTAAATCATATGAAATATGTAAATACATTTAGTTCTAAATACCCATTCCCATGACGATCTTGAACTTTCTGCTTGCATCTTCATTCTTCTACTCTTTTAGTTCCATGGATTGTGTCAAGATGTATAAATTGTATTCTTCATGGCTTCCATGACTTTCTAGCCTTCCGTGCATGTTAAATATTGTTCATGTTCACAATCTCAATGCACAAATCAAATACCAAGTGATTCGTCATTATCAAAATAGGATTGGACTCATAGAGTCAACAATGCTCAAACTTACTTTTTGCTATCATATGTCATGCTTTGAACTCATATTTTTTTACGGGTCTTATGATATATTTAAACTGCAACGGGTTGAGGACTATTTTGGTCTAACGTGGTTTACCGTGTCATTTCAATCCTTAATGACGAGTTATACTATTATGGGTGCTTACTTGAAAATTTTTTTTGATCAACAGTAAAATTCCTTATGCCCAAATGCTTTTATTTTCTTATGCCCAAATATCACATCAAAAAGGGGGAGTGTTTTTAAAAAGGGGGAGAATTTTTCTAAGCAAAATGGAAACTATTTCAAAATGAGAGAATGTTATTTTTAAGCTAAGTTTTTTTTTATGATAAAATATTTTTCTTAGCTTAACCCTTTTGCTGATGCCAAAAGAGGGAGAGCAAAATGATAAAATTCTAAGTGAGCTATTTTGCATGCTACATGTTTGTGTCTTACTGTCAAAATTAAATACATATGATTTGAAGTGTCTTCTTTTCTCGATATGCCTGAACTATATTGTCTATCTTTCAAATTATGCATATTCTTAGGGGAAGCCTTTTCAAGCTTATCCCATTTTGCTCTGATGCGTTTGTCATCATCAAAAAGTGGTAGATTGTTGACTTTTTGAGTCCGATCCCTGTTTTGATGCTGACAAAGCGTCTATATCTCATGTGTGCATTTAGTGTGTGAACAGGTCTATATCTTAACATGCACATGAGGTAAAGGGACTGGTTGAAAGGACTTCGGCCGACCAAACATAGGGCGTTAAAAATGCCTCGGTCGATCAAATTGGTAAAAAGTCAATACTTTGACTTGGCTCGGGCAACCGGTCCAAATTTGAACTAAAATTCCACGGTTGACTGAACCTTGAATGTTGGCACTTTTTACCAACACCGACCACCCGAATTTATAGTTCAAAATCACCTCGGGCGATCGAATTGTGAGGTTCGGCAAACTGAACCACTCACCAGGTGACCGAAAGCACGAACGATTGGGAAATTGCCTTGGCTTTAGCCAACTAGTTCTCCCCACCATCACCCGAACCCAAAAGCAGCTCTGTGTATGTTCGAGTGACCGACCCTAAGGACCGGGCGACCAAAACTCTCGAGTTGCCAAAAAATAACTGCAATAATTAGGGTTAAAATTTAATTAAACTTTTTTCTAAAATACCAAATGAGCCCCCCAGCGGTTATATTTTGTGGAGTACCTATATATACTCTCTCATTTGCTTTGATTAGTAATAAGATTAGCAAATAGATTAGCAAAAGCTCTCTCAAATTTTTATACTCCTATTTGTTTATACTCAATTTTTTTTCAAGCCTATTTGTTCATACTCTCTCAAACTCTAATTTGCAAAAATCATTTTGGAATAGAGAGTAACATTTTCTTGTTCTCCTCTTTTGAAAATTAATTGTAAGATAGAAAGGAGATTGATTTGGTTTTATTGTGTGCTTCAAATCTTTGTTTGAAAAATCATCACTCTCATATACTCAATATTTTAAAATCCTTTTAAGAGTATTCTTTTAAAGTTCTTCCCATTGATTTTAAGTGATACATCTATTTCTCTTGGGAAAAACTCTCCATAGCTTGGGTGTCTTAGCATTTTCATTTCAAGACTCAAAGGCTTCATTTTTTATTATTGAAAAACCTTTTTGAAGCTAATCTCTATTGCTACCTATACTTCATTGTAGAAATTTATCTGTGGTAAACATCATATTTTGCATTGATAAATCTTTGGAGTGCATTATATTTTGAATCAAGGAACTTATTCATTAGCATCTCTCATATTATCATATACGTTATTTGATTGAGAGATATATTTGACATACTCACTTGAATATTGATTCCGTATCATACTTGAGTGCATTGATCATATTGTGCTTAATTGTTGTACATTCTGCTTGTAGTAGAAGCATTTCCTTGTACACAAATTTGATTATTTGTTGTATTCTCAATGTGTAGTCGGAAGAGGGAGACTAGCCTTGTGAATAGTCCCGGACTTGCTCAGACTCGGTTAGGAGAGCACCAAACTAGTTCAGACCCGATTAGGAGAACTAGGTGCACCATCCTGGTAAGGTGTTGTAAACGGTGTCGCTCCACCCACAAGTGAGCAACTTAGTGGAATCCTCTTACTTGTGAGCTTGAGGCGGGCACGTAGGCAGTATTGGCCGAACCCCAATAACATATCTGGTGCAGTTTTTATTTTTTCCGCAATTTATTTTCCGCACCTATATGTTATTATTTATTACTCTGATAGTTCTACATATATGTATTGAATGATTGATAATACTGAGATTGGTTTATTAGGTTAAATATTTGCTCAACGGTTTGTCTGTGTTATGGGGTGTTAGCTTTACTGTGATCCCAAGAGGGAGGGTGAATTGGTATTTTTAAAATTTAAACCTTAGGTATTCCTCCTGAAATTAGGAATAACTTCCCAAGAGGGGGGGTGAATTGGTTTTAAAAATTTTTTTCCTTTATAATTAGTTCTTTTAAGTTGCAAATCTTAGAAACAATCACAATCAATCACAACAAGATAAACCTCTCAATTTAAGTAACAATATATGTGAAAATTTGTTGTTCTCAATATAAGCCCTGTATCACAATTATTTTTCTCCCCAATGTTCAATTTTTAAATAAACTTTCAGATTAATAGGTCAAGGATAATCAACCAACGTAGTCCCTTTCGGTTTCCGCAATCAATGCTGATTTATCCAAAACGAATTACCTTCCGATCTATTTAATTACCAAACATTCAGGATTGAAAATTAAAACAACCACGCAAATTATATCCTTGAAAAATAAAGAGTAGTGTAAAGAAAGAAGAACACAAGGATTTTACGAGGTCGGCTTCAACGCAACCTACATCCTTGCCCTTGGCCAAACCACCAAAGGATTCACTATTACCGTTCCTTTATCAGCTGGAACAAAAACGATTACAACCACTCATTGGGTAAGGCTAGAGCCCACCTTCTCCAAACAATCTCCCCTTGTTTGGTCCAATGATTCAATACTCAAATCGTCAACAAGCCCTATTACAATGATAGAAAAACAACACGCACAAAATGTGCTCCTCAAAGAGCTGATTAGTACAAGTTTAAAACACTAATGCATTTTAGTAAATTCAGAATATAAATTTTCAGAATGAAGCTCTTAGAAATTTATCACCATGGATATCTTTCAATGAAAGAATCAGCAACTCAATAATCAAACACAATGACATTCAGCAAGATCTTCTTAATTTCGAGCAAGGATGAGAGCAATATAAGGCACTTTCAGAATTTCAGAGTGAGAGAGAGTATGACAGCAGATTGTGAGCTTTTAATAATCTTGGTGTTTAATTCAATGAGTCTTGGGGATATTTATAGATGTATAAAACCTCTTTGCTTGTTCCCCAAAGGATACTCAGACTTGTTTCCATAAAATAAACTTATTTGAGTTTCCAAATTTTTGATTTTCAAAAATTATATCCGCTGGAAAACAGAAAATTACCGTGAGGCAGACAACTGTGAAGTCTTGACAGTCGTATGTCCATTTAATATAACAGTAAGATTCATAGGTAGAAAGGTGGCAGTCGTCTGTCCCTTGAGTGGCAGTCGTCTGTCATCAGAATATAAGGTGATAGTCATTTGTCCATATGAAATTTTGAGCCGTTTAGTAACATATAAGGTGGACAGTCGTCTGGTGAAACTTTCATAGACTTCTCACCTTTCACTGACAGTCGTCTGTGGGAGCCTTGACTGTCGTCTGTCAAGCTTCTGTGTTTCAATTTTAAGTCTTTAATTTAGTCAGTCGTCTGCCTATAACCACACAGTCGTCTGTCAACTAAAAAAATTTCTTTCTTAGTCACTTTTTTATTTCTCTCTCATTTTTACTTGGAATATAAATTTATTTTAACTTTGAAAACATGTTCCAAGTTATTTTCTTGTGGTATCTAAGTCTCTTTGTTTAATGAGCTTCAAAATGAAAACTTCATACTTGAATAAACTTAAAGTACTTACAGAGACTTGTCCTAATTTCTCAAAAATTCTTTTTTGTTCTGAACTTTCTTTGTTACTAATCTCTGATCTCACAGAATATTCTGAACTTTGAGCTCTCATGTTGTTCTTCTTTAATCATCATGCTCTTATGGTCTTCAAACTTTGATCCATGCTATCAGTTATTGATTCATGCTACATGAGTACCTTCAATATGAATTCCTGAGAAAACACAACACTCAACTAAAGCATGTTAAATCCTACTTGTTTGTTAGCATCAAAATGGAGTATCAAACTAGTAAGGCCAACACCTCCTAACAGCAGTATGTTCACAACCCTATGGTCAATCTAGTGCAAGTAATATAAATATATCAGAAATTAAATGAAGCAATTTAATTAACAACACATGCACCAAAAGAACAATAAAGTAAGAGTGACACATAGAAATGTTATCAAGGTTCGGCCAATTGCCTACGTCCCCGCCTTGGCTAACAAGCACAAGGATTACCACTATCACTTGCTCACTTAACCGGGTCGAGCGGCACCTATACAAACTAGGTTAATTAGCACAGGGCTAACCTCAACCTTTACAACAATCCTTACCGGACTGGATTACCGCCCCCTCAGGCCATGCCTGGAAACACTCAGATATTACAAGCAAATGGTACAATTAAATAGTGTTTTCACATAAAGCAAATTTGTACCCAAGTAGTTCGCTCAATCACTAACACATCAATGGTGTGAATATAGTGTAAGCGCAGTGATGTATGTTTTGCTCAATCAATGCTCAACACAAAATAATCAGTATTATACTTAAGAGTATTTCAACACAAGCAACAACTTGGAATTCTAAATAGGATATCTCAATAGCGCATCAATATTCCAAGTAAACTAAGTAGATAATCAAACTAGCTTCGAATAGATTTTCCTCAGTGAAATACGCATAATACTAGTTCAAAAATGTTTTGCTTGTATGAAAAATATTTGCACACCAAAAACCAAACTGTTGGACACTTGCAACAAAAATGCAAATATCCTAAGCTTCCTTGGTTTAATCCCACACTAGATTTATAATGAAGAAATCCGTGGGTTGAACCTAAGCTAAAACTCCCCGAGAGAAATATATAAAACAACCATACAAATGGGAGATTTTAGCACAGTATAGCAATCACAATAACACACGAAGGACTCTCACAATCTCAGATCTTATCAAAGGAGGTAAGTTTGAGACTATTTGGACAAAGAGAGGATTTTCAAAAATAGAGAGAATTTCTTTGCTAATTATTTTTCTAATTCATGACTAATTTTAAAAATGAAAGTATATTTATAGCCAGGTGAAAAAATTATAACCGTTTGGGATATGATGGGTATTATTAAGAAAGTCTCAAACAATCAAAACCCAATTAGCCCGTCTTAACCCTATTTTACCGCGGTTAATTTAATTTTAACCATCTAGAGTTCGGGTGGCTGAACCGAGGTTCGGTCGCCCGAGAAGACACAGCAATAAAAGGTCTTCTACATGATTCAGTCACCCATGTCTTAGTTCGGCAGCCTGAATCAAAGTCAGTAGCAAAACTACGTGAATTTGGGTGACCGGTACATGGTTCGGGTGCCCGAACTCCTGTGTTCGGTCGCCCAGATCTATTTTTGAACTGAAATGCTCGATCGCCCTAGTTGGTAAGTTGTCCCTTTCGAGGTGTTCGAGCGACTGAGGAATATGTGCACACTTTTAATTCAGTCGTCCGAATACAGGTCAACATGTTGACCTCCAAAGTTCGGTCGCCCGAGGCAGTTTAAACTGCCGGGGTTCGTTCGCCCGACCCCTCTTAGTTTGCTTAGATGTATTCAATTTAAGCACAATTATTTTACACTCATATTTTATGCAATGTGTGTGTGTGTGTGTGTGTGTGTGTGAGCCTAAGGTCTTACTATGGTCAAGTTGAGCTCACTCTATATCTTGTGTGCATGATGTGCAAGTGATAAGTATACAAACTATCTCCTAGATTTACTATTACAGACCTTATTACATAAATGGCTACTATATTACAATGTAAATTACAAACCTTCATGGTCTTCTTGTTTCTTCAAGTGTCATCAAGGAAGTTCGATTTGAACCTGCACAAACACTGGACAAACATCAAATATCAATATTTGTCATTATCAAAACCGGGTACGACCTATAAGGTCAATATGGGGAATGCTTAGATGACTCTAGGTTGTGTTGTACTGCTACTGGTTAGTTGACCTAGGAAGAAAATTTTAAAATACCCAACTCACCCCTCTCTTAGAATACACCAATTCCAACATTAGGTCACATGGCATGGTAGGCACATAACCAATTTGATCTCTTTAGGGGCGCTTAAGTTATATGAGAGGCATGTCATAAACCTAGCTTTACCTATCCCTGAACATACTTTTAATATAAAAGTTCAAAAACTTCCTAACATTTACTATATTTAAAAGTTGAACCATTGGTGTGGTCTATAATTGACATGTAGATTTGTAATTCAGAGGGGGATGAGGGCACTTTGGGAAGGAGGGAGTTTTTAGCTCATTTCACCTTCTTCTTTTTTTTTTTTCTTTGCATGTGCTTCAACCCTCCTCTCCCCTCCCCTCCCTTCCCTTAAGAGCATATTTCCCCCTGCCACTCTTTAGTCAGCATGTTGACGCATCAAGCGGCCCCCACTAGTTGCTCTTCTTTGCTCTCCTTTTATTCCACCTTTTCCTCTCTCTCCCTCTTAGCACATTATTATTATTATTATTATTATTATTATTATTATTATTATTATTATTATTATACTAATAAATTATATTAATTATTGTCTAATAATCATATGTTAAAACTTTAAAACAGTATTCTTGAATATAAAATATTAAAATTATTTATTTGATTCATAAGAAGAGATTCTATATTATAATAAAATGATATATTGAATTTATTAAATTGTTCATAAGAAGAGATTCTATATTAAAATGATATATTTATTTGACCCATAAACACACCTAATACTAATATCAAATGAACATTTAAATGTAAAATTTGAGAAAAAAAATTTATTCTACACATTTCATCAAATAATTTTAAACAAATATAATATTAGAACAATATATATTATGATAAAATGTATATGGAATTAAAGATTATTTGCATTTGTGATAAGGTCATTTTTAACAATAAAATAAATTTTCATGCTAGTAAAAGCTACTTATATTGTTTGATGTTTTTGCAATTTATATTTATTAAATAATACTAATAATAGTTTAGTTATTTGTATTCGTATATTATTAATTATAATATTTAAATAACAATATTTAATTAATTATTAAAATTATTTATTTGATTCATAAGAAGAGATTCTATATTATAATATAATGATATATTGAATTTATTAAATTGTTCATATTGATATTGTTATTTAAATATTATAATTAATAATATAAGAATACAAATAACTAAACTATTATTAGTATTATTTAATAAATATAAATTGCAAAAACATCAAACAATATAAGTAGCTTTTACTAGCATGAAAATTTATTTTATTGTTAAAAATGACCTTATGACAAATGCAAATAATCTTTAATTTCATATTCATTTTATTATAATATATATTGTTCTAATATTATATTTTTAAAAAAATATTTGATGAAATGTATTGAATAAAATTTTTTTTCTCAAATTTTACATTTAAATCTTCATTTGATATTAGTATTAGGTGTGTTTATGGGTCGGGTTGGGCCTAAAATTCCAACCGATTCAATTTTGTCGGTTTGGTAAAAAGTCAATCTTATGTCGAACCATAGAGGATGTGGTTTAGTTCAGTTTGGGTTGATTTGATTATCAGGTAGGTTGCATCAGATTGGCAATTTAACATTTTTAAAGGCGGAGTAAAAAAGAAAAGAATATATGTGAGAGAATTTTGTCAAATATAGTAATATATGTTACATTGAAAACATACTAAGTATTTTCTAATTTTAAATTTTTCATTGATAACACAATTTAGTAAGGTTTTGAAAATAATTAAAGAAATAATATTAATTGTCTAACATATATACATACTATCAATCACATTAAATCACAAAATAGAAAATATGTCCAATGTCTTGCAAAAGGACCAAAACATCATTTATAAACCTCTTATAATAGAACTAAAACTAAAATATAAAAATTAAAACACTTCAAAATGTGTCAATTCCACAATTCATCATATGCATTCCCTTATAGGTCTGAGTAGTTGTGTGCTCTTATTAATATTTTTTTTTATTACTTAAGAACTCCAGCCACTAACAAGCCCTTCGGAACCCCTGGTGCGACACCAAACCTACGGATTATCGTCCTCCACCCCCAAGTCTCGCTGATCAAGACAAAGTTCGAATACGGACACAACTTCCATGCATCAATTGGACGTTCGGCCAACCCGACCCCCGAGACACATCTCTATTACAATCCACGGTCCCCTCTGACTCACAAAGAACTCTCACCATCCATGATCCCCGCTGGCTCACAGAGCGAACTCTTACCATCTACGGTCCCTGCTAACTCACAGAGTAAACTCTCACCATCCACAGGTACCGTTGGTTCCGTAAGTGTATCTACCTGGAATTAAACCCCCAATGCTCCTTCTTATGTGTTGACGCCTTTACATAGCGCCATGCCCATGGGGGGCAATTTTTATTTTATTTTTTATGCATTAGAGTTAGTTGGGTTGGGTTACATAGGTTAGATGCTAAACCTACAAACTTGTTGGGTTATTTCCTTCCATATGGAGGAAAGCCCAAGTGGGCTTTATTAAAAGTCCAAAGTTCGGACCTTTAGTTTGATAACCTAAAGGAAGCTATAAAAAGAGTAGGGAGAAGGGAGGAGCCGTCACTTCTCAAAAGAAAGAGAGAAAAACGCGATTTTTCTCATGCTACCCAGATTTTATCAAGACTCCGATCCCGCTTCGTCTGTGGTCCGATCGAGCTAAAATTTGGAGGAGAGGTTCACGATTCAAAGAGCTACAATATGAATGGTGGAGATCAGATTTTGAGCTTAGGAGTTGTGATTTTTGCTCATGCATAGTAACCGTAATTTTGGTATATCTTCTCCAATTCTCTTTGTATTTGCCAAGATTGTTGATATCTTGATGAGATATATTTGTAACCTCTAATTGCGATTAGAGAAGACTTGGTGTACCCATTATTTGGTTGATAGTGGAGGTTTCAACTGGACTAAGTCCCGTGATTTTTCTTCCTCACACTAGGGAAGTTGTCCACGTAAAAAATTGCTTATGTTCTTGTGGTTTGGTGTGATTGATTATTTTTTCTATTATTTTCAGCATGTATAAAAGTAAAGATACACTATATTTTCTTGCATATAGGGAGAAGAATTATTCCGCTATGGTTGTTTGTTGATATCTCTCCCAACAAAGTGGTGTCAGAGTCTGGTTGACAGATTGTTAGGTTGGCAGTTTAAGTTATGGAAGCAAATACGAGTAGAATAATTAATCTCAATGGTTCAAATTATCAAATATGGAAAGGAAAAATGGAGGATCTTCTTTATGTAAAAGATTATTACCTACCGGTGTTTAGTGCTGAAAAACCAAAAAAAAAGGTCTGATGTGGAATGGACTTTGTTACATCCACAGATGTGTGGGTGTATTAGGCAGTGGGTAGATGATAATGTTTTGAACCATGTTAGTGGAGAGACAAATGCACGTTCTCTATGGAGTAAGCTTGAACGGTTTTATGCTAGAAAGACTAGAAATAATAAGTTGTTTTTTATTAAACAAATGATGGCTTTGAGGTACCAGGACAGGACTCCTTTATCTGATCACTTGAATACATTTAAAGGAATTATTAATCAGTTGGCTAGAATGGGTATTAAGTTTGATGATAAGATACAAGGGTTATGGTTGCTTGGTTCATTACCGGACTCATGGGAGACGCTCAAAACTTCATTATCTAACTCCGCTCCAAAAGGTGTAATCACAATGGATATGGTTAAGAGTTGTTTGCTAAATGAAGAGATGAAAAGAAAAACACAGGGATCCTCTTCACAGTCAGAGATATTGGTTACAAAAAAGGGGGTAAGAAGTAAGAGTAGAGGTCCGAAGAACAGAGATAACAACAGAAGCAAGTCCAACAAGTTTGCAAATGTTGAGTGTCATCATTACAGGAAAAAGGGACACATCAAGAAATATTGCAGGCAATTGAAGAAAGAAAACAAGAATGAGAAAGGGAAGGGAACGAAGAATGGAGATGACAAAGATGGTGATGATAGAGTTGCTACCACCACTCCTACAGAATTCCTCATTGTTTATGATGATGAGATGATAAATGTTGCATACCATGAGACTAGTTGGGTGATTGACAATGGTGCCTCCATTCATGCTACATCTCAGAAGGATCTCTTTACATCATATAGATCTGGTGACTTTGGAACAGTAAAGATGGGCAATGATGGCTTGGTTAAAGTCATTGGAATTGGGGATGTGTATCTAAAGACAAATAATGGCATGAGTTTAGTTCTTAGAGATGTGAAGCATATTCCTAACATTCGTTTGAATTTGATTTCTGCAGGTAAACTTGATGACGAAGGGTGTTGCAACACTTTCAGTGATGGCCAGTGGAAGCTTGCCAAAGGTGCTATAAGCAAAGATCTTCAATGACAAAGTTAATGCAATAGAGGATAATGGTACAATAGAGTTGTGGCACAAGAGACTAGCTCACATGAGTGACAAAGGATTAGCTCTACTAGGGAAGAAAAGTCTACTATGTGGATTAAAAAGTACACTTCTGAAAAGGTGTACTCATTGTTTGTCAAGGAAGCAGAGCAGAGTTTCCTTCAATAATTCCCCTCATTCGAGAAAGTCAGAGATACTAGATTTGGTACATTCAGATGTGCGTGTCCCTATGAAGACGAGAACACTTGGTGGCTCCAAATACTTTGTGACCTTCATAGATGATCTTTCAAGGAAGTTGTGGGTATATACCTTGAAGTCAAAAGACCAAGTGTTGGCTGAGTTCAAGCAATTTCAAGCTCTAATTGAGAGACAGACTGGGAAGAAACTAAGGTGTGTGATAACCCCAAAAAGGGCTATACAAGATTAGTGGGGTGATTCCCAAAAAAATTAATTAATTAATTAATCGAATTTAAAAAAATAAAAAATAATAATAATTAAAATTTATTTTATTTTTATTAATAAAATATATTATTATTAATATTAATTAAATATAATAATAATAATAATAATAATAATAATAATAATAATAATAATAATAATAATAATAATAGTAGTAGTAGTATTATTATTATTATTATATCTTCACCTCCTGAAGCAGAAGTTTCAAGAGGGTTTCAAAAGAACAAAAAAAAAAAAAAATGTAGAGAAGCATCCTGTGCAAAGGTTCCCCCCCCCCCCCCAAGCAGTCTCTGAATTCTCTTTCTCTCTCCTCTCATTCTCTCTCCCTCTCTCCTCAATTACGTGGCGGATTTTCACCTGATCGAAAATTGGAAGATACCACTGAACTCCATTTTTCGCTGTCGTCATTTCTATCGGAGCGGATCGGTGGTAGGAGCGGCGTAAACGTATTTCTTGGGGTAAGTCAATTTCCCCTTTTTCTTTAATTTCTTGCCAATTATAAGTCTGATTAACGAACGGGCACCACCACAAGAATCTAGGGATGATTTTCTACAAGTCTAGCGAGACAAAATTCTTATGGGGTCATCGTGGGCAAAACCCCAAATTTGGGGTACGGGGGTTATTAAGGGGCTTATTTTTAATTAATTACAATTAATTTAGAAATGCTAAAATGTTGAGCATCTGAAATTGAAGTAGGATTTTTGAAATTCAGGACTCGGGTGAGTTTCGCGGGTGTAATTTCGGGACCCGCAGGCATAATTCGAAAAATTAAGCGGGGGTGTTAAATGTTAGTTTAAATATTAATTTGAGGTATATGGAGCCTAGGGAAGGTTAGATGGGTATTATTTTGGGGAAATAAGTTAATTAATTTGGAAAAAATATAAATTGCAGGAGTTGAATTTCGGGCGCCAAAGGCGTAGGATTTGGGTCCTAACGAGGCTCTCAGTAAGTCAGATAAGTGGAATAAATTATATCAGTATTTTTAGAATTACTATTTGAATTAATATATGAAAATAAGCATATTGTATTTTGCCTGAAAATTATTATGATATAAATATCAAATAAATTGTGTGGCATTTGAGTAATATTAATTTGTGATGCTTTGGAGCCTGAAATTAATATATTATGAATATTAGATGAAAATTGTGTGGCACATGAAATATATTGAAAAATGTGAAATATAACGATAAGTAATTTTTGAGAAAATATTTATATGAGAATTATCGTTGTGATTAGTGGAAAATAATGAAATGTGATATTTATATGTGAGTAGAAATTATTTGCATAAAAAATGAGATTGTACAAATTACTGATATGAGTATTTTGGGAAATGTGGAAATACGTGAAATATGATATATATTATTATGAGATGATGAAAGTGCATAGAAAGTGATGAGAATATTTATATTGAACTGAATTGAGATATACTAGAAATATGATTGATGATATGTCAATACCGCACAACAATTGCAGGTGGGTGGTATTCCTTTCCTACTGATGTCGTTAGGGAGGTAAGCTCAGTATGGAGATTGTGTGTGTGTGTGTGTGTGTGTGTGTGAAGTTCCTACTGATGTCGTTAGGGAGGTATGCTCAGTATGGAGATTGTGTGTGTGTGTGCGTGAAGTTCCTACTGATGTCGTTGGGGAGGTATGCTCAGTATGGGGATTGTGTGTGTGTGTGTGAAGTTCCTACTGATGCCGTTGGGGAGGTATGCTCAGTATGGAGATTGTGTGTGTGTGTGTGGAGTTCCTACTGATGTCGTTGGGGAGGTATGTTTAGTATGGAGATTGTGTGTGTGTGAAGTTCTTACTGATGTCATTAGGGAGGTATGCTCAGTATGGAGATTATGTGTGTGTGTGTGCGTGTGTGTGGAGTTCCTACTGATGCTATTGGTGAGGTATGCTCAGTATGGAGATTGTGTGTGTGTGTGTGTGTGTGTGTGTGTGTGTGTGTGTGTGTGAAGTTCCTACTAATGTCGTTGAGGAGGTATGCTCAGTATGGAGATTGTGTGTGTGTGTGAAGTTCCTACTGATGTCGTTGGGGAGGTATGCTCAGTATGGAAATTGTGTTGTGAGGTTCCTATTAATGCCGTTGGGGAGGTATGCTCAGTATGAAAATTGTGTTGTGAGGTTCCTACTGGTGCCGTTGGGGAGGTATGCTCAGTATGGAAATCGTGAATGTGTTGAGAATTGGAATTTTGTGATCTATTGTATTATGTAAAGTACATAAATGTGAATTTATATATATATAAAGTACATAAACGTGAATTTATATATATATATATATATATATATATATATATATATATACACACAAATATGTAATGAGTTAGAATGGGAAATGTTTATGAGAAACGAAAGAGTGTGTGTTTTATAAAATAAATAATTGAGGTGAAGTGAAACTCTCCTTCTGAGGGCTTATTGAGTAAGGTGAGTGCCCTGATAGGTATCAGATGTGGTCATTCTTGGTGGCATAACGTGTTGGGGCAAAGGGAAGCTACCTGTATGGGCGAGCAATCTTCCCTATTCTCAATAACTTCGCAGGTAATTATGAGTGTTGGAAATGAATAAACTTGAGAAATGATTTTAAAGCTTATAAAAGCTTGTGTTGTATATCTACATGAGTATGTGAATATATATGTCAGTGTATTTTTCTCAAATGAAATGTTGTTTTGGAAAAATAAAGCATGTTATAACTGAACTCATATGGTCATATACTGTAAATAATTTATTCCTTCTTACTAAGATATGTCTCACCCAAATTATCTAAATTTTTTAGGGAACAGGGATAGGCCAGGTGATAGAGCTCTGTGATTATAGGGAGCTGGAACCTTGATATACAGGGTGAGTTTGGACTAGGGAGGTGTGATTCCCTAGGGTTGTATTGTTTTTGGGTATGAGATAGTATTGTGTAAATATGTATGTTAATACTCTATATATTGTATTCTGGATGATATAAATATACTGTCTTCCGCTGTTAGGTTGTATAAATAAAATGGCGTTTTACCTAGTACCCAATGCGGGTCGGCTTGTATGAATGATAATAGGGTTGTTGATGTGGCCGATTTATGGATGTTGTTTATGACGAGTGAAAATTCATTTATTATTGATTTTTAAAAAAATTGTTCGAAAATCGGGGCGTCACAAGGTGCATCCGGACTGATAACTGTGGAGAGTATTCTAGTCCATTTGATGACTATTGCAGACAGCAAGGTATTCGACATCAAAAGACTACTCTGAAAACTCCTCAATTAAATGGCATAGTAGAAAGGACGAACAGAACACTGGTTGAGATAGTGATATGTTTGCTTTCACAAGCCCAAATGCCAAAATCCTTTTGGGGGGAGGCATCGAACACTGTTGTTCAAGTGTTGAATCTTACACCCTGTGTTCGTCTATGGTTTAATGTGTCAGACCGAGTTTGGACAGGTAAGGATGTTTCCTATAATCATCTGCGTGTTTTTGGGTGCAAAGCATTTGTGCATATTTCAAAAGATGAAAGGTCCAAACTTGATGAGAAAATGCAATAGTGTATATTCCTTGGCTATGGTTTAGATGAGTTTGGATACAAGCTTTATGACTCAGTAGAGAAGAAAATTGTGAGAAGCAGAGATGTCATGTTTGTAGAAGATCAGACGATTCAAGATATTGAAAAGGCAAAGAAATCTATGTCTTAGCAGGGTGACAGTTTGACTAATGTGGATCCAATTCCTTTGAAGAATTTTCCATCTCAGGTTGAGAATGATGTTCAGGATGACCACCAGGGCAGAGGTGATGTGGATGTTCCCTTATAGGTTCTGGGAGATGTTGAGACTAATGAGCAGTTGAAAGTGCTAGAGATTCCACCAAAGATTCCATCCAGGAGGTCAGCGAGAGACCAACATCCTTCCACTCGGTATTCAGCAAAATAGTATGCGTTATTGACTGACGAGGGAGAACCCCAATGTTTTGCAGAAGTCATGGAAGATGAATATAAGACAAAGTGGGTATAGGCCATGCAAGATGAGATTAAGTCAGTACATGATAATCACACCTTTGAGTTAGTGAAGCTACCTAAAGGAAAATGAGCTTTGGAGAACAAGTGGATTTATAAGAAGAAGACAAATGAGTTCTCTTCACAGCCACGGTACAAAGCTAGATTGGTTGTAAAAGGCGTCGGTCAGAGAAAAGGTATTGACTTTGATGAGATCTTCTCTCCAATTGTAAAGATGTCATCGATCCGTACAGTACTCGGCTTAGCAGCTAGTCTTGACTTGGAAGTTGAGCAAATGGATGTGAAAGCTGCCTTCCTTCATGGTGATTTGGAGGAAGAGATTTATATGAAGCAACTAGAGGGTTTCAGAGTGAAAGGGAAAGAGGATTATGTGTGCAAGCTGAAGAAAAGCCTAGATGGTTTGAAACAAGCACCGAGACAGTGGTATAAGAAGTTTGAGTCTGTTATGGGGGAGCAAGGCTACAAGAAGACAACTTCAGATCACTACACATTTGTTCAGAAATTCTCTAATGATGATTTTATTTTCTTACTACTTTATGTGGATGACATGCTGATTGTTGGCGGGAATGTTTCAAGGATTGACCAGTAGAAGAAACAATTGAGTAAGTCATTTGCTATGAAGGATTTAGGGCCAGCAAAGAAAATTCTTGACATAAGAATCAGTTGTGGCAGGTGTAATAATCCCAAAAATGACTATACAAGATTAGTGGGTGATTCCCAAAAAAAAATTAATTAATTAATTATATTTATAAAAAAAAAAGGAAAAAATAATTATTAAAATTTATTTTTATTTTTATTAATAAAATATATTATTAATAATATTAATTAAATAATAATAATAATAATATTATTATTATTATTATTATTATTATTATTATACAATCATTCCTGAAGCTTCAACAAGCTTTAGGAATGGTTTTGGAAACAGAGAGCTACGCAGGAGTTTCCCCTAGGTTCTCTCTCTCTCTCTCCTCGTTCTCTCCCCCTCTCTCCTTAGTTCCGTGATGGATACTCACCCGATCGAAAATCAGGGAATATCGCTGGACTCCATTTTTCGCTGCTATCATTTCTACCGGAGCGGATTGGTTGTAGGAGCGGCGTAAGCGTAACTCCTGGGGTAAGCTAATTTCCACTTTTATCTCAATTTCTTGCGAATTTTAAGCCCAACCAATGATCGGACACCACCATGAGAATCTAGGGATAATTCTCTACAAGTCTAGTGGAGCGAATTTCTCGTGGGGTTGTCATGGGCATAATCCCAAATTTGGGATAAGGGGCTTACTAAGGAGCTAATTGCTATTTAAATAATGTTAATTTAGAAATGCTAGAATATTGAGCATCTGAGGTTGAAGTAAGATTTTCAAAATTTAGTGCCCGGGTGAGTGCCGTGGGTGTAATTTCGAGACCCGCAGGCATAGTTCAGAAAATTAAGTAAGGATGTTAAATATTAGTTTAAATGTTAATTTGGGGTATATGGAGCCTAGGGAAGGTTATATGGATATTATTTTGGAAAAATGAGTTAATTAATATGGAAAAAATGTAATTGCAGGATTTGAGTTTCGGGAGCCAAGGGTGTAGGATCTGGGTGTTAACAAGACTCTTAGTAAGTCAGGTAAGGGGAATAAATTATAATAGTATTTTTAGAGCTACGATTTGAATTAAAATGTGAAAATGAGCATATGGTATTTTGTTTAGAAATTATTATGATATAAATATCAGATAAATTGTGTGGCATTTGAGTAATATTAAATTGTGATATTTTAGAGTGTGAAATTATTATATTATAAATATTAGATGAAAACTGTGTGCATATGACGTATATTGAAAAATGTGAAATATAATGATGAGTAATTTCTGAGAAAATATTGAAATGAGAATTTATGATGTGATTAGTGGAAAATAATGAAATATGGTATTTATATATGAGTAGAAATATTTTGCATGAAGAATTAGATTTTGCGAATTACTTATATGGGTAGTTTGAGAAATGTTGAAATACGTGAAACGTAATATATACTATTATGAGATGATGAAATGTGCACAAAAAATGATGAGAACATTTATATTGAGATGAATTGAGTTATACAGATATGAGATTAATGATGTATATTGATATGGAAATATTGAAACGTGAAAATGAGAACGTGAATTCTGAAACGTATATACTGGAATATGATTGATGAAATATCAATACTGCATAATAATCGTGGGTATATGGAAGTGAACCCTGATGGATGGTTATGGAAACACTAATGATGGGTTGTGATATTGAGCACGGTACCGTTGTTGGTGGTGTAATGCAACCACACAGACTCTTGGAGCTTGTGGCGTGACAGTCGACTGAGCAGTTTTATAGAGTTGTTGTGCCCCCTGAGTCTAGATCAGGGCTATAGTGTAGTGACCTGAAGAATAATGGTATTTAAATAATAAAGAGGGAGGGAAATGGAAACAAAAACAGAAGGAGCCAGTAGGCTTCGTCGACGAATGCGCACTTTGGGTGTAATAATCCAGGAATTTAATCAAGGTCTCGTCGGCGAATATAAGGGATTCATCGACAAGGATAATATAGGGTCTCGTCGATAAGGGTATGCTTCGTCGAGAGAAGATACCAAGAGGATGTTCTAGGCAACTCAGAATTTCATCGACGAAGGGGAGGGCTCGTCGACGAATTTCCTCTTGACCTCGTCGATGAGGTGACGTGACTCGTTGATGAATCCCACAGTATAAATAGTGTTAAACTAAGATTTTACGTAGAAAACAGCAGAAATTCTCTCTCTCTCTCCTTCCTACGGTTCCTCTTCCTTCTCTCTTCGATTTCGGCCCTGCCGTTTGCCGAATCAACAATCTGAAGTTAGCACGACGCTCTTGGGAAAGTTCTCCTTAAGTCTACCGGAACGGATCGTCGGTGGGACGAAATTGGATTTCATCCTAGATTCACGGCAAGGCCTTCTTGTTAAAACTAAGATGTCCAGCAGTTGTAGGGAATGTAGTAGACATAAAAATAATGATATTTGTTCTAGAATATTTGGTTTTCAGGGTGTTGAGTGGAGAACCCTGCGGGTGTAAGACCCGTTACAGTAAGGGATTTTAGCAGGAATCGGGTAAGGGAAATATGCTATGCTTGGCAATTCTATTATGATTCAGTACAAATTATATGTTTTAGAAAATTATTATTCAGACCATATATACAATTTTCAGAGCCTGATAATATTGATGTTTAGTTGTGTGGCATGAGTTTAATATTAGATCTGCACAGGGTTAATAAAATTTTCAGAAAACCATGATTTTCAATATACATACAGAAACTTATATTTTACAGTATTTTCAGAATATTATGACTACGAATCCCAGAACCATAACATTCAGTTACTACAGTTAATCAGATACTTCAGTTATTCAATTATATAGATATTTCAGATATTTAGTTATTACAATTTATTCAGATTGGTTTATATAATGTAATGGTTATTTCATTTGTTACAAAATCATAGTAAAAGTAGTATTTTAGAAATATCAGTTATTTATATATAGTATCAGACCCTGATGGACCATATTCAGCCAGCGGAGCATGGTACCGTAGTTATATTCAGTTCAAAGTGCAACCCCTATTCAGATAATAGGTGGTATTCAGAAGTCGATTGTGTCTATGTTGTGGATAGGCTCCCCATCAGATATGGGTTGAGGGGTCCGATCTGACTGTCAGAGTTCAGTTGTCTTACCCTGGTCGGCTAGCCAGGTTAGGTCCCAACTTCGAGCCGCACAACCATGTCACGAGGGGTTAAATCATGACTTTCAGTTATCCATCCAGAGAATTTTTCTCAGTTATTATATATACGTATGATCAGCTTTACAGAAAATAGTCTTACCTATAAATATTAGCAGTATTATGGAAATAATATTCAGAAAAATCAATTTATGTTAAGCAACCTAGGTATGATTTATTTTGCAGCAGGCATACAGGTTTTATTCAGTTGTGTTATTTCTGGTATTTTTCTAAATCAAATTTTACAAGCATGTAACTCACTTGCCACACACTAGCAATAGCATATTTCGTCTTACTGAGCATCATCTCATCCCATTAATTTAATAATTTTCAGGTGATCAAGCTAGGCGAGCAGAACAGGCTCGTAGATAGACGGGGCTACAGTGTTACCCAGTCAGTAGGGTGAGTGTTTTTGGGAAAGAGGAGTATTTTTGTGTAGCTCTAGTTCAGTTATGTATGTATATTTTGGGAGTATTTAGCACTCTGGTATTGTATTGTATATGTATATGATTATGATACTTGACTTCAGCTTCTCGCTACTTAGGTGGATGGTTTTATATAATTTAGAAAATAACAGAGCAGTGGAAGTTCATAGTATTTATTAGTAAAAGAAAAAAATTATCAGGATGTTACATATAGGTCGGCCAGTTGTACTATAGACGCGAGATATGTGATATGATATTTTGATCTAACCAGGTCTGCTAACCACGGTTAGATCCAGCCTTCGGGCCGCACAACCTTGACCATGGGGGGAAGCATGGCATGGAAAAAAAGATCCTTAGGGTAGCCATAAGTTACAGATGTGATGTTGGTACTAGGTACCAAGGATACTCATGAGCTAGATAGTAAAATGGAAACAGAAAGTGAAAGAATGATAAAACAGGCTAAAATGAGAAATGAAAGAAATAATGGAAATTGAGAAATAGAGAATGGTAAAATTGAGAAATGGAACCGTGTGAGTTAATAATATAAATAATTGAGGCGAAGTGAAACTCTCCGCCTAAGGGCGTACTGAGTAAGGTGAGTGCCCTGATAAGTATCAGATGTGGTTATACCTGGCTGCATAACGTGTTAGGGCAGAGGGAAACTACCTGTATGGGCGGGTAATCTTCCCTATTCTCAGGAACTCCGCAGGTAAATATGTGTTGGAATGATTGAATTTGAGAAATGATTTTAAATCTTATAAAAACTTGTGTTGTATATCTATATGATTATGAGAACATACTTATCAGTGTATTTTTCTCAAGATAAAATGTTGATTTGAAAAGTAAAGTGTATTATAACTGAAATCATATGGTCACACGCTGTAAATAATTTATTCCTTCTTACTGAGATGTGTCTCACCCAAATTATCTAAATTTTTTAGGGAATAGGGATAGGTCAAGTGATAGAGCTCCGTGACCATAGGGAGCTGAAACCCTTACACACAGGGTGAGTTTTTGGACTAAAGGAGGTATAGTTCCCTTAGAGTTAAGTTGTTTTTGAGTATATGATGGTAATGTATATATATTTATGTTGACACTCTGGATATTGTATTATGATTGTTAAGTATGTACTATCTTCCGCTGTTAGGTTGTATAAATAAAATAACTTTTTACCCAGTACCCAATGCGGGTCGAGTCACATGAATGGTAATAGGGTTGTTGACGTGGCCGATTTGTAAATATTGTTGATGATGAGTGAATATTTATTTATTATTTTTTCATATAAAAAAATTGTATGAAAATCGGGACATCACAGTTTGGTATTAGAGCCTAGGTTGCTAGGTTCTGCATACTTTAGTAAACAATGGAATACAATACCAGAGTATAGGAGTGGATTTCGAGGGAAATAGGAGATGAGTAGATTGAAATGTGAGTTAGTGATTGTTAGAGTGTGAGGTAAGAATTTAGGATTCTATCTTGCGGCCTAGAGACAGAAGTACCGAGGTTGTTTCTGTGTTTTTTCGAGGGTGACGATTTCAGGAAAACCATGGATACTATCGCTGGGTCTTGTTTTTGAGTGGTAGGACTGAATCCTAAATGGGGATTAAGGATGTGGAGATAAATGGTCTTAAAAGAGTAATTTATCAATTATAGCAGTATATTGGTTATGTGATAGTAATTGTATGCTGAGATTAGTTGCTCCCTTTGCAGGATGGATCTGGGGAACAGTAACACGAGTGCGGAAGGTGATGGAGTAGGACCTTCTAGCATGGGTGGTGGAGACCCTGACATAGTATTGTGTAGCGTCACTCAGTAGGTGATGGTTGAGATGGCTAGGAGCTCGGGGGAGCGGAGCTGCACAATCGAGTAATTCATGCGTATGTGACCCCCATCTTTTGCTGGAGGAGCGGACCCACTGGTAGCAGAGAACTGGGTTCAAGACATAGAGGACATACTAGAATTTCCCTCATGTACAAAGGAGCAGAGGGTGTTATTTGCCACATTCAAGTTGACTGGGGAAGCAAAGCGCTGGTGGAGGTCGGTGAGATTACAAGAGCAGAGGCCTGACCCTATAGTGATGATGTGGATTCGCTTCAAGGAGGTTTTCTTCGAGTGGTACTTTCCTACTACAGTTAGGAGTGCAAAGGCATAAGAGTTTTTGTATTTGACACAGGGGTTTTTGACGGTGCAGCAGTATGCAGCGAGATTTGTAAAGTTGTCCCAATTCGCCCCGTATTTGGTGCCAGATGAGGAGAGGAAGGTAAGGAAGTTTGAGGAGGGCTTGAGGTAAAACCTGTATGAGCAGGTGGTAGGTTTCTGAGCTCAGACCTTCTCAGAAATAGTAGATAGGGCTGCAGTGATTGAGAGCAACCTACAGAGAGGTGCAGCAGCACAAAGTCAGAGGAAGAGGCCCGTGCCTTCTGATTTTCAGGCAAGGTCCAGTCTAGGGCCGTGGAGGAGATATGATAGCAGAGGGGGATGATGACAAGGAGGAGGAGATCGAACAGTACAGGGTAGACAGATGCCCCTTCCTTGTCCCGGATGTTTGAGGAGGCATGTAAAGACCCGAAGAATAATAGTATTTAAATAATGATTAAGAGGGTGGAAAATGGAAATAAGAAGAGAAGGAGCGTTCGTCGACGAAATTGTAACTGGGCTCATCGATGAGGTGACATGTCTCGTCGACGAGGAAATACCAAGAGAGGTTTTGGGCAATCTGAATTTCGTCGATGAGGAGTGGGTTCCGTCGACAAAATTATTAAAGGACTCGTTGACAAGATGACATGGCTCATCGACGAATCCTACCCTATAAATAGTGAAAAACTCTAATTTTTTATGAAATTCAACGCAGAAACTCCCTCTTTCTCCTCCCTTCGGCTCCCTCTCCTTCTCTCTTCGATTTTGGGCTGGATTTTCACCGGTTCGAAGATATGAAGTCACTACGATACTCCTGAAGAAGTTCTCTCCATATCTACCGGAGCGGATCGTCAGTGGAGCTAAGTTGAAATTCATCCCTAAGTTGAGGTAAGGATTTTTATGCCAAATTTGGTCTTTTCGTAGTTATAAGAAAGGTTATTTACGAAGAAATACTAATGTTTGGTTGTGGGGGTTGTCGGTTTTAGGGTTTTGATCAGGAAACCCTATGGGTGTTAGACCAAGATATTTTAGGGGCTTTCTCAGTAGCCAGGTAAGGGAATAAACTAAAGCGGTTATTTTTCATGCAAATTACTATTATTTATGAGCAAATTGATTTTCTGAAAAATATGTACGATATTTGAATATTATGGAGTAAATGCATATTTGGAAAAATACTACTGTTGTACGGGAATTATGATTTTAGAATAAAATGTATGATTTACCCAACTTTGTGTGGCATGAATGTTATTTTTCATGACAAGATATGGAAGATTTTACGAGTAAAACATGTTTTCAGGAATTATGAAATAATGCAGTACATTATAGTTTTGAAAATACATGATAATTGATTTATTTTCAAAATGATGTGTATGAGATATTCGGAGCAAGGCTGTGTTTTACGTACGATTTCGACACAAGGCCGTATTTATGAAATGTTCGGTGCGAGGTCGTATTTATGAAATGTTCGGCGCAAGGCCGTATTTATGAAATGATTTTGGCGCAAGATCGTATTTATGAAATTATGAAAGATGCTATATTATCATGTATTATATGTTATCAGAACCCGGATGTTAGTTTAGTTCAGCTCAGGAGCACGGTACCGTAGCTTATAGATTAGATATCTATGATCAGATTGGTGCTAACCACCCCACGAGGGGGGGGGAGATGGATAGTCGATGTGGCTTTCAGTGTAGAGTGTAGACATCCACCTGGCAGTCTGGACCAGGGTGTGGCGGGCCCATCGTACTTACAGATATTTTTGATTCGTCAGTGGTCGGCCAGCCATTATTGGGTCCCGCCTTCGGGGTGCACAACCCGTCATGGGGGGTAATACATGACATCAGCTAACTATTCATCATGGGTATGTTTTCAGTATTATCAGATATAACAGACAATTTATGAATGATATGAGTTACTAGAAAAATATGAAAGTATATAATGATTCAATATGTTATGACGCATGTTTACAGATATATGAAATATATTGTATATGTATAACTGCATTATATATTCATGTTGCCACACAGCTACATTTAGTTTATTTTCCCTTACTGATCTGTTTCTCACCCCCGAGCTTAATTAATTTTTCAGGAGACCCTAAGAGACTGGAGGGTCGTTGCCGCCGTTGAGTGAGTTGAGCTTCCCTACTAGAAGGGTAAGCTTTGATCTGGGATCAGGAGATTTTTGTTGTAAGATCCTAAGTTTATTTTGATGTTTTGGAAATTGTATTCAAATACTGTATTTTGGGAATGTAGTAGACTCTGGTATTATGTAATTAATGGTTTGATGGATGTAAATTATTTTTACTGTTGCTTCGATTTTTGCTATTTATCTCAGGTTATCCCCGCTACCCACGGGTTTAAGTTGATGTTATTATTATTTATGTTTATTACGTGATAAGTTAAGCAAGTCGTTACAAGGCATCTAAGAGAGTGCCGAGCGAGGGAGGTTGTCTGCTATCAGTGCTACCAGCCTGGGCATATCTCGATGAACTGTCAATCACCGCCAGAAGTAGCTGGCGGACAGCAGCAAAGGAATACTGCTTCGGGACCATATAGAGGAAGCTATTAGGCACCTTGAGGTGGACAGCAGAGGAATACTGCTCTGGCACGAGTTTATGCACTGACGCCAGAAGATGCTGAGGCAACGGGAGATGTGGTGATAGGTACTGTTTCAATACTGTCATTTAAAGCTACTGTCTTGCTTGATTCAAGGGCAACTCATTCTTTTATCACCCGGGAATATGTTAAGTTGTGTGGGTTTGAACCTCAGCAGTTAGATATTAGTCTGTCTGTTACTACACCAACTGGGGCTGTAGGAATATGTAGAAAGGTACTCAGGAACTGTCCAGTTGGTATTTAGGGGAGGTCTTTATCAGCTAATTTGGTGGTTTTAGATATGCATGGTTTTGAGGTAATCTTAGGAATGCACTAATTAGCCGCCCACTATGCCAACATTGATTGCCATCAGAGAGAGGTAGTATTCAAACCCCCAGAGGGATAGGAGTACATATTCGTGGGATTATGTGCGCGCACCCCACCCCAGTTACTATCTGCTATTCAGGCACGTAGATTGCTATTAGAAGGCTTTCGGGGATATTTTGCCTGTGTGAAGGTACTATCGGAAGGGGAGCTAAGGGTGGGGGATATCCCAGTGGTGAGGGATTTTCCTGATGTATTCCCTGAGGATTTTTTGGGACTATCTCTTGATCGTGAGGTAGAGTTTGTTATTGATCTGGTTCTGGGGACAGCGCCGATTTTGAAGGCATTGTATAGAATGGCACCGGCAAAGCCGAAAGAATTGAAAAAACAATTGTATGAACTGTTAGATAAGGGGTTTATTCAACCCAGTGTGTCGCCCTGGGGAGCACTGGTTTTGTTTGTGAGGAAGAAGGATGGGTTGATGAGGTTGTGCATTGACTACGGGGAAATAAACAAAGTAACTATCAAGAATAAATACCCGCTTCCGCGTATCGATGATTTGTTTGATTAGTTATAGAGGACACAAATCTTTTTGAAGATAAACTTACGCTCTGGGTACCATCGGGTGAAAGTAAGGGTGGAAGATGTTCTGAAGACGGCATTTAAAACATGATATGGCCATTATGAATTTTTGGTTATGCCATTTGGGTTGACGAATGCTCCTGCAGTTTTTATGGATTCGATGAACAGGGTCTTTCACTAGTATTTGGATCAGTTTATGATAGTATTTATTGATGATATACTGGTATATTCACAGAGCCAAGTGGAGCATGAGGAACATCTAAGGATACTGCTTCAAGTGCTAAGAGAAAAGAAGTTGTATACGAAGCTCAAAAAGTGTGAGTTATGGTTGGAACAGGTTACCTTCCTTGTACACGTTATATCCAGGGGTGGTATTTCTGTTGATCCGAGTAAGATTGAGGTGGTAGTAGACTGGGTACGACCAAAGAATGTGCACGAGATCAAGAGTTTCTTAGGATTGGTTGGGTACTACTGCAGGTATGTTGAGGGCTTCTCTAGACTGCCAGGCCCATTGACCAGGAAGAGAGTAAAGTTTAAGTGGTCTGATGAATGTGAACAGAGCTTCCAAGAATTGAAACAACGACTCATCACTATGCCTATGTTGATGATTGAAAGAGGGGTTTATAATTTACAGTGATGCGTCCCATAAATGGCTCAAATTTGTGTTGATGTAGTAAGGGAGAGTGATAGCCTATGTCTCACGACAGTTGAAAGAATATGAGAAGAACTACCCTACCCATGATCTAGAATTGGCAGCGGTTGTTTATGCACTGAAGATTTGGGGACATTATCTATATGGGGGTAGGTGTGAGATATTTACTAACCATAAGAGTTTAAAGTATTTCTTCACGTAGAAGGAATTAAATATGAGGTAGAGAAGATGGCTGGAGCTAATAAAGGATTACGACTACACTATCGGCTACCACCCAGGAAAGGCTGATGTAGTCGTTGATGCTTTGAGTTAGAAATTAGTGGATTCATCTGTGTCTGCAAAGGATATTCATCATCCGATCCATATGGATCTAGAGAGGCTCGGTGTGGAACTGGTAGAGGGTGATCACCAGACGTTTATTGCTAACTTGGTTTTGTAGCCAACTCTATAGGAGAGAATTAAAGTAGCTCAGAGGAATGATGCAGAACTAGTAGAGCTTATGGGGAAGGTACAAGATGGTCAGGAAACAGAGTTCAACATCTCAGATGATAGAGCCTTGAGGTTCCGTACCAGGTTATGCGTTCCTGCCGACCTTGAGATCAAGAAGGTCATTCTGGAGGAAGCGCATTGGTCCCTGTATACTGTACATCCAGGTAGACCTAAAATGTACAGGGATCTTTGAGAGTCCTTCTGGTAGAGCAACATGAAGAGGGAGATAGCCCAGTATGTGGATTAGTGTTTGACGTGTCAGCAAGTGAAAGTTGAGCATTAGAGACCGGCGGGATCATTATAGCCACTCCATATTCCTGAGTGGAAGTGAGAGCATATAGCGATGGATTTTGTCACAAGATTGTCACCGTCGTTGCATGGACAAGATGCTATCTGGGTAGTGGTGGATCGATTGAAAAAGACTACCCACTTTTTGCCGATTAGAGTTAGGTACTCCATAGACAGATTGGTTGAGTTATATATCCAAGAGGTAGTTAGGCTCCACGGTATCCTAGTGTCCATAGTTTCAGACAGAGACACATGGTTCACATCTCGTTTTTGGAAGAGTCTGCAAGGGGTCATGGGTTCTCAGTTGTCGTTCAACACATCTTTTCATCCTCAGATAGATGGGCAGACGGAGAGGACAATACAGATTCTGGAGGATATGTTGCGAGCATGTGTGCTGGACTTTGGAGGTCGTTGGATGTAGTATATGCCATTGATTGAGTTTGTGTATAACAACAGCTATCAGGCCAGCATTGGGATGACACCGTATGAGGCGATGTATGGCAGGAGGTGCTGATCCTCTTTATACTGGGACGAGATTGGGGAGAGACAGATATTGGGTTCAAAATTGATACAGCAGACTCATAATAAAGTCAGACTCATCGGAGACAGGATCCGAACAGCACAAAGCAGGCAGAAGAGTTATGCAGATACTCGCCGATGAGAATTGGAGTTTGACGCAGGAGATCACGTATTCCTAAAGGTGGCACCAATGAAGGGAGTTATGAGGTTTGGGAGGAATGGTAAGCTGAACCCTAGGTATATTAGACTATTTGAGATTCTTAAAAGAGTGGGTCCAGTTGCCTATCAATAGGCATTACCACTGGTCCTGTCTAGGATCCATGACGTATTCCACGTTTCTATGCTGAGGAAATACATCACAGACCCCTCCCATGTGATCAGTTATAAATTACTAGAGTTGGGTGATATTTTAGCTTATAAGGAAATGCCAATACAGATTCTTGACTAGAAGGAATAGGAGCTACGAACGAAGAAGATTCCACTAGTGAAAGTTTTATTACGCAACCATGCCATTAAGGAGGCTTCCTGGGAATTAGAGGATCAGATGCGTCAGAGATATCCACACTTATTCAGTGGAATTTAGTGTTGAACCAGTTAGAGTAAAGGAATAATACTGTGTATTTTTATTTGTATAGTGTAATGTAGGATAGATAGAGTTTTTGTTTTGGACGTGAATGGCTTTGGGAGAATTTTGAATAGTTGTAATATCCCAGAACTCTCGTTGTAACCACGGTATTCCTCCGTCATAAGTGAGGATAATTAATAAAATTGGAAATATTTTCTCTAAGGATAGGAAGCAGAAGAATAGCAAATTTTGAGGATAAAATTTTTAAAAGGATAGGAGAATGTAATAACCCCAAAAATGACTACAAGATTAGTGGGGTGATTCCCAAAAATAAAATTAATTAATTAATTAATTAATTAAATTTATAAAAAAGAAAAGAAAAAAATAATAATTAAAATTTATTTTTATTTTTATTAATAAAATTTATTATTATTATTATTATTATTATTATTATTATTATTATACAATCATTCCTGAAGTTTGTTGAAGCTTCAGGAATGGTTTTGGAAACAGAGAGTTGCGCAAGAGTTTCCCCTGGGTTCTCTCTCTCTCTCTCTCTCCTCGTTCTCTCTCCCTTTCTCCTCAGTTTTGTGACGGATACTCGCCCGATCGAAAATCAGGGAATACCACTGGACTACATTTTCCGCTGCCGTCATTTCTATTGGAGTGGATTGGTTGTAGGAGTGGTGTAGGCGTAACTCCTGGGGTAAGCTAATTTCTACTTTTATCTCAATTTCTTATGAATTTTAAAGCTCAATTAACGATCGGATACCACCACGAGAATTTAGGGATAATTCTTTACAAGTCTAGCGGAGCAGATTTCTCGTGAGTTCGTCGTGGGCATAACCCCAAATTTGGGATAAGGGGGTTGTTAAGGGGCTAATTGCTATTTAAATAGTGTTGATTTAGAAATGCTAGAATATTGAACATTTGAGGTTGAAGTAGGATTTTTGAAATTTAGGGCCCGGGTGAGCGCCGCAAGTGTAATTTTGGGACTCGCAGGCATAGTTCAGAAAATTAAGTGAGGGTGTTAAATATTAGTTTAAATGTTAATTTGGGGTATATGGAACCTAGGGAAGGTTATATGGGTATTATTTTGGGGAAATGAGTTAATTAATATGGGGAAAATGCAATTGCAGGATTTGAGTATTGGGAACCAAAAGTGTAGGATCTAGGTATTAACGAGACTCTCAATAAGTCAAGTAAGGGAATAAATTATAATAGTATTTTTAGAGCTACTATTTGAATTAATATGTGAAAATGAGCATATGGTATTTTGTCTAGAAATTATTATGATATAAATATCAAATAAATTGTGTGGCATTTGAGTAATATTAAATTGTGATATTTTGGAGTGAAATTAATATATTATGAATATTAGATGAAAACTCTGTGGCATATGACGTATATTGAAAAATGTGAAATATAATGATGAGTAATTTCTAAGAAAATATTGAAATGAGAATTATTGATGTGATTAGTGGAAAATAATGAAATATGGTATTTATATGTGAGTAGAAATGTTTTGCATGAAAAATTAGATTTGCGAATTACTTATATGGGTAGTTTGAGAAATGTTGAAATACGTGAAACGTGATATATACTATTATGAGATGATGAAATGTGCACAAAAAATGATGAGAACATTTATATTGAGATGAATTAAATTATACAGATATGAGATTAATGATGTATATTGATATGGAAATATTGAAATGTGAAAATGAGAACGTGAATTCTGAAACGTATATACTGGAATATGATTAATGAAATGTCAATACCACAAAATAATTGTGGGTATGTGGTAGTGAACCCTGATGGATGGTTATGGAAACTCTAATGATGGGTTGTGATATTGACCACAGTACCGTTGCTAGTGGTGTAGTGCAACCACACGGACTCTTGAAACGTGTGGCGTGACACTCGACTGAGCTGTTTTATAGAGTTGTTGTGCCCCCTGAGTCCAGATCAGAGCTATAGGTCGGCCAGTCACTACAGATGCGAGATATGTGATATGATATTTTGATCTAACCAGGTCGGCCAATCGCGGTTAGATCCAGCCTTCGGGTCGCACAACCTTGACCATGGGGGGGAAGCATGGCATGAAAAGAAAGATCCTCAGGGTAGCCATGAGTTACAGACGTGATGTTGGTACTAGGTACCAAGGATACTCATGAGCTGGATAGTAAAATGGAAACGGAAAGTGAAAAAAATGATAAAACGAACTAAAATGAGAAATGAAAGAAATAATGGAAATTGAGAAATAGAGAATGGTAAAATTAAGAAATGGAACCGTGTGAGTTAATAATATAAATAATTGAGGCGAAGTGAAACTCTCCGCCTGAGAGCTTACTGAGTAAAATGAGTGCACTGATAAGGTATCAGATATGACCATACCTGACTGCATAACGTGTTAGGACAGAGGGAAGCTACCTGTATGGGCGGGTAATCTTTCCTATTCTCAGAAAATTCGTAGGTAAATAGGTGTTGGAATGATTGAATTTGAGAAATAATTTTAAAGCTTATAAAAGCTTGTGTTGTATATCTATATGATTATGAGAATATAATTATCAGTGTATTTTTCTCTGATAAAATGTTGATTTGAAAAGTAAAGTGCATTATAACTGAACTCATATGACCGCACACTGTAAATAATTTATTCCTTCTTATTGAGATGTGTCTCACCCAAATTATCTAAATTTTTTAAGGAACAGGGATAGGCCAGGTGATAGAGTTCCGTGACCATAAGGAGCTGAGACTCTGACACACAGGGTGAGTTTTTGGACTAAGGGAGGTGTAGTTCCCCTAAAGTTGAGTTGTTTTTGAGTTTGTGATGGTAATGTATTTATATATATATGTATGTTGACACTTTGGGTATTGTATTCTAGTTGTTAAGTATGTACTATCTTCCTCTGTTAGGTTGTATAAATAAAATGACTTTCTACCCGGTACCCAATGCGGGTCGGGTCATATGAATGGTAATAGGTTTGTTGACGTGGCTGATTTGTAAATGTTGTTGATGATGAGTGAATATTTATTTATTATTGTTTTATATAAAAAAAATTGTATGAAAATGGGTGTCACAACAGGAGTGCGAAGAAGTTATATTTGTCACAGGAGGAGTACATTGAGAAAGTGTTTCAAAGGTTCAATATGGACAAAGCAAAAGTGGTTAGCTCTCCTCTTGCTACCCACTTTGGACTAAGTACAAAGGAATCTCCTTCTACAGATAAGGAAAAGGAAGACATGGAAAGAGTTCCTTATGCCTCAGCAGTAGGAAGTTTGATGTATGCAATGGTTTGCACAAGACCAGATATAGCCTATGCAGTTGGTGTAGTTAGCCGATTCTTGTCAAATTCGGGAAGAAAGCACTAGAATGCAGTGAAGTGAATCATGAGGTATCTTCATGGCACTTCTAGTGTTAGACTTGGTTTGGGAAACGGACAACCGTTGTTAGTTGGCTACACTGATCCAGATATGGCTGGGGATGTGGATACTTATAAGTCTACTTCGGGCTATTTGATAACTTTTGCAGGTGGAGCTATAGCTTGGCAATCGAGACTTTAGAAGTGTATTGCTCTTTCTACAACAAAAGGTAGAGTTTATTGCAGCAACGGAAGTAACTAAAGAGTTACTATGGGCAAAGAAGTTCTTCAGAGAACTTGGTTTCAAGCAGCAGAGGTATGTATTGTTTTGTGATAGTCAGAGTGTTATTCATCTTGTTAAGAATTCCAGTTTCCATGCAAGATCAAAGCACATTGATATATGATACTATTAGATCAGAGATGCGTTGAACGATAAGTTACTGGAACTTGAGAAGGTTCACACTAATGATAATGATTCTGATATGTTGACAAAGACACTACCAAGGGAGAAGCTTGAAGTTTGTTGTTCGATCGCTGGAATGACGATTCCCTCCACATAGTCGGAAAGGGGGAGATTTGTTGGGTTATTTCCTTCCATATGGAGGAAAGCCCAAGTGGGCTTTATTAAAAGTCCAAAGCTTAGCCCTTTAGTGTGATAACTTAAAGGAAGTTATAAAAAGAGAATGGAAAAGGGAGGAGTCGTCACTTCTCAAAAGAAAGAGAGAAAAACGTGATTTTTCTCATGCTACCCAGATTTCATCAAGACTCTGATCCTGCTTCGTTTGTGGTCCGATCGAACTGAAATTTAGAGAAGAGGTTTATGACTCAAGGAGCTACAATATGAACGATGGAGATCGAATTTTGAGCTCAGGCGTTGTGATTTTTGCCCGTGAACAGTAACCACGATTTTGGTATATCCTCTCCAATTCTCTTTATATTTGTCAAGATTGTTGATATCTTGATAAGATATATTTATAACCTCTAATTGCGATTAGAGAAGACTTGGTTTACCTATTATTTGATTGATAGTGGAGGTTTCAACTGGACTAAGTCTTGTGGTTTTTCTTCCTCACACTAGGGAAGTTGTCCACGTAAAAAATTGCTTTTGTTCTTGTGCCTTGGTGTGATTAATTATTTTACCTATTATTTTCAACATGTATGAAAGTAGAGATACACTATATTTGCTTGCATATAAGGAGTAGTTTTTTGTTGATATCTCTCCTAACAAAATCGACCAGTACAATTGGGTTACACAAAATAAAAAACCGTCAACCAATCCATAAACCATTTGAAATCAATTTTTTGGGTTGGTTTAATTTGGATTGGTTGAAATGATGGTCCTTAATTGATTTGCTATATACCTATATTTTATTTTTTAAAATTAATTTCGAATTTAAGTTGTCTCCCTATTAAGTGTGGACTTATTGACTAGTTTTTCTTTAATTTTAGTCTTTTGCCTTTCCACCAATTTACGAATCTAAAAAATTTTAAATCCAAAATGCGAGAATGAATTCTTAAAGAGTAGTGGGTCGGGCTTTGGGACAATTGAATTTAATTATACGTTACAATTAGAGTAGATGCAAGATTTTTCACCTAACATCATTTATATGGGAATTTAAACTTCATAAATCATGTGACTCAAACTATCTCATGAATGGTCTAAATATGAAAAAAAAAAAAAAATGCAGAAAGAAAACTACCCATTTAAGTAGAGACAAATGATACCGACCTTCCCTGAGATTTAACAAAAAGATAGAGGTCTCTTCTGAGATTTCAAAAATTTTAAAGACTTATCCTAAGGTTTCAAAAATTTCAGGAACCTACTCTAAGATTTTCCAAAAACACACAAATTTCTCTACAAATTTTGCTAAAAGACAAGTCTTTTGAGAAGACGTTTGTGTTTTTTTGTCAAACCTTAAGGGAGATTTGTGACATTTTTGAAATCTCAATGAGGTGTCTAGGATTTTTAAAACCTCAAAGAGATCCTTGTATTTTTTTCCAAACCTTAGGGAGGTGAGTGTTTTTGGATAAAATTCATTAAAATACGCTGAGTTTTCTATAAAATGATAATGCATTTCCTAAGTTTGTAACAATTACTAAAAATTTTTTGAAAATAGTTTATGGGATGAAAATTAATGCGTCAATGAACTAGATAATTTTATTAGACAATATCATTTTGACATAGGCAATTCACAATCAAAAAATATTTTTATAATATTTTTATCTAATTTGAAATATGTAGGTCTTGAACCACATGCTCCACCGCTTATGCGGGCCCTCATTAATTCTTTTGAGTATCTCTAATATTATTTTAATACTATTTTAGTGAGTATCTATAATTACACTTATGCATTATTTTATTATACCAATGAAATATGTTAATATTTAATAGGAATATGACTATTTTATATTTATGGTGATTTTTTTTAATCTTAATTGTTTTTTGTAGTGATGATAGATGTTAGTTTATGAATTTTGATAATATGGAACCACTTATAAAAAAGTATTTATTTGAAAAAATATTTATCTAAAAGTAATACGAGATTACTTACTTATTATAAGTACTTTCATAAATATTTTTCTATAAAATATTTTTTTTCCTTTAAAAAAATAGTTTGGAGAAGTACTTTTTTAAGCAAGTACTTATTTTAGTTTAAACAAACACTACTTATCAATACAAGTACTTAATTTAAATATTTTTCATAATTAGCACTTATTTTTTAAAAGGTCCCAAACAGGGACTTATATGATTGATAACAGTTGCTTCCATCCAAAAATAACACTTTTATTAAAATTGACAAGTTATTGAATGAGGAATATTTTCTAATATTTTGATGACTAGTTATTTTTATTAGACTTAAACAAACTGGGCTTGATTAGCTAGTCTGAAAACCCATTTGCCTAAAATTAAAATTAAGTTGGGTTTTGATTAGAACAAAAATGCATATAACCATGTCAAAATTAAACTCAAAAAATTTTCTTATTCAATTGGTGCAAATTTTAGGAAAAAAATGAAGCTAAATCATTGAATTGGGAAAGTCGAAATCTCGGAATATAAATGAATTTATAAAAATTATAATCTAAAACTTAAGATACTATGAAGTTTTTAGTTATATTGTTATTAACCCACTAGCCTTAATTGCATTGAATCACATCATTGACCCATTGATATGTTGACCCGGTCCTTTCAAGTTAAGAACATTACTTATAATTGTATTTATGTTTTAATTTATTATGATAATAGAATGTGTTTTGATAATAAAATGAAAGAGTAAAAAAGTCATATTATTATTGATGTGAGCCGTGGAAATTGTGATGCCCTAATTTTTTATACAAATATATATATATATATATATATATATATAATAATCAGTAACTCAATCATTTGGCACGTCACAAACTCTGATACCATATCAATATAACCCGACCCAAAATAGGGTACTGGGTAATTAGTTCATCACATACACACACATTCCTAACAATGGAAGTCAATATTTACATACTATCCAGAATACAAATAACCAGAATACTATACATCCATACACAACTCAAAAATCCATAACATTCTCTAGGGGATTACACAAACAGATCCCCAACACAAAATACTTACCCTAAATATCAGGGTACCAGCTCCCCTCTATCATGGAACTCTATCTCTTGGTCTGTTACGATTCCCTAAAATATTTAAATATTTTGGTGAGACAACTATCAATAAGACGGAATAAATTATTTATAGTATGTGACACATGAGTTTAGTTATATCATAATACACTCATTTCAATGATTATATCTTTTGAGAAAATATACCGATAAATACTCATAATCATATAGATATAAAACATAATCTTTATAAGCTTTAATTCCATTTCTCAAATTCATACACATACAACCAATATTTATCAGTGAAAGTTTTCAAGGCTAGGGGAGATTATACGCTCATACATGTAGCGCCCCTCTGCTCTGACATCGTTTGTAACCTTACCCGATTAACTCGAGTGAGGTTACAACTGATACTTATTAGGGCACTCACCTTATTCAGTAAGCTCTCGGGCGGAGAGTTTTATTTTTCCCTAATTATTTATGCAATTAAACTCACACTCTTTCATTTCTCATATTCATTTCACAGTCTAGCTCATGAGTGTCCTCGGTAACCAGTTCACATTTTGTCGGTAACTCATGGCTACCCTAAGTATATTTTCCACATCATGCTTCCCCCCCATGATCAGGGTTGTGCAGTCCAAAGGCTGGATCTAAACCGCGATTGGCCCACCCGGTTAGATCAAAATAAGAAATCCATCAGTTCTTCTGTAGTACGATTGACCTGCCTAACCCTGGTCCGAACTCTAAGGGGCAAAACTAGCCTTCTCACTAGCTCAATCGACTATCACACCACGCTCTCCACGAGACTGTGTGGTTGCACTTATCATCCCACTAGCAACGATACCGTACTTTCAGAAATACTCCAGTCCATTAGGGTTCTCATTTCCATATTTTTATATTCACATTTCAATATTCACAATTCAATATTCACAATTCAGTATTCACATTGCAGTATTCACATTTTAATATGTGGGTACATTTCATCACATTAGTAATATTCTTATCATTTTCTAATTCATTCTCATCATATCATTACTCATTTCATCTCATATCGGTATATAACTCAATTCAATATTTTAGTTTAAAATATCTCTATACCAACATATTTTATATCACGTATATTTTCGTTTCAAGTAAACACATCTATATATCACATTTTATCATAATATTGTTAAACATACCCGTATATCATATTTCATCATTTCCTAGTAAAACCATTTCTGCATATCATGTTTCGTCATTTCTATAAAACATATCTTTCTTTCTCATATTTTCATTTTGGTATCAACATATCAATATATTTCATATTCTCATTTCTTCCTATTACAAAACTTATACATATATATTCCATTTTATCACAATCCCAATATAAAATATTATTCGCGTTCCTCATGCCACACAATTTTATATGATATTCTCAATAAAATATTCACAAGAAAAATATTTTAATTTCATTTTCACATATTTACTCAACTAATAGTTCTAAAAAATAACTGTTATAATTTATTCCCTTTACCTGACTTACTGAGAGACCTGCTAAAAATTCTAAATTCACATCTGCGTTCAGAACTCAAAACCCTGAAATCACATTTTCCCCAATTCAATTAACTCAACCCCAAAATTACAATGATTTTAACATTTCCTAGGCCCACATACTCCTAATACTAATTAAAATTTAAAAATAATTAACAAACTTAATTCCACTATCCTACCCTAGCCTTGAAGTAGTAATTAGGAAACCCAAATTAAAAATATACTCCTATTAAAATGACAAGGATCGGACCTAAGACCCTGTGGTGGTGTCCGATCGTCGATTTGGCTAAAGATTTAAAGAGAAATTGAGGGGAGAGAGAGAGAGAGAGAGAGAGAGAGAGAGAGAGAGAGGAAGAGAGAGATTATCTTACCTCAGGAGTGGTGCCTACGTCGCTCTTACGATAAATCCACTCCGGTTAAAATGTCGGCGACGGAGAATGCAACTTAGGGGTATCTTCCATTTTTCGATCGACGCTCGTTTGGCGGAGGAAATTAAGGAGAGAGAGAGAGAGAGGGGTTAAGAAGAGAGACGGAGAGAAGAAGAAGAAGAAGAAAGCGTAAAAAAGGGGGGTTTTTTCTCTAAAATCACTAGGAAGTCTCAGACTTCCTATTGATATATATATTATTATAACTTTATATAATTATATTATATTATATTTTATTTTATTAATATATTATTATATTATATTATATTATTTAATTATTTTTTATTTTTTTATTTTAACTTTAACTTTAATTTTAATTTTAATTTTTTGTTTTATATTCACTACATCCTCCTATAATAATTATTTTTGGGGTTTTACAAAAATAGTAGTTGACTAGTAAAGTGTTTCTATCAATAAAATTGTAAAAGGAGTTGTTTTATGGTAATTGTTTGATATTTATGGGTTGTAAATAAAAATTAATTAAAATACATACAATATTTTTTCCCCCTGAGTTTATATAGAGTCAAATGTAATGTTTGAACTCTAAGGTCTTATGCAAAACGTTAGATGATTTTGTTTATAAAATAGTATGAGAAAGTTGAAGGTATTTTCACTTGGACAGTCTTCGGCTAAATGAAAATTATATATATTTTTTCATAAAAAAGATAAGAGGAATTATTTTTTGACGAAATAAATAAATTTTTTTCATTTGTTAGGAGAGTAAATTACTTTCTTTAATTGAGTAATTACTTTTTTAATATAATAGGTTAAGTCCTTTATCTTAACCAAGATATCACATTATTAACAGTGAAGGCCCATTTTAACAAATTTGTATTTTTTTTAAATTTATTAGAGGCTTAAATTGAGCTTAAACTGCACAATGGGAGGCAACGTCTCTCATCCCGTACTAGGGGTGGAAACAGATTAACGGCCTAGATTTGGGCGGGTCATAAACGGGTCAGGATTAAACGGATTTGGGTTTGGGTTGACCCGTTTATTAACGAGTGAGTATTATGTAAATCTAAACCCGGTCGTTTAATAAACAGATCATAAACAGGTCACCCATTTAAAAAATATAATTTACTTATTTTAAAAAATTTTAAACATTTCATATAAAATGACATTTAAAAAAAAAACACTCATTTATTTTATTTTTAAGCGGGTCATAAACGGGTTACCCACCCGAACCCACCTAACTTATTTAATAAACGGGTTTAGTCCGAGTTGACTCGTTTATAAACAGATAAATTTGTATTAAAATCAAATCCGGTTTAAACAGGCAGGTCACGAGTCACCCGTCGGGTTTCAACCCGTTTTGCCACCCCTATCCCATACCCTTTTCTCCTAATTGTAATTTTAAAATTTTATATATGTTTGTGTATGTGCATGTGTATGTGTTTATGTGTACACTGATGCTACGTATGTAGACATGAATTTTTATATCATATTTTATTCAAATCAAAGGCTCCCTAAACATAAGCGGAGTATCTTTGCAAACACAGTTACATTAATATGATTTGATTCAAAACCTTTAACTAGTGAAGACAATAGTTCACATCTTAAGTTTAAAGACTTTAAAAGTTATTTTTTATGTTTTATCACAATACCATTTTATCCATAATGTTAATCAAAACATAAAAATAAATTTTGTGTTAAAAATATTTCACTAAAACTACTTCAAAATAAATAGACACATCTAATTCTTTTTACTACAAAAATTTAAACATAACTATATATATATATATATATATATATATATATATGAAAATTGCAAACTTTGGCGTACTACTGACTGCATGTCTCTCAATATACAAAAAAAATCTTTTAATAATTTTTCCTTTAGTTAGTCGATGATTATTTGTTAAAATGCCCTTTTTATGCAAGTGTAACAAGTCTATATTAATTTTATTAGAACTTATAGGAAATAAGATATTTGCTCATCTTAATTCTTTTAACACTCAAAAACTATTATTACACTAGGGACATAAATTTTGAAAAACATTACAGACATAAATACTGTATATGAAATAAATTTGCTTGTTACGGGAAAATTTAAGTGTGAAATTAATCTAGAAAAATAAAATACACATGTGGACCGTACTAATACTGAGTGAGAATTTCAAATGTAAACCTTGAACAAAATTTAATTCTATATATTTGATTACATATTTCTAAATAAATGTAATAAATCAAAAATACATATTATGATCAATTTGAATTTCAAATTTCTACTTAAGATACCCTTGTAACTACCTATAACTATCATAAAATATTCTTATGATCCATCATAACTTTTTTTTAAAATAAAATTAAATACCTTTCAACTCTTAATTATTTTTATTATTATTTTTCAAATTAAATGTAAAGTTTTATTAAAAAAAAAAACATGAGTATAGTGCATATCCATGGCTACTTTTGATAATTTGAATCTAAATTAATTTTATAATTTTAAAAAAAAAATGAATTAATTTTACAGTTGTCAATATATGTAATAGAAACGTAACGTGTTATATATATTTCTATATTTTTTAATAATTTAAATTTGAAGTAATTTTATAATTTTAGTGTATGTAAATAAAAAAAATAGATAAAAAAGTGGAAACTAATAATTCAGAATAATTTTATAATATAGAAGTACTGAAAAGGAAAGTGGTTGAAGTGGACCAATCACATGAAGAGAAGAAGAGAGAGAAAAACTAAAAGTCAAAAAAGAAATAGTGGGATCCACTCATGTTGAGGGTTAAATTTAAAAATTTAGTAAGACTCACGAGAACCATTATTGCTAGCCTGTAAACATACAGAGAGAGAGAGAGAGAGAGAGAGAGGAGAGAGAGAGAGAGAGAGGAGAGAGAGAGAGAGAGGAGAGAGGAGAGAGAGAGAGAGAGAGAGAGAGAGAGAGAGAGAGAGAGAGAGAAACTAAGGACCAAAAAAAAAAAAAAGTAGATCAGAAAAAATCAGCACCCGTTTATAAAAAAAGAGAAAGGAGTTTAAAAAATAAATTAAAAACTAACGAAACCCGTGAGGGGCCCTCCTATTGATTTGTTGACAAAGAAAGACAGAAAGGCAACAGAGAGGGCAAAAAAATGTAATTTTTTTTTAAAGAAATCAACACCATGTGTCAATGCTAGATTGGCCTCTTATTTCAAAATTAAGATATAATATAATTTGATAGATACAATATCAAATATAATGACCTTATGTTTGAACAACTTTTGAATTTGAATTTGTATTGAGATGTAAAATTGTATTAAAATTTGTTTACATCTATCCAAATCCAAATCAAATATCTAAAATTCATGCTTCCAAATGTAAAATGAATATAAATTAATATATTACAAATTTTATCATTTTAGTGGACAATTGCACCTACCTAAGTTTGCCCATGACTTTGATATTGACTTGAAAATGTTATACCCTTCCTAATTGCATTACTCTCTAAATTTCAATTAATTAGTTAAGCCCATTGTTTTAGCAACCAAATTAGGCCAATGTTGGTAAATGCAAATTCCGTTCCCATTTAAAAGTTTACAAAAAGTCCATTCGATGATTGAGTTGATGTAGCAATCAATTTTAAAGTCATTATTTGTTGCTCATAAAGTTGGTGATTTGTGATCTTTAGGTAGTTTTTTGGTAATACCATTTTTTTTCTTCATTTTTTATAATTCCTAAAATACCCTTAGCTATACGAGTTACCAATTATCATGTAATTAGGACATTTTCACTTACCATTGATGCATACCTAATTTAACAAAATAATTTCAAAAAAAGTGTTTTGGCATTTGCGAAAAATCACTGTATCCCCACAACTAGATATTATAAATTATCCACTTCTGTAAAAATAAATACACGCTTCTCTTTGTACAGAGATCGTATTTAATGGTCAGAATCTATCATTGTGTCAGAAACACGTGTGGTGCTAAATCAAAAAAGTGGTTAAAAATTTACTACTCATTTATACCTAACTCGAACATATTTTAGTAATATTAATGACTTAGAGACACGACATAACTCTAATCGCTTTCGAGAGTCAGATCCTTAACTTTCATGAATAGCGACAAAATGTTGTAATTACTCCAACTGTCAACGGTCAGGGTGCAATCAACAAACTCATACCAGCACGATCGCCAACTAACAATTATATTTTAATAGGTAAAATCAAGCGGTATAATTTATAACGTCTTTTTCCTTGGTTTTTTGGGGTTTTTTTTTTTTATTTGGCTCCTACATCTCAAGATCAAGCAAAAATTAGGAAGCAAATCAAAAGAGAAGGCTTCTTCTTTACACTTTTTTTTTTCAAAGATAGAAAACTCCATCCCACCCCAAAGCCCAAGTGAGGATTAAGCCTACATGTCATTAAGAAAATACACACACAATTCTTCAAAAAAAGAAAAGATAAAGAGAAATGGTATTGTAGATGGGAGGAAAAAGAATACCTTTTTTAGCAAGCCATTTATTAGGTCATGTGAGTCTCCAAGCGCCCAACTCAAGCTATAAACCACAGACCTCCTCCTAAACAAACCAAAACTCCTCCTTTGCCTTGCCTGTTGTTTTCGAATTTTGGTCCTCCTAAGTTCGAACAATTTTCTTCCCTTTTCTATAAGGTGCATAAATTGGTATGAACCTCACTATAAATATTTTCTCATTCCGTTGGTAGCTAGCCAGTCCATCCCTAGAATCACCTCGAACTCATACATCTCTAAAATCACCAAATTAACTAGTAAAGACCTCTCCTGAATACAGACTGAACAATTTCTGAGTACCTTTCTACATGACACTACAACCCCAGTCGGCGTAGAAATTGACAAACTAATATCTAACAACCAAATTTCTATCCCACAAAATTTAACAAATTCCTGGGCGATAAAAGAATGAATCGCCCTTGAGTTAAACAAGGTAGTACCTTTATATAACAGTATTAACACAGTACCTGTCACGACATCTTCTGCCACCTCAACGTCTCTTGGTGTCAATGCGTAGACTCGTGCTGGGCAGTATTCCTCTACTAACCGCCTCAGGATGCTTGGTGATCTCCTCTATACGGTCTAGGAGCAGGCACAATCGCTGGCGATGCTCGGCAATGTGTCACTATATGGCCATGTCGATAGCATCGGTAACATATCACCACTCTGGCCCGACACTCTCTTGGGTGTCTCCTATAACATATAGGACAGGGAGGGGGCATCAGTCTGCCCTGTACTATTCGGTCTCTCATCCCCTGTCTCTGACCACCTCTACTATCTTGCCTCCTCCATGGCTCCCAGCTGGACCCTACTTGAAAATCTGGAGGCATGGGCCTCTTCCTTTGATTCTATTCCGCAGCGCCTCTCTAAAGGCCACTCTCAATCATTGTAACTCTATCAACTATCTCTGAAAAAGTTTGGACTCGGAAGCGTACAACCTACTCATATAATCCCTGGCTCAGGCCTTCCTCAAACTTCCTCGCCTTCTTTTCCTCATCTGACACTAGATATGGAGCAAACTGGGATAGGTCAATGAATCTGGAAGCATACTGTTGCACCATCATGTGTCCCTATGTAACGACCCGAAGAATAATGGTATTTAAATAATAAAGAGGGAGGGAAATGGAAACAGAAACAGAAGGAGGCAGTAGGCTTCATCGATGAACGCTTAGCATTCGTCAACGACATTGCATTTTGAATATAATAACCCGAAATTTTTTACACAGGGTCTCATCGACGAACACAGGGAGTTCGTTGATGAGTGCATAAGTAGGTCTCGTCGACGAAGCCACGCCTCGTCGACTAGAAGATACCGAGAGGGGTTTTTGGACAGTCTGAATTTTGTCGACAAGGAGATTGGGTTCATCGACGAAATTACTTAAGGACTCGTCGACGAGGTGATGTGTCTTGTCGAAGAATCCGACCCTATAAATAGTGAAGACTCAGATTTTTCAGCATTATTTGGCGCAAAACACTCCTTTTTCTTTCTCTACGCCCCTCTCCCCTTCTTTCTTCGATTCTAGCTCTGTTTCTTACCAGATTGAAGATCTGAGGCTACCACGACGCTCTTAGCAAAGTTCTCTGCAAGTCTGCTAGAGCTGATCGTGGGAGAAGTTGGTTTGAAATTCATCCGAAATCCAAGGCAAGGTATTTTATTCAGATTATGCCTTCCTTGTAGTTATAAGAAATGTTATAGGTAAGAAAAAACTGATGTTTTGTTTTGGGGGATGTAATTTTCAGGGAGTTGAGTGGAGAACCTTGCGGGTGTAGGGTTAGAGTTCAATGAGAGGGTTTTCAGATTTAAGGTAAGGGAAATATGCTATGCTAAGAGTTTTAAGAATAATAACAGAGATTTCACAGATACATACATACCAGTTTAATATACAATTTTTATAGAATGAGATTTTTAATGTTTGTGTGGTCTGAGTAGATATTTACCTGATGTAGAATTTATACAGTGTTTCAGCATCTTATGTTATATAGTATATATATATATATATATAGATATTCAAAGATATTTAATAGACAGATTTATACAGATTTTATTCAGTTCAGTATATTATAGTATTTACAAAATGTCATGTTTTCCTAAATGCCATAACACACAGTTTATACAGACAGTTTATAAGGACAAATTATATAGTTATAGCATCAAGATGCTACAGTTACTCAAATATTACAGTATTTACAGTACAGAATCATAGCGTTATGGCTATTTTGGAAACATGATGAAAATAGCAAAGATATATTTATAAATGTACTTACATAGTATCAGATCCCTATGAAAATATTACAGACAGATACAGTTTACAGAGCACGGTACCGTTGTTATATACAGATAGAGTGCAACCACATATCTTAGATAGTGTGTGGGTACCATCTAACCGTGCTTGAAGAGGATGCAGCTCCCTAAAACACTGGGTTGAGGGGGCCAGTTAGATGAGGTAGCAGCCAGTCCCGAGCTTAGGAGTGGATGCAGTTTGGTCGGGCTGAGGTAGGGTAGAGTATGATGACTGACCTAGAGGGCCGACCAGGTTAAGTCCCGCCTACGGGCCGCACAACCCTGTCATAAGGGGTTAAATCATGACATACAGAGTCCCAGGGAAAGAGCACAGTTATTTATATGTATACAGTTTGATAGCTTTCGTTGTATATAGTATGATATAGCAGTATGAATGATAGAAAGTTCAAATGATGTAAATGTTTTAAGCTACTATACATGTGTTGTACAGATTTTCTAGATCGGGCAATTTTATATATATTAATTTTATAGTTTTACGACTCGTTCGCCACACACTAGTAATAGCATATTTCCACTTACTGAGCGTTGTCTTACCCTATTATTTTACCATTTTCAGGCGAGCTAGCTAAGCGAGCAGATCAGGCTTACAGATAGAAGGATTTCTTGATAGCCTTGGTTTTAGGATAAGTTTATGACAGGGTTTTGTGTTTTTTTGGGGTAGACGATACTCGAGGGAGTTATAGTATATGGATATGGTCTGTATGTACAGAATTCTGGTATTGTATAGCATATGTGGTTGTAAGACTTATATTTCCGCTGCTTAGGTATGGTTATATAGATACATAAAAATTAAAAAAAATGGAAAAATTTTAAGGATGTTACACCCTATGCCAAACTCAAAAGCTCTACTGCTTTTGAACTCCTGTTAGTAGCAGGAAAGTACCGCTAAAAAAATTTCTCATTGAAACGGCTTCATGTCATTACTTTAGGTTCAGGCCTCTGTTCCTCTAACATTCTCGCCAATCTCCACCCGTGTTTAGCCTCTCCCATGAATTTAAAAGTAGCAAACATGATCCTCTGCTCATCAGTACATGGGAGGACTGCCAATGTCTCCTCAATCTCCTGGATCCAATCCTCAGCCCTAAATGGGTTAGCCCCTCCAAAAAAAGATGGGGGGGTTCATGCGCGTGAACTGCTCAATCATACAGCTACGCTCCCCTAAATTCCTGGCTATCTCTACCATTACCTTCTGGGTGACGCTACATAACACTACATTGGGATCTCCGCCACCATATTAGAAAGCCCTGCCTCATCACCTCTTGCTTTTGTATTACTGTTCCTAGGGTCCATCCCTAAAAAGGAAGCAAACAGTCTTAGAACCCTATCATCATAACACAACCTATATACACATCCAACTATAACCAATAAAATATTCCTTTATAACCATTCATCCTAATATCCTTAAATTTCCTAACTTAAGATTCAGTCCTACCACTCTGAAACAAGAATCGGCGATAGTTTGCTGTGGTTTTCCTGAAGTCATCACCCCAAGAAAATCACAAAAACAACCACGAAACTCTTGCGTTCAGGCCACAAGATAGAATCCTAAATTCCAATCTTATCCTCCACAATGTCTGACTCATATCCTAGCCTACCCATCTCCTACTCTCATCAAAATCCATTCCTATACTCTGGTATTGTATTTCGTTGTTTACTAAAGTCTGCAGAATCTAGCAACCTAGGCTCTGATACCAAACTATGATGCCCTAATTTTTCATACAAATTATATATATACAATAATCAGTAACTCAATCATCTGCCACGTCACAAACTTTGATATCATATCAATATAACCCAACCCGAAATAAGGTATCGAGTAATCAGTTCATCATATACACACAAATTCCTAATAGCAGAAGTCAATATTTACATACTATCCAGAATACAAATAACCAGAGTTCTATTCATCTGTACACAACCCAAAAAATCCGTAACATTCTCTAAGGGATTACACAAACAGATCCCCGACACAAAACACTTACCCTCACTATCAGGGTACCAGGTCTCCTCTATCCTAGAACTCTATCTCTTGGTCTATTACGGTTCCCTGAAATATTTAAATATTTAGGTGAGACAACTCTCAGTAAGATGGAATAAATTATTTACAGTGTATGGCACATGAGTTTAGTTATATCATAATACACTCATTTCAATGTTTATATCTTTTGAGAAAATATACCGATATGTACTCATAATCATATCGATATAAAACATAATCTTTATAAGCTTTAATTCCATCTCTCAAACTCATACACATGCAACCTGATGACTTTGGTGTATTCCCAAGAGAGAGGGTGAATTGGAATTTTAAAACTTATTCCTAGGTTAAACTAGATATTAGCAGTATTTCACAACCTAGGGTCTTTCTAGGCAATCCCAAATATGCAGATAAATATAATATGTGAAAATTTAAATCATGCACATCATTCACACTGTAACATACACATGTAGTGCAGAAATATAAACAGACAGATGATATGTTATCGGGGTTCGGCCAATACTGCCTATGTCTCCGCCTTGGCACATCCGCACAAAAATTACACTATAAGCTCACTTAACAGGTAGAGCGGCATCGTTTACAGCTAAGTCAATATTTATTAGCGAAAGTTCCCGAGGATAGGCGCCCCTCTACTCTGACATTGTTTGTAACCTTACCCAATTAACTTGGGTGATACTACAACTAATACTTCTTAGGGTACTCACCTTACTCAGTAAGCCCTCGAACAAAGAGTTTTACTTTGTCCTAATTATTTATGCAATTAAACTCACACTCTTTCGTTTCTCATATTCATTTCATAATCTAGATTATGAGTGTCCTCGGTAACCAGATCACATTCTATCTATAACTTATGGTTGCCCTGGGGATATTTTCCACGTCATGCTTCCCCCCATGATCAGGGTTGTAGGATACGAAGGCTGGATCTAAACTGTGGTTGGCCCACCTGGTTAAATGAAAAACAGAAATCCATCAGTTCTTCTGTAGTATGATTGGCTTGCCTAACCCTGGTCCGGATTCCAGGGAGCAGAACTACCCTTCTCCCTGGCTTAATCAACTGACACACCACACTCTCCACAAGACCGTGCGGTTGTACTTATCATCCCACTAGCAATAATACCGCGCTTTAAAAAAAAAATAATACTCCACTCCATCAGGGTTCTCATTTCCACATTTCCATATTCACATTTCAATATTCACAATTCAACATTCACAATTCAGTACTCATATTGCAACATTTACATTGCAGTATTCACATTTTAGTATGTTGGTACATTTCATCACATCAGTAATATTCTCATCATTTTATCATTACTCATTTCATCTCATATCAATATATTAATAAATTCAATATTTTAGTATAAAATATCTCTATACCAACATATTTTGTATCACGTATATTTTCGTTTCAAGTAAACACATCTATATCTCACATTTTATCGTAACATTGTGAAACATACCTATATATCATATTTCATCATTTCCTAATAAAACCATTTATGCATATAATGTTCGTCATTTCTATAAAACATATCTTTCTTTCTCATATTTTCATCTCGATATCAATATATCAATATATTTCATATTCTCATTTCTTCCCATTACAAAACATATATATTCCATTTTATCACAATCCTAGTATAAAATATCATTCACGTTCCTCATGCCACACAATTTCATCGGATATTTTCAATATAATATTCACAGGGAAAATATCTTAATTTCATTTTCATATATTTACTCAACCAGTAGTTCTCAAAAATAATTGTTATAATTTATTTCCCTTACCTAATTTACTGAGAGGTCTGCTAAAAATCCTTGATCCACGTCCCTGGCGTTTAGAACTCAAAATCCTGAAATCACATTCTTCTCAGTTCAATTAACTCAACCCCAGAATTACAATTATTTTAACATCTTCTCGGCCCACACACTCCTAATACTAATTAAACTTCAAAAATAATTAATGGACATAATTCCATTATCCTACCCTAGCCTTGGAGTGGTGCTTAGGAAACCCAAATTAAAAATCTACTCCAATCAAAATGATGAGGATTGGAGTTAGGATCCTGTGGTGGTGTCTGATCGTCAATTTGGCTAAAGATTTAAAGAGAAATTGAGGAGAGAGAGAGAGGTTATCTTATTCCAAGAGTGGTGTCTATGTCGCTCTTACAACAAATCCACTCTGGTTAATATGTCGGTGGCAGAGAATGAAATTCAGGGATATTTTCCATTTTTTGATCAACGTCCGTTTGTTCGAAAAAATCAAGGAGAGAGAGTGGTTAAGGAGAGAGACGGAGAGAAAAAGAAGAAAACATAAAAAAAGGGTTTGTCTCTAGAATAAACAGAAAGTCTCAAACTTCCTGTTAATAACTTTTACAACAAATCCATTATGGTTAAAATGTCGGTGGCGGAAAATGGAACTCAAGGGTATCTTCCATTTTTTCGATCGACCCCCGTTTGGCCGAAAAATCGAGGAGAGAGAGAGAGAGAGAGAGAGAGAGAGAGAGAGAGAGAGGGGTTAAGGAGAGAGGCAGAGAGAAGAAGAAAAAAAAAACATAAAAAGGGGGGGTTTGTCTCTGGAATCAAAAAGAAGTCAGACTTCCTGTTGATATATATATATATATATATATATAGTTATATAATTATATTATATTAACATATAATCATATTATATTATATTATTTAATTAATAATTATTATTTAATTAATTAATATTTATTTATTTATTTATTTTTAATTTTAATTTTACTTTTTTTAAAAATTTTTTACATTCACTACATCCTTCTGTAATAATTCTTTTGGGGCGTTACAGAAATAATAGTTGACCAGTGCAGTGTTTCTGTCAATAAAATTGTAAAAGGGGTTGTTTTATGGTAATTGTTTGATATTTATGGGTTGTAATATCAAATTAATTAAAATATATATAATATTTTTTTTTTTCTGAATTCATAGAGTCAAATGTAATGTTTGAGTTCTAAGGTCTTATGCAAATGGTTAGATGATTTTGTTTATAAAATAGTATGAGAAAGTTCAAGGTATTTTCACTTGGACAATCTTTTGCTAGATGAAAATTATATATATATATATATATATATATATGTATATATATATATTTCATAAAAAAGAATAAGAGAAGTTATTTTTTGACGAAATAAATAAATTTTCTTCATTTGTTAGGAGAGTAAATTACTTTCTTTAATTGAGTAATATCTTTTTTAATATAATATGTTAGGTTCCTAATCTTAATCAAGATATCACATTATTAATAGTAAATGCCCATTTTAACAAATTTGCATTTTTTAAAATTTGTTAAAGGCTTAAATTGAGGTTAAACTGCACAATGGGAGGCAACATCTCTCTTCCCATACTAGGGGTGGCAAAACGGATTAACAGTTCGGATTCGGGCGGGTCATAAACGGGCCGAGGTTAAATGGGTTTGGGTTTGAATTGACCTATTTATTAACGAGTGAGTACTACGTAAATCTAAACTTGTCCGTTTAATAAACAGATCATAAATGGATCACTCATTTAAAAAATATTATTTACTCATTTTCAAAATTTTTAAATATTTCATATAAAATGACATTTATAAAAAACACTCATTTATTTTATTTTTAAAGTCAAATCCGGTTTAAACGAGCGGGTCACGGGTCACCCGTCGGGTTTCGACCCGTTTTCCCACCCCTATCCCATACCCTTTTCTCCTAATTGTAATTTTAAAATTATATATATATATATATATATATATATGTGTGTGTGTGTGTGTGTGTGTGTGTGTGTGTGTGCGTGCGTGCGTGCATGTGAATGTATTTATGTATATACTGACGTTGCATATGTAGACATGAATTTTGGACATTGAATTTGAATTTTGATAGATTTGAACAAATTTCAATACAATTGTATATCATATTTTATCCAAATCAAAGGCTCCCTAAACATAAGTTGAGTATCTTTGCAAACCCTATAAAGTTGTTTTTAAAACCTTTGACTAGTAAAGGCAATAGTTCACATCTTAAGTTCAAAGATTTTAAACCTTGAGCAAAATTTAATTCTACATATTTGATTACATATTTCTAAATAAATGTAATAAATCAAAAATACATATTATGATCAATTTGAATTTCAAATTTCTACTTAAGATACCCTTGTAACCACCTATAACTATCATAAAATATTCTTATGATCCATCATAACTACTCTTTTAAAATAAATTTAAATACCTTTCAACCCTTAATTATTTTTATAATTATTTTTTAAAATTAAATATAAAGTTTTATTAAAAACGCATGCGTATAGTGCATATCCATGGCTACTTTTGATAATTTGAATCTAAATTAATTTTATAATTTTTTTTAAAAAAGAATTAATTTTATAGTTGTCAATATATGTAATAGAAACGTAATGTGTTATATATATTTCTATATTTTTTAATAATTTAAATTTAAAGTAATTTTATAATTTTAGTGTATGTAAATAAAAAAAATGATAAAAAAGTGGAAACTAATAATTCAGAATAATTTTATAATATAGAAGTACTGAATAGGAAAGTGGTTGAGGTGGACCAATCACATGAAGAGAAGAAGAGAGAGAAAAACTAAAAACCAAAAAAGAAAGAGTGGGATCCACTCATATTGAGGGTTACAAAATTTAAAAATTTAGTGAGACTCACAAGAACCATTCTTGCTAGCCTGCAAACATACAGAGAGAGAGAGAGAGAGAGAGAGAGAGAGAGAGAGAGAGAGAGAGAGAGAGAGAGAGAGAGAAAAGCTAAGGACAAAAACAAAGTAGATGGGAAAAAACCAACGCCTACTTATAAAAGAAAGAGAACGGAGTTTAAAAAATAAATTAAAAACTAAAGAAACCCGTGAGGGGCCCTCGTATTGATTTGTTGACAAAGAGAGACAGAAAGGCAAGAGAGAGGACAAAACAATGTAATTTTTTTTAAAAAAAAAATCAACACCATGTGTCAATGCAGATTGGCCTATTATTTCAAAATTAAGATATAATATAATTTGACAGATACAATATCAAATATAGTGACCTTATGTTTGAACAGCTTTTGAATTTGAATTTGTATTGAGATGTAAAATTGTATTAAAATTTGTTTACATCTATCCAAACGCAAATCAAATATCTGGAATTCATGCTTCCAAATGTAAAGTGAATATAAATTAATATATTACAAATTTTATCATTTTAGTAAGACAATTGCACCTACCTAGGTTTGCCCATGACTTTGATATTGACTTGAAAATGTTATCCCCTTCCTAATTGCATTACTCTCTAAATTTCAATTAGTTAGTTAAGCCCATTGTTTTAGCAACCAAATTAGGCCAATGTTGGTAAATGCAAATTTTGTTCCCATTTAAAAGTTTAAGAGAAGTCCATTCGATGATTGAGTTGATGTAACATTCAATTTTAAAGTCATTATTTGTAGCTCATAAAGTTGGTGATTTGTGATCTTTAGGTAGTTTTTTGGTAATACCATTTTTTTTTTTCATTTTTCATAATTCCTAAAATACCTTTAGCTATATGAGTTACCAATTATCATGTAATTAGGACATTTTCACGTACCATTGATGCATACCTAATTTTAAAAAATAATTTCAAAAAAAGTGTTTTGGCATTTGTGAAAAATCGTTGTATCCCCACAACTAGATATTATAAATTATCCACTTCTGAAAAATATAAATACACGCTTCTCTTCGCTACAGAGATCGTATCTAATGGTCAGAATCTATCATTGTGTCAGAAACACGTGTGGTACTAAATCAAAAAAGTGGTTAAAAATTTACTACTCTTTTATACCTAACTCGAACATATTTTAGTAATATTAATGACTTAGAGACGCGACATAACTCTAATCGCTTCCGAGAGTCAGATCCTTAACTTTCATGAATTGCGACAAAATGTTGTAATTACTCCAACTGTCAACAGTCAAGGTGCAATCAACAAACTCATGTCCGCACGATCGCCAACTAACAATTATATTTTAATAGGTAGAATCGAGCGGTACAATTTATAACATCTTTTTCCTTGGTTTTCTGGGTTTTTTTTTATTTGGCTCCTACATCTCAAGATCAAGCAAAAATTAGGAAGCAAATTAAAAGAGAAGGCTTCTTCTTTACACTTTTTTTTTTCAAAGATAGAAAACTTCATCCCACCCCAAAGCCCAAGTGAGGATTAAGCCTACATGTCATTAAGAAAATACTCACACACAATTCTTCAAAAAAAGAAAAGATAAAGAGAAATGGTATTTTAGATGGGAGGAAAAAGAATGCCTTTGTTAGCAAGCCATTTATTAGGTCATGTGAGTCTCCAAGCACCCAACTCAAGCTATAAACCACATACCTCCTCCTAAACAAACCAAAACTCCTCCTTTGCCTTGCCTGTTGTTTTCGAATTTTGATCCTCCTAAGTCCGAACAATTTTCTTCCCTTTTCTATCGCGTGTATAAATTGGTATGAACCTCATTATAAATATTTTCTCATTCCGTTAGTAGCTAGCTAGTCCATCCCTAGAATCACCTCGAACCCATACATCTCTAAAATCACCAAATTAACTAGTAAAGACCTCTCCTGAATACAGACTAAACAGTTTCTGAGTATCTTTCTACATGACACTACAACCCCAGTCGAAGTATGAATTGACAAACTGATATCTAACAACCGAATTTCTATCCCACAAAATTTAACAAATTCCTGGGCGATAAAAGTCCTGGGTGATAAAAGAATGAATCGCCCCTGAATCAAACAAGGTAGTACCTTTATATGACAGTATTAAAACAGTACCTGTCACGACATCTTCTGCCACCTCAACGTCTCTTGGTGTCAAAGCGTAGGCCCGTGCTGGGCGGTATTCCTCTACTAACCACCTCGGGATGCTTGGTGACCTCCTCTATATGGTCTAGGAGCAGGCGCAATTGTTGGTGATGCTCGGCAATCTCTCGTTATGTGGCCAGGTCAATAACATCGGTAACATATCA